>NC_081344.1:69487584-69842361 GCF_029784015.1 Lycium ferocissimum
GGAGATTGGGGACTACTCAAAAACAACCTTTTTCCCCGGCGGGAATTCTCGACAGCATTGTATGCAAGAATCTTGAAATGTGTGTTGAAGTCTTGAGGCAATGCGAAAACTTGCTTCCGCTTGCTGATGAGCTGAAAATCGTTGGTAGATGTATCGATGCTGTAGCGTCTAAAGCTTGTGTTGAGCAGATCGCTTCAAGTTTCTCGCGCTTGGAGTATAGTAGCTCCGGGAGGCTGCATATGAGTAAACAAGCCAATTGTGAAGGTGATTGTGTTAGTGTTTGCCCTGAATTTCCTACCTTAATTAAATTTAATCATAATTGTGTTTTACTTCAGAAAGGCTTTCTGGTGGAAAAGGACTCTTCCATATTTATCCTTTTCTTGAGAAAAAAGTGTTGTACTTCTATAAATTGAACATGCTTCCCTCTCGCACAACAAAACAATAGTTTTAATGCTTTCTTTCATATTAGTTTTCTCATATGTAAGTCAGTTGACCGAACCATATTAACATATTATGCTTTTTTATTTAGTATAGTTTTCTTTTGTTCCTAACTTATCATTGTTCAAGATTCATTTTTTTAGCTTCCGCATGACGCCTTGTTAGTTTGATCTCAACAGACTGGTGGATTGAGGATCTTTCAGCTCTTCGTATCGACTTGTACCAACGTGTCATAACAGCGATGAAGTTTCGCGGTGTTAGGCCCGAGAGCATTGCAGCATCACTAGTGAGCTATGCACAGAAGGAGCTGATACAAAAGCCCGTTTCTGGTTCGAATGTCCAGGAAAAACTAGTAGTTGAGACGATCGTTAGCCTGATGCCTGTTGAGAAATTCGTCGTTCCCTTGAGCTTTCTCTTTGGATTGTTGCGAAGCGCTGTGATGCTAGATTGCACAGCTGCTTGTAGGCTTGATCTCGAGAGGCGGATAGGATCTCAGTTGGATATAGCTACTCTGGATGATATTCTAATTCCTTCTTTTCGCCATGCTGGTGATACATTATTTGATATTGACACAGTGCACAGAATCTTGGTTAATTTCTCACAGCAGGAGGGCGATAGCGATGATGAGATGGAAGACGTATCAGTTTTTGAATCCGATAGCCCTACAGCTACGCCATCACAAACTGCATTGTTCAAGGTATCGAAGCTGGTTGACAATTACCTTGCTGAAATCGCACCTGATGCAAATCTGAAGCTGAACAAGTTCATTGCTATTGCAGAAACATTACCAGCACACGCGCGTACTGTCCACGATGGACTTTATCGGGCTATTGACGTTTACCTCAAAGTATGAATTACCAACTTCTTTGAAATATGCTTAAATGTTTTGCTGGTTTGGGTGAGAGCCCTAAATCCTTCATTACATGTTTAGCGGACTCTCCAAAAATGTTGCACCCGTGTTGGATCCTCTAAAATGCACTACTTTTGAAGGATCGACACTTACCCGATGACATTTTTGGAGAGTCCGAGCAACATAGCCTCGACAATTTCATTACAGGAGACATATGCATAGTGCTTATTTCTTAGAAGACTAAACTATTAATGACTTAATTGAATATGGTTCTAAAATAGAAATGCTAACTCTCCATCAAGAGGATTAAGGTTCTTTAGCTTGAGATTTTTATAATCATTCCCTTTATAGAATTATTCTTAAATATGTCCTCTCTTTTTCAGAGAAAAGGGTAAAAAATATGCCTCAACTATACAAAATATCTTAACTTTACTCTCCATTATACTTTGGATCCATTCTACTGTAGTCGTTAGCAAATTGTCTCATATTTGCCGTTGACTTTAGTGGAGCTTCAATTTGAAGTATAACAGAGGTAAATTTTGACCTTCTTCCTGAAGTATTTTGTCACGTGAAATTCACTCTATCCATGTTGGAACCTCGTTAAAGTCACAAACAAGGATGAGACAATTTGCTGACAACAAGAAGTACGAATTGCCTCAAAGTATGATGGACCGTAAATTAAGATATTTCGTATAATAGAAGGGTAAATTTGGACTTGTTACCTTACCTTTACCGAGTTATTCATGAATTCACATTTCCAGGCTCATCAGGCCTTATCAGATCCTGACAAGAGAAGGCTATGCAAACTGATTGATTTTCAAAAGCTCTCACAAGAAGCTGGAGCACACGCTGCACAAAATGAACGCCTACCTCTCCAATCGATAGTACAAGTTCTCTATTTCGAGCAATTAAGGCTTCGAAGCGCCTTGTTTTGCTCGTACCCTGATGATGACATTAAGCCAATGCACCAATCTTGGAGGATTAATAGTGGTGCTCTTAGTGCAGCAATGTCTCCAAAGGACAATTATGCTTCGTTGAGACGAGAAAACAGGGAGCTAAAACTTGAACTAGCGCGGATGAGGATGAGATTGAACGACTTGGAAAAAGACCATGTTTGCATGAAGAGAGATATGCAGAAATCTAGCTCGCGAAGATTCATGAAATCTTTCTCTAAAAGGATTGGTAAAAAGTTCAATATTTTCGGACATAGTTCTTCCAGGGAGTCTACTTCTCCCTCGAGGCATTCGGAAAGAACTGATTCTAAGAATAATTGATAGAACGTGACTATCTATCTTCCAGCTACATCAAATTATATGAATAAGTGTTTTCTTGTAATTTTGTCCCAAATCTTGTATAGGAGCTGCAAAGATATGCTTTTCAGTGTGCCTTTTTTTTAGATGATGCTAGAGGTTCTACGAGTGAGAGGCGCGCCGAAGGATGTGATCTTATTAGATATATACGTTTTAAATTTTCATTTTTGCATATGATTACACAGTTCGAGCTGAAAACAATGGATTCAGTTGAACCCACAGAACTCACCCTAGATCCACCTCTGAACTGATGGGGTGGGCTAAGGTCACATCTTGAAAAGTTGGACTCTTATTATGAACTCATAATCTACTCAAACTCAATGTTTAAGGTGATTTTGATATAGAAGAAGACATCAACAACTATAACCAAAATAATCATAGGGAGCTAAGAGTTGGAAAAGCTTAAGACACTCTGCTATATCCTTTGAATCTTATCAAGAGTTTCTTTTAAGATGGATGGAGACGAATCTAGGATCCCGAGTAGGTGAGTTCAAAACGGGTTTCATCTTACGATATGTATACAATTTTTATGTGTTTTTTCTTGAACGTATACATAGTTCGAGCTGAAAACAATGGATTCAGTAAAACCTACAAAACTTGTCCTAGATCTGCCTCTGCAGTGATGGGGTGGACTAAAGGTCACTTCATTCCCATAAATTGTCCACATTGGATAATCTTGTTTCAGCATGACATGAATATGGGGGTATGGATTTTTTAAGGGTAGCCTCGAAGCAATAGTAAGATTGTCTCCGTATGATTTACAGGTCACGGGTTCGAACTGTGGATTCAACCACTGTGCTTGCGTCAGGGTAGGCTGCAACATTAAACCCCATTTGAGATTCAAACTTCCTTGAACCCTGCGTGAACGCGAAATACTTTGCGCACCAAACTGTCCTTTTGCGCCCTTTTTTGGTCTCCCGTATTGCATCAGCAAAGGATGCAAAGGTGGAAGCAGCCTTTGTTTAACAGTTTCAGCTGAACTAAAAAAATTCAACACTTATGCGTGCGTGGTGTATGAAACGCTGCTAAAGTTACAAAAAATTCAAGTTCATTGTTTTCGACTTATAACTATACATTCAGATGCGTTGAGTTCCGATAATGACAAATAGTGAATGCAGTAGTACATCACACTTACTGCCTCAGATTTATTACTTTCTTGAAAGTAATGTGAAAAAAGATGTGCATGTCCAATTTCAAGGCAAAAAGGTGTGCATGTCCAATTTCCCTTGAAACATAATGACCAATATAGTTCAAGTAAAATTTGAGCCAGAAAAATGTAAAATATGATCCCAATTGTGTATTTTAAAAAAGCAAGTACATCAAGAGAACAGAAACATCCTAATAAAAGCATCACCAAATGGCCAATAATCCAAGTTCACAAAATTGAATTGAAGAAACCAACTATCTATTACAACAAGAACATATAACTATATGAAGTCTCAGAAATAGAAACAATAAAAACCATCCTTTTCTTCTTAAGCTCGTCTTTGGTGTTTTTTTTTTTTTTTCTCGTTGGGGGGCGGGGGTGTGACTAAGGGTCACATCTTGCAAATTCGGACGCTTATTATGAATTTACCATTGCACTCAATCTTCAAGCCGATTTTTCTTTGGTGTAGAAGCGGATGCCAACAGCTACACCCAAAATAATCAAGGGAACCAAGAATTGGAGGAGCTTAATTACGAACTCGGATGTCTTGTCCTGGTTGTAATGAGGCTGATTGGGAGGAGTGTACTTGGTTTTAGTCGGGATGGTTGCTGAATCAATATCGCCCACATGGTACTCGTCCAACATTGCTCGAGCACTGCTACTATGGCCGACATCCTCAAAATCATCGGTTGCATCCTTTCCTGCACCAAATCACCATCAAGTTTTTAGAGATTGCACCAACGTAAATTCATTCTTTCTTCTTTTTTTTTCCCTTGTTTCTTTAATTTTGTTCACATAGTAAATCTATAAATTGACTCATCTCCCTAAAGGAACCGAATGAAACCATGTAAAAGACAGGTCCGATTACACGTATTCCTAATCCTAAATGGAATGTAAAAATTTTGTTCATATGGGAAATGTCCATATCTGGTTCATCTTTCGAAACCATATCACATCCCCGATATGATTAAATAGCACTCTCTCCGTCCCACAATAAATGTCACCTTAGCCAAAAAAATTTGTCCCATAATAAGTGTCACCTTAGGAAACCAATGAATACATTGACTAATTTTTTCCAACTTTGCCCTTGGACAAAAGAAGTAGTAGTACGCTAAATGATGATGGTTGGATTTCCAATGTCAAAAGATGGACTACTTGTATATGCTCTAATCATCAAGAGGAAAAAATAATTTTTTTTAAATAAGGGTAATTTGATAAATTTCACACTTCATCATTGATTTCTTAATATGCGTGTTTTTGGCTAAGGTGACACTTATTATGGGACGGAGGGAGTATTTCGTAAGTACTAAATTATCTTGAATATATTAACCATTTCTTTATTTTCCGATCGTCTGGAAGGGACAAAAGAAAGATCAACATACCCAATGTGATCCCACAAGTGGGGTCTGGGGAGGGTGGGTTTACGCAAACCTTACCCCTACCTTGCAGAGGTCTCTATTAAGTCATGTCTGGTCTAGATCCCTCTCTAGGTGGCACGATCCAAAGTCAGTGTTCTACTCAACTTTACAACTCGAATACTATTGAAAACATATATGAACAACTTGAATGTTAAAAAGTGTGGTTTTGGTAGGAAAAAGTTGATCAAAGTATATTACCAGTAGCAGCCAATAAAACCTCATCGCCACCTGGGTGGTCGTCCAAGAATTTTGTCACATCGTACACCTATCAAATAAAATATCGATATCAGTCAATGAAGCCAATCCCAAACTTCTTGGTATTCAATTAAAAAGTAGCACAAGAAAATCTGAGAAAACAAAAGAAGAACAAAAAAAGGAGAGAAAATGGAGGTTGGAAAGCAATAAGAAGTATCAAATGATGCCAACTACTCCGAAATATCCCTCATTTAGTTAAACATGAATTTATACTCCGTGTCGAAAGTACTGCGTTCATATGAACCCGGTGTTATAAGGGTGCAGCGGCCTTTGCTGAAATGTTGTAAATCAAGCCTACTTAACTAAGAAATTACGAACAAATAAGGAGCACAAGGTTTTTTAATTCTATTAGGAGGAGAAAAGGTGATTGTCGGAAGAGATGAACTCGGAAACCTAGAATGTGTAACCTTGAAACACAAAGGGAAATGCACATTACCCTTGTGCTAAAGAACAGCCCATGATTCCCATGTGGTATAAAAAAACAATGTGAATGAACCCCCTCTCTGCAATTTCATACTTAACTATCAGTGCTTTTTGCATATTAAACTTTGAAATGTTTACAACTTTTAACCATTGGGCTCATATAACCAAAAAGATTTATCACTATCTTTGAGCACTGTACCTCTTCACCGCGGCAGAGTTATAATATCATAGATTTACACTAATGCAGTTACACTTAACCTTCAAAAACTGGCTATTCATTTTATCTCATCAATTTATGGCCTACGAAAGGAGATAATATATTTCTCTTTTATAAATATAGTAAACTAAGACGCTGCAACTCAAAGTATACAAAGAAACCTAAACAAAAACAAAGTAATGGTGAAATTTTTATGTTTGTCTCCTGTTCCTTTTTTCAATTGGGGAGGACAATGAGGAGCAGGAAGGTGCAGGGAAGGGTTGAATAGAAATTCACCATGTTTTGCTACCATGAATCAAGGGCAATACAAGATTATAACTTTCTCCGGAGATGTTTCAAAATTACAAAGTATAAGATTCATCATTACTTATAAGAAAAGAAAACCAATGGCATAGTTTTCAAGTACGAGACCTCTCTTAGACCTCTCGGTAATAACATTTCTTTGACAACTCATCCTCAGTAATAACATTTCACTGTAACAACCAAGCCTTCTTTGGAACCGACTTTCATATTACATTATATCTTTTTTTTATCAAAAACTTTCATATTATATATTCTCTATTACAGCATCTCGCTATAGCATCTCGCTATAGCAACCAACAAATATCCGGACAAACGACGCCGTTATAAAGAGGTTTGACTGTATATCAAAATCACAAGGGATATTAGCCTTTTCTTACCAAGATAGGTAAGTCACATGTTACTAAGAGCAAAGTGATGTACTAAGCATTTTACCCAAAAAGTACGACCTGCTAAATCCAAAGTCCTAAAACATGAATTATCTATGTAACTACCAAACAAGCAATTCCTATTAACCGCTTGATATTTACATCATCTAAATTGTAGCTCCCAACCATATTCTCATATTGATAAATTCCTTTGTACTCGTCCACCAAAATATTTGAGAACTAAACCATAACAATGAACCAATGAATTTTCATTACAATAAAACCAAAGTCCTCATCTAAAAAGATTAAAAAAAAAAAATTGATAAGTAAACCAAAGTCATCATCTAGAAAGATAATTATTCATCAAGACCGCATCAAATTCATGTTGAAACAAGTTGAGAACTGAAATAAGTTGAATTTAAGACGTAGACACAATCCATAGACAATGATGACCCACCAACCAAATGTCAGTAGAATGAAAACCATCGATCTTAGCACTTTAAAATGCCAATAATGTCATCATTCTTCATTCTAACGCCTTGCAAGCACTAAAATTCGCAAAAAACCAGTATTAGACTGTTGAAAGAGGATGTTGAAGCTTCAAAAAGGGAATTGTTTGATAAAACCAAATATTGATGACTCAAACCTGAGTAATCAAGAACCAAACTTTTGAGTGAAATCCCTCCTCTAGAAACAGAAAGAAGTTAAAATCCTGCGCTTTATATAGTTATTCCCACGAAGGAATCGATACAATCTTGCTATTATTCATGAAGCTAATCACACAAGCATCAAGCGAGTTATCGAGTGTCACTGCACCTATCTTTTTAATGACAATTGACAATGGGTGCACATTCAATATACACACATTGTTTAATCGAATGATTCTATCCAGGGATCTTTCCCCTTTCAGAATTCATTTTTTTAAACTAAATATATGGGTAGTTTGATCTGAATGCAGACACTATAGATCCACCCCCAGTTTCAACTAATATGCATTCCAATTTTTCACCCTATTCACCCCTTTTCAGACCCCTTATCTCAAAACAGAAAAGAATGGAGAGAAAGAAAAACTATAAAAACGACGGAACAGATGCAGTCAAAAGTTGAATCTTTAAGATCTAGCTACAAGAAAAGGGCAGCCCGGTGCGCAAAGCATCCAGCGTTAGCAGGGTCTAGGGAAGGACCGCACCCCATTAAGATCAAGCTCCCAAAAGCATAAAAACGTTTATCATAAAGGGGGTACAGAAAGCTAATTACAGAAGTCACCAAGATTATACTTGCAACAAATTACGAGCCAAAGATTGAATCTTTAACAGATATTTGTATAGAAAATACAAGAAAGCATCATTATAAGTAAATTACATCAAAAGGGTCAAGAAATAAAAGTAAATACAGAGATCGCAAAGACTATATATAGCCACTAATAAAGACACAAAAAGTGAATCTGTAGAAAAGCACAAGAAACATCAACTCCAGTTAATCACATCAAAAGGGGTGGAAGGAGAAAGGTAATTACAGAGATCACAAAGACTAATATTAACCTTGCCACTAATAAAGACCAAAAGATTGAATCTTTAACAGACATTTGTAAAGAAAGCACAAGAACAGCAACCCCAGTTAATAAAATCAAAAGGGGTGGAGGCATAAAGGTAATTACAGAGATCAGAAAGACTATATCCATATATTGCCATCGGAAACGGATCCAGGATTTGAAGTTAATGGTTCCTTCAGCATCCTCAAGTTAATATACAATAACAACTGGGTTCACAATAACATACTTATGTATATCTTATGAATTTCTTAATGGAAATACAGGGTTTGTGCAAAAGCTAATGATTCCCGTGAACCCAAAAAGTATGCTCTACATCCGCCACTGTTACCATTAATATTGATACATCAACTCATACAGACCCAAAGATTGAATCTTTAACAGATATTCATAAAAGAAAAACACAACAAACATCAACTCTAGTTAATTACATCAAAAGGGGTGAAGCAGAAAGATAACTACAGAGATCACATAGACAATATATTGCCACTAATAAAGACTCAAAGGCCAAAGATCTTTAACAGATATTTGTAAACAAAAGCACAAGAACCAGCAACCCAAGTAAATTACATCAAAAGGGGTGGAAGCAAAAAGTTAAATACAGAGATGTAAACAAAAAAGCACAAGAAACCATCAATGACAGTAAATTACATCAAAAGGGGTAGAGGCAGAAAGGCAATTACAGAGATCACAAGACTATAATATTTTTTAATACTCCTAGTGTTCCGGCCAGCTTGAGCGCACCTCGACTAATTCCACAACACAAAGACTATATATTGCTACTAACAAAGACCCAAAGATTAAATCTTTAACATATATTTGCAAAGAAAAAAGAAAAAACATCAATACCAGTAAATTACATGAAAAGGGGTGGACTGGAGGCAGAAAGGTAATTACAGAAATGACTAAGACTATACTTTTATTTAATACCCACGGTGTTCGGAGCAGCTTCAGTGCACCTCGACTAATTCCACAACACAAAGACTATATATTGCTACTAACAAAGGCCCAAAGATTAAATCTTTAACACATATTTGTAAAAGAAAAAAAAAACATCAATACCAGTTAATTACATCAAAAGGGGTGGACTGGAGGCAGAAAGGTAATTACAGAAATCACAAGGACTATACTTTTATTTAATACCCCTAGTGTTCGGACCAGCTTAGGCGCACCTCGACTAATTTCACAACACAAAGACTATATTATTACTACTAACATAGGCCCAAAGATTGAATCTTTAACAGATATGTGTAAAGAAAAAGAAAACATCAATAACGCTAAATTAGATTAAAAGATTAATACCTTGCCACTAATAACAAGCCAACAATCTTTAACATTGTTATGGGGGGCAACCTCTGCCAAAGTATAAACCTTAGTTTCACCACCCATTTTTGATATAGAAATAAAAATAAAAAATGGAGTAGAGAAACAAAAGATGTGATGAATCTTGATTTGGTTCTTCAAAAAGAGTTGGATGAGAAAGAATGGAGTGTGCCTGTTCTAATTCTTTATTTAAGTAGTCGTTTGGCTGTACAAACCAAATATTTTGAAGTTGGAGTTGAAGGTAAGGATTGTGTGTGGTTATAATTTTCCTAAAAGTATTTGGTTTTACGTAAATGTAAGCCCCATATGGGGTTTTAATTTTTAGTATTTTTTTATAAAACGATATAATGATAATAAATACTTTTAAATAGGTGAAATAGAAAAAGTAAGAAAAAACTATAAATAAGTGATATATATATATATATATATATATACCCCCACAAAAAAACTAATTCGAACAATCTATTATACACTACTTACAAATACAATAACTCGTTACTTTTTTTGAGATGGTAGAAGACAAGATAAATAATTGAAAAAGAATATATATTAGATTCTAGCTATAAAAAAAAGGTCTTGACTTTTAAATTTAATGTTTCATTTCCTTTTAAAACATTTGAGTAATTACATGTTGACTTTTGAGAATTTGGCATTATATTAAAGACTTATTTAACAAATTTCGTTTAGTTTGAAGAAGTTTTAGGGCTTACGCCCAACAAAAAAACTCGCCCCATTTTTAGCTTATTTTATGTACGCCTTTGAAACTTTCGCCCCGACCCATTTTTTGGTAAGACCCTCGCCCCCGTGGCTCGCTCAAAAAACGCCTTTTAAAACAAATTTTCCCAAAAAATATATAAAATGTATATCTAAAATGAAAAAAAATGAAAATAGAATAAGTGTTTTCTAAATTTTAAAACAACTTTACTTTGTATTTGGAAAATTTTCATGGTTAAATATGATTTTCAAATAAAGTGGAAAAAAATTCGAAAAAGGTGAATAGTTCTCGTGGCCAAACGGGTCCTTAGTTTGGTAAACGTATTGGAAAAATCAATGAGTGGGTAGTTGAAGGTGATGTGGGGGTTGGTGAGAGGAAAGATGGGATTCAGGTATCAAACCAAAAAGAGGGTATGGGGAGAAGGTAGGTAGATCCTAATCTTGATTTTGTTGCAATTTTTAGATATATGTTGATATGGAGTTTTGTGAATTTTAGGGGTATTAGGAAAAATTAGGCCACGTGACAAACTTACCAACTATAACTATAATTTCAAAAAATTATGAAACATTGCTATTATATTTACAAAATGTAGCTATCAATAATATAAGATGCATCGATACAACTCTTTTCGCTCGATTTCGCCGGACACATAAGTGAAATGCGCTTATACATTTAAAGTTCTCTAAATGATACCCACTTGACTGATATACCGACCGATACCCGCTTGATACAACTTTTTCACCGATAATGCCTAATGATACCCGCCCGGTACCGCAATCCGTAGCTACGTTTTATAAATAAGTGAAATGTAGCTACATTTCGTAATTACACTCTAAACTATAGTTATTTATGAAATTCTCTAAATGTTTTATTAATACCAATAAGGGTTGTGGTGGAATAGATATTCTTAACCAGAAATCGTAAGCTCGAGCCATCAATATGAAAAAATTCTTGTTAGAGAGTGTTTTTCCTTTGATGGCCTTATCCGACACAAATCTTGTATGAATATGGGTCCTAATGCAACTGTAGGACACATGGTGAGAAACCACACACACAAAAAAAAAAAAAAAAAAACTTTGTATAAAAAAATATATATATATATATTATACTAGTGATGAATAACTTAAATATAACATAATTTTCAAGAAAAAGAAAAATATTTATATTTTGATATTTTTTATTTTTAAATTTATTACTTATCTTTAGTAACATATACTTGGTGTTCATATTTAAGATCGTAAATTTTAGTTCACCGCAATCAAATAAAAAGACTTCAGCTACTTAAGCAGGAAATTAAAGTATACCATCGAGTTGCGAAAAAGTTGCTTGCTTAATAATAATAGATAATACTATTACATTATATATATGTCTACAAGAAAAATTTTATATGGCATAGTTAACTTTAAGAGATATATATGATTAATAACTACTACTTATTTAATTTAATTATTTTTCGTAGTTACAGTTAATTTTTTGATTTACATATCATAGCTGTATATTGTATTTAGTATTCTCTCACTTTAACTACTAGAATACTACTACTACTCAGCAGTCACTACTATATCCTTCGTCTCTTCTTTAGTAGAACCTACTTCTTCAAAGAGTACCTTTGCCCCTCAGATCCGGTCACTGCCATGGCCTCGAGTCGCCAGAGTACCTTCGCTATTCAGATCTGGATATTTCTTGTATCTCCATATACCACACTTCTGTATTCAACATTTTAACCATAAAATCAACATCTCATGGAAGTTCTGTATTCGCTGTATTAAATGTATAAATACATTAGTAACTCGTATCAATACTAACTAGGACCATTTATCTATACACTTATGAATACAGTCAAATACACTAAGTTACTATGTTTTGCCGTTTATCTATACACTTATAAATAAAGTCACATACACCAAGTTAGCTCGCTCAAATATTTAGATACAACAAAATAGTATATTCGAATACAGGCAAATACACCATGTTAGTTCGCACAAATATTTAGATACAACGGAACAAAGATATTCTAATACAGTCAAATACACTCGAAATAACTAAAAACTAGCTACGAAATGTAATTAACAAAAATGTAGCTACGGTTGGTTAGAAGCCCCCAAACTATAGCTATTTATGTAAGTTACCCTAAAAGAACTCAGTAATTTCGTAAAATTGTCCACTCTTAGGCAAAGAATAAAGTGTTGAAGTGCGTGACCATCTCATTTTCTGATTCTTTTTTATGAGTCAAGCACGTGAAAATTCTTTTTTATAAGATGCGGCAGTGAGATTCGATCCGAAGATTTGTGCCTCATCCGATACCATGTTGAAGTTTGTGACTATACCATCTGAAAGTTTAAGTTTGTGACAAGTGAGGATCGCACAAATCTAATTTGTCTCTAATTCTAGGTGATAGGTTGATTATTCAATTCATGTCAGAAGCGAAAAAATATTTCTCAAACAGTTTCAACGTTCTTAATTGTTTGATCTTTAGAAGGTAGGTAGACGTGAAAAATAACAAGTTGATAGAAAGAGATCTACGGTCAAATCTCTTTATAGAGATGCTGTTTGTTCGGATTCGCGAAATGTTGTTATAAAAAATATATAATATAACATAATATTAAATTTGATTCTAAAGAACACTTAAATATTATAGTGAAATGTTATTATGGAGAATGACTGTTATAATGAAGTCTGATCATACCCACAATTGTTGTCGGGCCAATTGGGACCTTTGCAATATCAATATGATGGTCGATTAATTCTGCTTTTGACAAAATTGAAGCCGCGCGTGTAACACAGAGTAAGAAAATGTGCGGGTGAATCCTCATTATTATCAATAACTTCAGAAACTAATGATATTTTTAAATCTTTATTTCGTTACAAAATGATTGCGATTAGTTATGTGCATATCATATAGGATAATCCGCCAAGTATATGTTTGCTTGTTATTCTTCTAAAAAGAAATTGGGCCGAATGACAAAAGCAATACTTAATGTTAGAGTTAAGAAGCATTATTTCAATGTTAAAATATTTAGAGGAATTGATACTGAATCCTTAAAATCAGAATCATTAATCCGACGCTAGATTTGAAGCACTGTTCTTCTCAATTAAATTAGCAATAAAAACTAACAACATCGATCAAAAAGATGTAGCAACAGTGCATCACTGTTTCTAAGTACAAAATCTTAAAAATTTGAGAAATTTGACAATAGCAGTATACAAAAGATATGGTTAGTGAGTCGAGATTATTCAATTTGAGCCTAGAACGTGTGACATGGTCATTTTGTCCCAACTTCTTAAAACACAGCTAATGTATGTCAATCATGTGTCTTAATTGGTACACTGTGTCATTTTCTCAAATATTAAAGTGCATGACATACTAGTGGAATTAAAGTGGAGAAAGTGGTCATTATTCTTTTGTAATTCATGTAATCACTGTGACATGTTCACTCCATTATCTCCTACTACACCTCAAAGTATTATCCACTATATTGACATTCAGTATATGGAAGAAACTCTACACATACATGAGGACGTTTCTTCCTTGTGTTGAGTGGATGAGAAGTATTATATTGTAAATGAAAACACATTATGTATTTTGTTTATAATTTGAGGTTTGGTGCAGTGAAAGAGGGAATTGAGACAAAGAAAAATATTCTAAGTCTTCAACTTATTCTTTAAAAAAGTAGTATTATTTTTCTGAAAAAATGTGTTTTTTTATGGTGGAGCTTTGAACTTAAAAGCTAGTTTGGAGTTATTCGAGTCACACGACGTTGTTAATCTTTTTAGTTTCAAATTATTATTTTCATCGTAACAATGATAAATTGTTGAACTAAAGATTTGATTTACAGTTAATGATTGCAACTTCAAATTGCGCTAAAGAGGTTCTTCTTTACTAAAGCTCCCCTCCCCCACGCCCCACCCCCACCCCCACCCGCCCTTGCCCTTTTTTTTCCATTGTTCATCAATCCACTCTAACTCTTAGAAAATAAACAAAAAAGGGAATAAAAGGAAAAAAAAATGAGTTGCAATGATACACAATAAACAAAAGTTCAATTTCTTTTTGGTTTATGAAAATTTGTAATATGGATAATAGTTTGATCATGTTGACCAAGCAGAAAATATAATCAAGAAATATTAATTCTTGATTTTAACAACACATGGGAAATCCTTCTCAAGAATATCAAATAGGGGTCATTTAATTGGCTCGAAAACAAGTTATGGTGGAATTAGTTATCGTGACATTATTTTTTATTGATTGTTTGATTTGTTGTATTAAAAATAACACGAAATGCATAATTTCTAAAAAGAAGTTGTTTGTTTGCAAAAAAAAAAAAAACCCTCTATTTTATTTAGAGAAATAGAGTTTGAGGGACCCCAGGGGTAATTTGTCATTGGCTTTATTTTATCCAGAGATAACTAATCCCGATACTATTATACCACCATCTCAATACTATTTCTAATCATAGTATAACTTATCCCAAAATTATCCATCATAGGACTACTTTTGGTTGTCCAGCATAGCAAACGACCCTTTAAAGAATTAAACAAAAAGAATAAATTTGCAATGACACACAGTTAAAAAAAAAAAAAAAAAAAAAAAAAGAGTTCAGTTTATTTTTGGTTCATGAAAATTTGTAATATTATGGATAATAGTTTGATCATGGTGACCAAACATAAAACATAATCAAGAAATATTAATTCTTGATTTTAACAATACATGGGATCATCCTTCTCAAGAAGATCAAATAAAGAAAATTAAACATTAAACTGATCCACCCTTTTATTTTCATGGACACTTGGGTCCTCCTAATTGTGTGTGCCAATTGTTGTAGCAAGAACAACACCCTTTATTTTGCCCAACATATCCTGGTGGAACACATTGACACCAATTACAGCAATGGTTGCAGTAAAACAAACATCGTTTTTTGTGACCTTTAAGTGCACATCTCTTAACGCATGCCTGTGAACAACCTGAAAAACACAAAGTTTTTGTTAAAAAAAGTTAAGATTTATAAATATAGCTGACGGATGCATAATATATGTATAATGCATGTATGATCGGTATATAATCTATGTATATCTTGTAAGGAAAAGTAAACAATGAATTTTTTGTGCAAAGATTCCTTTCTTTTACGGAGAAAGGACAGATTTACCTCTCTACTTTAAAAAATAAAGTATATATTTAACTTTCGTTATACTTTGCCAAACAAAAACGCCCCTGCCGTTAACAAAATGTTGTTAAAAATACGCTTTATCCGTTAACCCCTTCCACCATGACCAACAACATCCCATGTGACATAACATTTGGGTGAGATGTATCACGTGGCATTCCACCTCACCACCCTCCCCTAATTCCTTCCCTCAACCCTTCCATTTCATCTTCCACAAAATACCCAACAATGAAGTTTTAAGAAATGTTTCACCAAGTTTTAAATTAGTGGTTTTTTAGTATGTGCACCAGACGAATTATGATAATAGATCGATATTGTTTAAAAATTCTTATGAGCACCACAATTCATAAGCTGTCGATTTCCAACCAATAGGTTCGTGATTCGAGAATCATGTTAGAAGTAAACAACTATTTTTCGAACAGTCTCAATGTCCTCGTTTTGAAACAATAAGTGGATGTAAAACCCAAAAAAAAAAAAAAAAACACACACACAAAAACTGATAAAAAGAGATACTCACTATTTCTAGGTACAGGACAACTTGTTGAACCAATAAGTGGCTTAGCTTCTAACATTGATGAAGCCATGATGAGCAAAGCCAAAAAAATGAGAAGCAGCCTCATCTTGTATAACTTCTTCAAATCTCTTCTACAACAATGGAAAAAAAGCAGTCAAAAATTGAATCTTTATGATCTTTTTAATCTTTAGATCTTAGATACAAAGGCATAAAACCCAAAAAGGTGGAGTGATTACTGAGATCACAAAGACTATGTAGGTGTTTGGCCATAGTTTCAAATATTTTCTAGTTTATTATGGCACTGGAGTTGAAGATCGAGTTCTGTTTGATCGTATTTTTTGCAAAGAATTTCTGTAATAGTGTTCAATGATTGAATGTACTTATAATATCAAAAGTGAAAAGTGAGTTTTTTTTTTTTTTTAAAAAAGCGAAATTTGAAATATTTATAGCCAAATACTAAGCTAGCGTTTGGACATAGATTTGATTGAAACTTGAAGAAAATCTCGGGTCTTTGAAGATGGAATGAGAAATAATTTTTGGAAGTTAAAATTGTATTTGGATAGGTATTTTAGATGAAAAGCAGTTAAAGTTTGTTAGTAGAAAACTTGAAAAATTCATCTTTAAAAACTGCCAAAAAAATGGATCACTTTTTATGATCAGATAATGTTTTCTCAAAATATTTTTGGAAAAAAAGAGCAAAAAACACTTATGACCAAATGTGATCTAATTTTTAAATAAAGTAAAAATTATTCCGGAAAAAAGAAAATAATTTTAATGGCCAAACGGGACCATATAAGTTGCCACTAATAAAGTGCCAAAGATTGAATCTTTAACAGATATTTGTAAAGAAAAGCACAAGATACATTGGAGGCAGAAGGTAATTACAAAGATCAGAAGACTCATACCTTAACAATGTTTGGATAGAGAAAAAACAAAAAAAACAATTGGAGTGAAGAAACAAAAGATGTGATGAATCTTGATTTTGGATCTTCAAGACTAGTAGTAAATGAAAAGGCTTGAAGAATGAGAGAAATTGGATATGGAGTGTGGGGTTTTCTAGTTCTCTATTTATGAGTTTGTTGAACGTATTTATTGGATTAATCAAAGAGTGGGGGTGTCGGTGAGAGATAGATGTTAGTAGGATTTACTTGTCTTATATTTTATGATCCACATAAATGGTAAAATATTTAATCTCTTAATATCTAGAATATTAATTAGTTTTCTTTTAAGTCTAGATATTATATTAATTATATAATATTTAATTTTTTTTAATTTAGTATCTACAAGAAAAATAATTTATTTTCTTTTATTTTTATATAAATCGAATTGTAGTCTTTTATTGTTCAATACAAAAATCAATACAAAAGGTTATAGTTTATTCTCTCCTCAATTTTCTCTTTAATCTCTTCGATTTCATAACTTGAGAAAGAATGGGACGTCGAGGCGGAGTTTGGATATAAAAATTGTGACATTTAAAAAAAAAAAAAAGTAGTATTTGAAAAAAACAATGATAAAAAAAAAAAATCACTCCAAAGTTCATTTGTTTCTTTTTCCTATCTAAACTATCGCTATCTATGTAGTAAAATACAAGTAAGTGATAGTGCAAGGACAAAAAGGAAATAATTGATAGTTGGCCTAATTTATTTCGAGGTGTGTTTTGATATATAGATGATGATAATTCAGATAGAAAAAAAGAATAACTGATAGTTAGGACGTAAAATTCGCGAAAAAGTGATAGTGTGTTTTTGACGATTAACTCTGTTTGGAAATGGTATTTGAAAATTAAAATTGTGTTTGGACATGAATAAAACTAGAATTGTTTTGAACTTTGTGAATTTGGAGTGAAATCTCAACTGCTTCATTACCCCAACAATCTTCCTCCACCTTGAATAGCACAAACTAATAGCCCATTACTGATCTTCTTCTTCCTTTAATAAATAACTTTTTGACTTTTGACTGATGCTTTTTTTTTCCTTAAAATTTTATGGGTTTCTTTTTATCTTTGTAATTGTTTTCATTTGTGTTCCTTGTCTAAGTTTCCATTGAAGATGTAATATACGCTGGGTTTTATCATATTCTCAAAACAGAAAAGTATTACACCAATCAACAATAATCATGGCTTAGTACCGATCGTAATATTACTTTCTGGTCGAATTGTAGTTAATCGTATAATTTTCAATTAACAATTGACATCTGTACATATTATTCAATTTTAAAGTTATTTTGTGTCTTTCATTTGCTTTCAAGAGAGTGAGCTCATTTTTTCTGCCATATCGTCACTTAAGGTGGTATTAATTCCACTTTAAAATAATGAAGAGAATAATAGGATTCCCGCAAAATTTAGGTATGTTACTTAGATTCGGAACAAGTTTGAGGGATTTTTATGTCTTTTCCCCTAAATTGTTTCTTTTTCATTTCAACATTGGCCTTGATTACTTATTTGAGAATCTTTTTCTTTTCAAACCCCACTTGTGAGATTTCACTGGATATGTTGTTGTTGTTACTTTTTGGTTTCAATTAATTATTTTCTTTGTAATAATGATAAATCGTTGGACTAAGATTACATTTACAGTTTAATGATTGCAACTTCAAATCGATCCACTCTCACTCTTAAGGAATTAAACAAAAAATAATAATAATAGGAAAACATTATGAGTTGCAATGACACACAATTAAAAAATTTCTGTTTCTTATTGGTTCACGAAAATTAGTAATATGGATAATAGTTTGATCATGGTGACCAAACATAAAACTTAATCAAGAAATATTAATTCTTGATTTTAACAATACATGGGAAATCCTTCTCAAGAAGTTCAAATTAAAGCAAATTAAACATAAATTGATCCACCATTTTTTCTTCCATGATTAAATTATTTTCATGGACATTTTGGTCCTCCTAATTGTGTGTGCCAATTGGTATAGCAAGCACAACACCCTTTATTTTGGCCAACGTATCCTGGTGGAACACATTGGCACCAATTACAACAATGGTTGCAGTAAAACAAACATCTTTTCTTGTGACCTTTAAGTGCGCATCTTCTAACGCATGCCTTTGCACATCCTGAAACATACAAAAAGTTTAAGAAAAAAAAGAAGTTAAGAATTATATATATATAGCTGGCGGATGCATAATATATGTATAGCACATGTATAATTAGTATATAATGTATGTATATTGGATAGGAAAAGTAAATAATGAATTCGACGGACTATTTGTGTAAATTACGATTCCTTTCTTTCAGGGAAAAGGATAGATTTGCCCTCTACTTTCAAAAAATAGTTTACATTTAGTAGGTGTTTGGACATATAAATTGTGAAATTTAAAAATTAAAAATAAAAATAAAAAGAGCATATGGAAGAAAGTTGAAAATGGTATTTAAAAATTGGAGTTGTATTTGAACATGAACATCAGTAGGAATTGTGTTTAAATTTTTCTGAGTTATTTGGAGTGAAAAATTATAAAAACAGCTTTTTAGAGTTTTTCGAATTACGGAAAATCTCGAATTTCAACTTCAGGTTGAAGGGGTTAACGGACAAAAGGGGAATTTTTAGTAACTTTGATAAGAGTTGGGATATTTTCATCCGCTAAGTATAACAGAAGTTAGACGTAAACTATTTTTGAAAGTAAGTAAATCTCACCATTTTCCCTTTCTTTTATTGCAAATTGCATGCAATCGAGGTGTATTTAATACAAACTACAAAGATGAGCGGAGTTTGTTCACTTTATACAGCATAAAACTTATAGAGAAGTGAAAATTGTTTAGCTTATATAATATGATTGAACCACGTAGGGTAGACACACATCTAACAGAGTGATATCCTTGAAACCATTTCGTCGAGAAGTTAATACACAAACATATAGATTGATACTGCTTGAAAATAATGCAAATAAACTTCAATTTGGAGATAGAAGGTAAAATGCTTTAGAACCTTGCAACTCCAGACTCACATACTCGTAAAGTAGAATTATGACAATATATAGATTGATACTCCTTCTAATTCAAAATAAATGATTTTTTTGAGGTGTATGATACTCCTTCTAGTTCAAAATAAATGATTTTTTTGAGGTGTGACACACCACTAAAGAAAGTTATTACTCTGTAATAAGTTACATTAGTCAAAGGGTTATCCGACAATGTTACCTTTTTGTTTTCCCCAAAATCTTTCTTCAAAGTAGTAATCAACATTGAGATTTAAAAAAATAGTTGAAACCCACACTAAAGAGGAGTAATTTTGAAAAAAATTAATCAATAACTTCTTTGGCTTTGAAAAATTCATTTATTTTGAATTAAAGAAAAAGTGCTAAAAACTCACTACCTATGTCTCAATTTATGTGATATGCTTTTCTTTTCAATCTGTTAAAAAAAGAATGATATATTTCTATATTTAAAAATAACCTAACTTAAAGCTACTCCTTTTATCCTTAATAAAATGATATAGGGCCACACAAATATCTATAAATTGTTTTGGACAATAAGTTTAAAAATCTTTTTTTTCTTTCTTAAATTTTGTGCCTAATCAAATTATATCACATAAATTAGGACGAGAGATTACTTATTTTGGACCGAAGGAAATATTGTTTAAAATTCTTACCAACGCCATTCCTCATAAGGTCTCGACTTCCAACCAATAGGTTCGTAATTCGAGTATCATGTTAGAAATAAAGAACTACTTCTCGAACGGTTTCTAAGTCCTCGTTTTGAACCAATAAGTAAGTGGATGTAGAAAAAAAAAAACACAAAATGACTTTAAAAAAAAAGAGTTACTTACTATTTCTAGGCACAGGACAATTATTGAAACCAATAAGGGGCTTAGCTTCTATCATTGAAGCCATGATAAGCAATGCCAAAAAAATGGGAAGAAGCCTCATCTTGTATAACTTCTTCAAATCTCTTCTACACCAATGTAAAAGAAGCAGTCAAAAGTTGAATTTTTAAGATCTAGATACAAAGGCATAAAACTTAAAAATGTGGAGGCAGAAAGGTAATTACTGAGATCACAAAGACTATAAGAGTGTGTTTGGTATGAACGAAATTGTCTTTCATGGAAAATATTATGCTAAAAAAAATATTTTTTTGGAAAACAAGTGAGTATCTTACTTATTTTCTAGTGTTTCAGTAAGGGAAAAAAAAAATACTATCCCACGACATTTATATGTAATTTAGTAAAACACAATGGGCAGAGATGGATTGAGGAGTGGGGTTTCAGGGTGGGCAGGGATAGGATGATCAAGGGGTGGGGGCGTTGCGTGGGTGCGAGGAGACAATAAATTTGAATCATATCATTTATTGAGGCTTTTTTTTTTCCCTACTTCTATCAAGAAGTTATTTTCGTCACTTTAAAGAAATTGTTTTCTAGAAAAATATAACCAAATATGAGAAAATTAAAAAGTATTTTTGAAATAAATTGTTTTCCTCCATGTCAAACACACCATAAGTTGCCACAATAAAAACCTAAAGATTGGATCTTTAGCACATATTTTTAGTAAAGAAAACATCAACTCCAATTAATTAAACCATAAGGGGTGGAGCCAGAAAGATAATTAAAAAGATCTAATACCTTAACAATGTTTGGATATAGAAACAAAAGATGTGATTGAATTTTGATTTTGGGTCTTCAAGACTAGTAAAGAAAAGGCTTTAAGAATGAGAGAACAAATGATAAAGAGTGTGGGGTTCTCTAGTTCTCTATTTATGAGTTTGTTGAACGTACTTATTGGAATAATTAAAGATTGGGGTGTTGGCGAAGGAATTTACTTGCCTTATTTTATGATCTACATTAATGATAAAATATTTATTTTGTTTTTAATTTAAAAATATTTTAAAACATTTAATTTCCTTCTAAATCTAATTACTATATTAATTATAAAATATTTAGTGTCTTTTTAAATTAGCATCCATAAAGAGATAATATACTTTTTTTAATTTTATTTTCTTCATTTCTATACAAATAGGGATACAGTCTTTCATTTTTCAATTCAAGAATCAATGCAAAAATTATAATTTTTTCTCTCTTCGATTGTTTCTTTAATTTCTTCGATTTCATAACAAGAGGGAAATGGGGACATCAAGCAGGCGTTTGGCTATAAAATTTGTGAAATTTAAAAAAAAAATGGTTGGAAGAGATAATGATAAAAAACTTTCACAGTCCAAATATCAGCTGTTTTATTTTCCTATTTGTTATATCACCATATATTTATTAGAATACACTTAAGTAATACTCAGTTCAGGTAGAAAAAGGTAACAATTGATAGTTGACTTAATCAACTTTGAAGTGTGTTTTAATACATAAATGATAATAGTTCGTATAAGAAAAGGGAAGCGATGTTAGTTAGAGTTTGACACTTGAGAAAAAGTGACAGTTTAAATGTGTTTTTTATCGTAACTTTATCTGAAAATAATATTAAAAAATTAGAGTTGTGTTTAGACATAAATACAAGTTTGACTTGTTTTTGAATTCTAAGTGATTTAATTTGAAAATTGTGGAAACAGATTTTGAAGAATCAATTTTTGGAAATTCATATTTTTGAAAAGAAAAAAAAACAAAAAATATCCATGGCCAACAATAGGGCACCAAATGTCAAACCAAAAAGAGCACAATGGGGACAACTTCTTTTGCATTGCCTGATATTTATCTGAAGCCATGTGCATACATGTGCCCTTTCAATTATGACAAACACTGAAGGCATGTGAATGTAAGTGTTTTTATTTGTAATTTTATTATCCTCTTCTACTTTTTGACTTTGCCCTTTTCTTTTTTGTCAAACCAAAAAGAGAACATGGAGAGGACAGGTATGTTCAAGTGTAAATGCTAATTTTCTTTTCTCTTTTTCCTCGTTCCACCCGGAATTGCGCCAGGAAGTGTGTGTGGTGAGGGGCTATTTTTCTATTATTCATGGATAACGTATAAAGCGGAATAGATCGATAACTCCTTAAAATTGTTCTTGTTATTATATTTCATTTAGTTACTTGAACTATGTGATGTTTCAATTGGACAGGTTTCTATTAAGCATTTTCAACTTAATTTTTTGAAAAGTATTTGTGTGTATCTTCAAGAGTTTATTATGTAAATAAATTAATTACTTAAAATACGTTATAATCGTTAATTATAAATATTAATCTCAGTAAGTTGTACAACCGCTAGCTTATTCCAATTAAGGTTGATATGTATAATTAAATGAAATGCATATTTTATGTAGTTAACTCATTTATAGCGAGCTTGAGAATTCATGCAATAACTTTTTAAAAAAAAGTTAAGTTGAAAATATCTAATATTAATACATCATGTGTTTAATTAGAACAAATATTAATCAAGTATGTAAATAAATATAATAAATTTAAGGCACTATCATTTCACAAATTATGATGTGACATGATTTTATTTGATATGAATATGATGCGTTATTCCCATCAGGACAAGCAAAAAATAGACTAGGTTGGAGATAATTAAACATTTGTCTTACAAACCAGTTTGATATTGGAATTGATGGATTTTCTAATAGCACTCTATTTGAAGAGGACAAATGTTTAATCACCTCCGACCTTGTCTATTTTTTCCTTGTCATAATAGGAATGGCACATCATATTCATATCAAATATAAAATCATGCCACATCATAAACATCTTCATCAACCTAATTATATTTTCCTTAAAAAAATTATCCTCTCTTTTTCCTTTTTTTTTTCTTTTAATGTTTAGTCAAGCTTTCATAACTTGCTTATTTTAAAAAGTCTTTTTTTTTTAAGAAGTGTTTTTTGATAAAGTATTTTTAAAGAAAATAGTTTGTGTTTGGCTTATTAATTTGAAAAACACTTTAGCAATATTAAAGCAACAAATTGTATTTGTCCAGTGTTTAAAAGTGCTTTTGGAGAGAAGTTATTTTTTAACTTATGAAAAAAACTTTTAGTACTACTCAAAAACATTTATATTATTCTAAAAACTTCGTCAAATATCTTAACTCCTTAAAATAATTTTTTTTTATAAAAAAAAAAAACTACGCACTTTAATTTTTCATAAGCTTGGCCAAACACATTAAAAGGTCAATCTTTTTAATATTCTTTAACATCTTTATGGTTAAATAGCCTGTTTGGTCAAGCTTTCGAGAGGACAAAATGCTTATTTTTATAAATTGAGGTCTTTGGTCAATTTCTTGATAAAATACACTTAGAAACACTTTTTAAAAGATTGATCAAATACTAATTGTTGGTCAAAATTGTTATTTAAATGATTAGCCAACACATACTGTTTTTCACCAAAAATATTTTTTTAAGCATTTTTAAAAATAAATTTTTTAAAATAAATAAATTTTAAAAGTTTAACTGAAAACGCTGTAAATCTTCTTTTAAGATTTTCCATCCACCATTCTTGTGATCCAAATTTCCTTTTCAAAATTTTAACCAAAGAAGAGTGCACATGGAGATTGAGAGAAAATCGGTGGATCCAAATCTCGATATTGTTGCAATTTTCTTTATATATTCTCACACGGAGTTTGTACATATGATAGGAATATTGCTGCTAATTTTCTATTAGTAATTTACTACTACTAGATAATTAAATATAATATAAAACCATAATTTAAGCTTATCTTTTGTACTCAATGTGACATTGGTACGCTTGCTGGCCACATTACAAGAAATCAGGTTTCCTGCGACGACTTTTGATAAGCTTTTCTTTTGTAGTATATTTGGTGTAACATAGGTACACTTGTTGGCCATGCATTAATAGATTAGCGACCGTCCAAGTAGCCAAAGGTCCAATTTCTTGATAGTATATTTTTCTACTTTTTTCGTCCTAATTTATATGACATTTTTGACTTTTCAAGAGTTAATTTGACTAACTTTTAAAGCAAAATTAGATTAGATTAACTCAATATTTTAAGATAAAAAATTAATAATTTGAAAATTATATGAAAAGTACAATAAGTTGTAATTTTTTTTATATCACTTTGATTAAAAAATACATCTTAAAATGTTAATAAAAATTCATGCAGTTTAAATCTCGAAAATCGAAAATTATCTCATAAATTGGGATAGCGAGAGCATTACTTCCTCCGTCCCATAATAAGTATCACCTTATGAAAAAATTATCAATAAGTGTCACTTTAGGAAACCAAGACACAAATTGGCTAATTTTTTTTTTTAATTTTATCCTTAGGCAAAGAGTGATAAGTTAAAGTAACATCTAAATAATGATTGGAGAAACCACATAGAAATTTGGTATTGTTGGATTTTAATGTCAAAAGGTTTACTACTTGTGCATGCTCTAATCAAGAGGAAAAAATAATTTATTTTTATTATATAAAGATAATTTGATCAACTATATATTATATTATTAATTTTTTAATATGCGTGTTTTTAGTTAAACTGACACTTATAGAACGGAGGGAGTATATAGGAGAGTCTTAATAGTCAAAAGGTCAAAAGAGTATTTATTAATCATAAAAGTGTTATGGCCACGTGTTCATTCAATGCTCACATGTACTTGTCATCTTTTAAATATTTCACTTTTTTTCCTAAATTTATTTTTGTAACTGCCACAACCAAGTACCGTACTGTGATTTCTTGCGTGGTCCCCATATATCCGCCATCATAAGTCTCCTTAAATGCTCTTGTCAGTTTTCATGATTTATCTATTCTATGGTCATGTGTACTATTGTTGTTAAACATTGTCTTAATTTCCTTATTTAGTTTATCTCAAAAAATTTGAAATATTGTTATATTTAAAAATAATTTAATTTTATAAAATAATTTACTGCCACATAAATATTTGAGGTTTGTTTTAGATCATACATTTTAAAAGTTTTTTTAAAAATTTTTTTATGTCAAGTTAAACTAAGTAGGCGATTGGACATGCGATTTCAAATCTCAAATCATTCAAAAAGGCATGATTTGGGATTTGAAATCATGATATCAAAAAATATAAATGTAAAATTTGGCCCATACATTTATATTTTGTAAAAAAAGATCCATAAGTTGATAGATATATTTACCAATCATGTTTACCAACCATTTGTATTAAATATTAATATGCAAGTTAGTAAAATATATTTATTAATCTTGTTTACCATGTGGGAGGATTATATTAAAAAGTAGTTACGTTATTATTCATGCTAAATTTTCCTTTTTATTGAACTAAAGTTTGAACAATTGATGTTGTATTTTTTAGAAAGGCCTTCTAGTAGCATATTAATTTTATTATGAACTATGATTTACTCATTTGGTAAGATTGTATGAGAATTGAAATTTTTTTGATTGTTTTCACAACTTGTGGGGTTTTTATGTTTATAAAAAAACTGCAACTTAAGAAATTTAAATTGCATGTCCAAACATAATTTCATCTCGTGATTTCATCTCATGATTTCATCTCATGAGATGTGAGATGAAATCATGTTCAAACGGCTCCTAAGACAATCTTTTCTTATAAGAAGGGAGTAGTATTTTTATGGGGTGAAATTTTTAATTTTGTCGATGAAAATATCTGCAGAAAAGTAGAATCAAAACTCTCTGTTTACCGTACTTTGTAAAGCCATAATATATTTTTTCCATCTGCTATCATGTTATAAGGAATAATGTGATCTGTTTCAACTTACACATGCAGTTAACTTTTTCAAGAATCTACTACTAATATATAAGTCGAAATAAGTTAGCAATCTCATGGTCAACATGCTAGCCAATCATGAGGACAATCTGGGAATTTGGATAATTATTTGTTTAATGGGCTGAGCGATGTTACATTTTGCTAAGTATAAGCTGACTAAATTACGATAATTCCGGTGCACATGGTTTGTACTACTGCCAGCCTTTTTTATTTAGGCTTAATATATCAACAATCTTTTAAACTTTGACAGTAAATTTCATTTAGATCTTCGAACTATAACTTATATCAATCGAGCACTTGAAAACATGATTGTTTTGCGATAAAATCGGGTTTAACCAAAAAATCAGGTAGAAATTTATTTTCTAAGGATTTGAAGACAAGTGGGACGTATCTAATCTCGAGAACTGTCCGGTCCGGAGAAGTTAGATAGTGATATAACTCGTTGAACAACAAAAATAATATAATATGATCAAAACATAAAGAAGGTAATGATTCCGTATATATGCCTTGTTCGCTTAAAAATAGATTGATATTTATGATGGTATATGTTTACAACTTATAAGAATGTGTATGGAAAAGAAGATGATGCTCCTATTTTCTCCCAAGTCTTCTTATATAAGTCAAAACATGACTTTTTTAACCCTAACGTTCGGGTGATGTGACGTGACTATGGCTCAACGTGCGCTCGACACACTGACCGAGGCCTACCGACATGACTTGTGTTGGTGGGGGTGGAAGACAGTTGTGTAGATACCCCGGACTCTCCGAGCTTCCAGTTGCAAAAGCTAGCCTGGACATGTGTCTTACCCATTTACCTTCCTTCTTCCCTAAGCTAAGTCTATCCAAGACACCCCCATAATTCCCTAGATACGGGTGACGTGACCTTTCTGCCAACCTAATGTACATGTTTGTGGTGGTACTCTTACCGATGATTGGCCGACGATGTGATAGGAGTTGGTGAGAGTAGGAGACAACTGGACAACTCCTCCGGGTTTTCTACGTGACCGGCCATAAGTCTCATCCCCAGATCCAATTTTTAACCGAATGATAAAGTATTTTTATTAGATAATATTTCATTTAAATTTTGAAAACACTTTTGCGTGTGTTTTTATGAGTCTATTAGTTAGTTAAGTTAACTACATAAAACATCATTTTTTTAATTATTTACATCAGATCTCAATTGTAATATACTTGATGTTTTATATTATTATGTGTTGTTAATGACGGATTATATTATTTAGGGGTTATACACTATTAAGACTAATGCATATAATTAAAGGACGTGACATCGTTTAAGTGATTAACTTATCTATATGTAATAGACACTTGAGAACACGCATAAAAAAGATTTCCAAATTTGAATCTAAAGTTTATAATTTGAACACTTGCTCAATTGGAACAAGTCGTAGTTTGAATGTCTAAATAAAATTTGCGGTCAAGTTTAAAGGAATATCGACGTATTAAGCCTTGTTTTTACCCCTTATGTATTTCGTTATTACTTTTAGGGTCGTTTTTCAAAGTTCTAGTTGTGATATGGGTGACCTCCCGGTTTAGAGTTATGCAAGTATTCCTAGTATAACGATTAGTTATGAGAGAATCTATGTTTGGCTGATTAATTTGAAAAATACTTTAGCAATATTAGAGCAATAATTTGTGCCTGGTCAAGGTTCCAAAAGTGCTTTTGAGAGAAACTATTTTTTTTAGCTTCTGAAAAGCAACTTTTATTACTAAAATACACTTATTTTTATCCTAAAAGCTTAGTCAAACACCTCAACTCCTTAAAATGAGTATTTCTTTAATGAAAATAAGCACGTTGGCTTCTCAGAAGCTTAAGCAAACTCACTGAAGTCTCAACTTTCTAATATTTCTTCACTCTTGTTATGGTCTAAGAGCTCATTTTACCAAGCTTTTGGGAAATCAAAAGTATTTATTGTTTTAAAAAAAATACATTTATAACCACTTTTTAAACGCTTGGTCAAATACTAGTTGCTACTCAAAAGTAATTTTTTTTTTAAAATTGATTCGTCAAACACAAACAGCTTCTCACCAAAAGTACTTTAAAAAAACACTTTTAAAAATAAGCTAATTTTAGATACATGACAAATAAATTATAAATCTCGTTTTCGATTTTCCATCCACCATTGCTGTAATCTAAATTTCCTTTTCAAATTTTTAACCCAAGAAGAGTGCACACGGAGATCGAGAGGAAATCGGTGGAACCAAATCTCGATCTTGTTGCAATTTTCTTTATTATATTCTCATATGGAGCTTGTATATGTGATTAAATTTTTCAGAAATCTACTACTACTAATATGCAAGTGGGAATAAGCTACCATTTCAAGGTCAACATGTTTGCCGACCATGAGGGCAATCTGGAAATTTGGATAAGTTGTTATTATCTGTTCAACAAGCTTAGTGTGGCTTTTCGCCATGTATAAGTTGACTATATATCACTGCCTTCTTCCGTACCTGTTCCGATAATTACGGTGTACCTGGTTTGTACTGCCAACCTTTTCCAAGGGTTTTTTTTTTTTTTTTGCCGAATCAGAATTTTCCTAATTCAAAACAAGACTTTTTAGATCAAAATATGAAGAAGTAAATTCCTAGTTAAGAAAAGGAAAAGCCTAGCAGTGTCAATATGTAATATATATACATAAAAATAAAATTTTTACCTAGCTATATAGTGTAATTTTCCGCGAAGGGTGTCTACGTGACACCGTCCCCGGATCAATTTTTAACCGAATGATAAAGTATTTTTATTAGATAATATTTCATAAATTTTGAAAACATGTGGCTCCGCCACTGTCAACAATTCCTTAAATTTGATAGCAAATTTTATTTACATACTCGAATTATGATTTGTTTCAATTGAACACCTAAACACATGATAAAGTTTTGCTATTAGATATTTTCGGTTTAGATTTTGAAAGAACTTTTGCGTGTGTTCACTATTAAGTAGTTAACCACTTAAAAATATGTCATATCTTTTAATTATTTACATCAACCTTAATTGAAACATACCTGAGGCTTTACGGTTTATTGAGACTAACACGATGATTAAAGGAGGTAACATAGTTTACGTTATTAACTTATCTATGTAATAGACACTTGAGAATATGCACAAAAAAGTTCAATATTTCAATCGAAAGTTTCTAATAGAAACAATTTATTATGTATTCAGAAATCTACTACTATATATGCAAGTGGAATAAGCGGAATGTTTGCCGACCATGAGGGCAATCTGGAAATTTGGATAAGTTGTTATTATCTGTTCGAGTATCTAAATGAAACTTGCTGTTCCGATAATTACGGTGTACCTAGTTTGTGACTGCCAACCTTTTCCAAGGGTTTTTTTTTTTTTTTTTGGCGTAGTTCGAAATATCTAAATGAAACTCACTTGGAACAAGCCTCTCAACTAGTGGCTCCGCCCTTTGAAAAATTTGATAGCAAATGAAACTTTCAAATCGTCAACTTTAAAGGGCTCCCTTATCGAGTGTGACCACTTATGAAACTCGTGTTCTCTAGCTACTTCTACTAGGAAAGTCATTTTCCTCATTTTTAAGGAACTTGTTCTCCTAGAGAAACTATCTCTTGGGAGTGGGAAAATTATGTAAAGTATCCACTACAACCATTCCCGCTACTTCGCCACACCGTCTGCGATGCAACTAGTCAAAAGACTAATTAAAGAAGGGTGAACCAAGATAGAGAATTGTCGTGCACGACATTGAAGATGCTTTGATAAGAGCATTCTAAATATTTTGATCAACTAAACATGAAAAAAATAGAAAACGTTTTCTTCCCTACCAAACACACCCCAGTTAGCACAGACAAAAACTCTTCTCAACAAGAAAACAAAGAAACATAAAAATGATCCAACACCAATTTTATACAATGATTTCATGGACACTTGGGTCCTCCTAATTTTGTCTTCCAATTATTGTAGCAAGAACAACACTCTTTTTGGCCAAAAGTTCCTGGTGGAACACATTTACACCATTCACAACAATGGTTGCAGTAAAACAAACAGGCCTTTTTGTGAGATGTAGCTGAGCATCTCTCATTGCATGCATCTTCACATCCTGAGAATATGAAATTACAAAAAAAGCCCAAATCATATACATTTCTTTTATCAAAAATAACTTGCAAGCCTAATATTGCAACTAATCAATACTAGTCTGCCTAATAAAAAATCCTTGCAAGCCTTTTTAGAATTATATTACTTTCAAATATAGAGTAGCAAGACAAATTTAACAAAATACATCAATAATTTAATGGTTTTGCACTTAGTAGTTTGTTAAATTTGTGAAGATTCACACTCAGAGTGCTCGAAAGCACACATATAAATTAACTGAAGGTTCAATTAGAAACCATAATTAAGGATTAAATTAGAATTTGTGAATATTTAATTTGACTATCCAAGTCATGTTAGAAGTACGGGAAAAATAATTTTTCGAACAGTCTCAATGTTTTCGTTTTAATTCAAGGAATATGGACATGAATAGAAAATACAAGTTCATAAAACGATATACTCACGATTTTTAGGCACGGGACAAGTTGTCGGACCAATTGGTGGATTTGCAATATTGATTAATTCTGCTTTCGACAAAATTGAAGCCATCAAGAAGAGCAAGAAAATGTTGTGAATCCTCATCATTTTAATATACTTTCTTCGAATTTCTATTTTTCTTCAGTAACTAATGGTATAGTTTTCAATGTTCATTTCGTTATAAAATGATTTGAATCAATGAATCCGTTAATTGTTTGCATATTATATTGGATAGTCCGCTATGTATATTTTTCTTGTTTATTCTTCTAATAAAATAGAATTAGGCGGACGGACAAAAGAAATACATAGCACTTATGGGAAAAAGACATACATGCCAATAGGCCAAAGTAATTCCACATTGGGCCCACGTTTGAGCCTAGTACCGTGAGCTGGCCAGCCGGCCCAAACTATTCCCAAGCGCTGGCCGGTCCAGCAGCCCAAACGCCTTTAAAAAAATAGCCTTTCTGTGGCGATTATAAATTCGCTGCAAAAAAAAGACTATCGATCAACTTCTTCTTCTTTTTTTTTTTTTTTAGTGGTAATTAAAAAAGTCTCCACTAAAGGTTAAAATTCATATTGAGCCTTCAACAAATGTTTCAAAACATGTATTATGTGCATACTTATACAGTGATTGAACTTTCAAAAAATATTCCAAAACATGAATGATTTGTGTATTTTATACGTTGATTGAGCCTTCAAGAAATATCTCAAAACATGTATAATAATACTTATGATACATTTTCTATACATATACAATAGGGATACATATTCTATACAACAATGATACATTTTATATACTAAAGTAACCATCATCGAAAACTTAACAAATTAAAATATATTAACTACAAACTAATAAAATTAGTAAGTATACTTTAATTATACATTTATTACACATAAATTATATGTTAATTATATATATTTATTATACATAGATTATACATTTATTAGACACATATTATACAATAATGATACAGTTTCTATACGTATGATACATTTTCTATACATATACATTATAGATACATATTCTATACAACAATGATACGGTTTCTATATGTATATGTATGATATATTTTTTACACATATGATACACTTTCTATACAAGAATGATACAGTTTATATACATATGCTGGAATTATATATACACTTTCTATACAAGAATGATACAGTTTATATACACTTTCTATACAAGAATGATATAGTTTATATACATATGCTGGGATTATATATACACTTTCTATACAAGAATGATATAGTTTATATACATATGCTGGGATTATATATACACTTTCTATACAAGAATGATGCAGTTTATATACACTTTCTATACAAGAATGATGCAGTTTATATACACTTTCTATACAAGAATGATACAGTTTATATATTGTATATGTATGATACATTGTCTAGACGTATGATACACTTTCTATACAAAAATGATACAGTTTATACATAAATTATACAACAATGATACATTTTCTATACTTATGTATGGAATTGTATAATATGTGAATCATTAGTGTATAATCAATGTAATATATGTATGATTAGTGAGTATACGTTGATGATACATTTATTATACACAAATTACACAACAATGATACAAACCTATGATACATTTCTATAGATATACGGTAGAGATACATATTCTGTACTATAATAATACTTTTTTTATACATATGACACATTTTGATACATTTTTCTATACATAGTGGATCTTTAGTGGCTTTTACCAAAAAAAAAAAAGGATCTTTAGTCACCACAAATAGTCCTTTTTTTTTTTTCTTTTTTTCTTTTTTGCATTGGATTTTTAGTGGCGACTTTAGGTCGCTGGCTACACTTTGGGTTTGGAGAAGCATGGGCCATCCGGTGGGAATATTTTGGGGCGGATGGCCCTTTATGTCCTTTTCCCTATAAATATACTAGTGTTATTTGGCCAGTGCTAAGCTCGGGTCCAAAGCGATGCTAAAAATCTAATTTATAGATTTTTTTAAAAAAATATTCTGCTCTTGCTTCTTTATTTTTGGAACATTAATTTGAAACTTCCAAAAGAATTCTAAAATTTCAAAATACCAAACGTATATGAAAGTTAGAAAACATTTTTTTTAGTTGTATTAGATTCTTTAAAAATAAAATAAAAAATCAAACAATAGAAATCTCTTCTAATTTATATATTACTTAAATCTTTTGAGATTAAAGTCCCTGATGATCCAAATTGAGCTTTTTATATGTTATGTTAATTTCATTTGATTATTTGAATTGAACCCATAGTAGCTAACTTATTTTTTATCAAAAGATATTACAATATGCAATTAATGTCAAAAATATTTAATGTGAAAATATTGTTATTGACGAAATAAATAAAGTTAACTTATAAATAAATATAAATAATTAAAAGCCTTTATAATACAAGATAATCTGTAGAAGTTCTTCAAATTAAATCACAAAAGGAAAATACTGAAAAATTAATAAAATTAAATTTTTCTTACTTTAAGCTTTATTTTTCCTTCCAAAAAATGCATGTTACAAAAGTTATTTTTTCCTTTTCTTAATTTAATGAACCTTTTTATGAAATCTACATTGTAGTAACTTTTTCATGTTGAACTTAACTATTTTATCCTAAATTTTATAAAATTTTGATTATCTGGTATTTTAAAAAATATTGTAATATTAAAAAAATATACTTTTTTGTAATTGTCTAGTATTGTTACCGTTTGGAGATCAAATTGTATTTTCTTTAACTACAGTATTTTTTCCAACATATTTAGAATATAGATCAAAATAAATAGTTCCTCTTCCAATATATTAAGTTATTAGATAAGTTTTATGTTAAAAGTGTGCGTATGTAAATTTTAATTAATTATTATTATACATCGAAGTTCATTTTTCGATTGAGACGAAAGGACTATAATTTACATTTTGATACATTTTTAAAGTATTTAACATTGATATATAAGTTTATATGTATTTATTCCTTTAATTTAAAACTTAATTCTACCTTAAGTGAAATCTTTATTAATTACTTGTGCCAACGTGTACGACGTCAAATTACAGGAGAAAATAAAATAACTTTACGTCTAACCAGACGAATAAAAATTGAAAATAGCAAATGATAATTAGTAAACAACATCAACAAATAATATTTAGTACTATAAGAATAATATTTTAATTCAATAATTAAGCCTATATTAAGATAGAATTTGAATGACATGATAATTCTTTACGTGTCTATAATAAATTCTCAAGGAAACCATTTTAAAACAAGTTTAATGATATTTCCTCATAAAAGACTCAAATATGTATGAGTATGTTTTGTGGGGTCCAACCTTTTCCGTGATATCATTATTTTTACTGGCATAAAAAAAGTCCCTAAAGTTCTCAAAATTTATCAAAGTGTGTGAAAAATGACAAAGTCATAAAAACTTCAATTAGGGGTAAAGAAAAAAAATTCATGTGAGGACTACAAAAAATTAGTATCATAAAAATCCATGTGGAGTGGTCTTAAAAATATGAATGAGAGCAAAAAAATGAAAATTGAAAAATGAAAAAATACAAGGAAAAGTCAATTGGAGAAGCCACATGTAAGCATCTTATTAGAGTTATGAGGATGTGAAAACTACAAAAACTTACTATCCTCACTAATATATATAGTAGTAATAAGCTTGGCTTGTCAAAGATCTATAAATAATAATTTTCACACAAATTAAAAAAGTGGATAATTAAATACGTTTCGTATTAATAGATCGATGAACCGTCCATAGCATCATATATTGTGTTGGAAATAGACAATCAATTAAGATAAAATGTTTCTTCCAACATTGGCCTTGATTTCTTTTTCGATGATCTATTTAGTTTCAAATTGTAGTTATTTTCTTTTTAATAATAAAGTGTTTGAACTCCAAATTGCGCTAAAGAGGTTCTTCTTTACTAAATTTTTCCCATCTTCTCCATTATTCATAGACCCGCACTCACCCCTAAATAATTCAGGAAAAAAAGAATAAAAGGAAAATATTTTGAGGTGCAATGATAATAAAAAAAAGTTCAGTTTCTTTTTGGTTTATGAAAATTTGTAATTTGGATAATATTTTGATCATGTGTGTGACTATATTGGTAATTAATGTATTGGGATGAAGGTTTTTTAACCGGACATGTGACAAGTACGATAAGAACTCATAAGTCAACAATCAACCGGTCATAGCTTAGCCAAATATTGGAACTCTTAACTACCCAAGAACTTGATCCTGGGTGTGCTTTATCCATACCGGATAGTATTGTTCTGGGATGATCTATCTGGAAGGTCCAAGGTACGTGACAATTTATTCCAAAGCCGGCCAACTATAAAGTATCTGAAATTTCATCTTATCACGTTTCACAACCACGATTGTACCCTCAAAATGTGTCGTAAAGGTGCTGGGAGTTGGTTAGGGCTAGATTATCCTATAAATATCTCATTTCCCATCATTGTAGGAGAGATTAATATACGAAAACTCTCGCAAAATCACTGTTATTCTAGTTCTCATTATTACTATTTGTGATTAGTCAGCATGGATCAATTAAAAAGAATTACTTTCTCTCTTTCTTTGTTATTTCTACTTGATTATTTACTTTATTATCATTATTACGTTATTTCTCATCAATTGAATTTGGTTTAGTCAAATTACTTGTGGCCTTAATCTCTTAAATTTAATTGCTTGACTTAATAGCCAAGTTTTAGATTGAACAGTGACCAAACACAAAACAGAATCAAGAAATATGAATTCTTCATTTTACAACACACGGGAAACCCCTTCTCAAGAAGACAAAATAAAGAAATTAAACATTAAATTATCCAATAAAACCATTATATTTCATGATCCCTTAATATTAATTTCATGGACACTTTGGTCCTCCTCTCTTTGTCTTCCAATTATTGTAGCATGAACAACACTCTTTATGCCCATAAGTTCCTGGTGGAACACACTGACACCATTCACAACAATGGTTGCAATAAAACAAACAAGGTTTTTTGTGAGACGTAGCTGAGCATCTCTTAGTGCATGACTCTCCACATCCTGAAAAATACAAAAAAAAAGGAAGGAAAAGGTTTAGAGTTACTCCTCTAATTTCAGAAATAGTTTATGGTTTACGAAGCAAAAGATTTTTTTTTTTGATTGAGTGTGTTTGTGTTTTTGCAAATTTGGGTTTAAATCTGATTTGAGTAGGATCTGAAGATAAAAATTCGGGTTGGAACTACTAATTTAGAAATTGGATGAGACATTTTGTAAAACTTCATTTGGGGTGTGGGTGAGGCGGCATGCGACGTGACGTGACGTCCACCTCATTCAAATGCTATGCCACATGGGTTGTTGTTGTTGTCCATGGTGGAAGGGGCTAATGGATGAAGGGGCACGTTACAAGAAAGAAGACATTTGCTAACAAAAATATTTTTGTTGAGATAGATAGACTATTGTTGCAAAAAGTACTTTTGACAACAATATTTTTTTTGTTGTTGCATAAACTTTTCCCATCGACTGCTATTCCAACGACGTGCAACAACTTTTTTGTTGTTGCCAATAGTACTTTTTGCAACAACAGTCAATACAATGGCAACAAATTAAATTGTTTGGCAACAAAAAAAAGTTAATTTTTAAAAGATTCATCATATATGCCAACAATAAAACTCAGTTGTTGCCAAATATTGAATTTTGCCAACTATATTATTTTTGTTGCCAAAAGAGTTGTTGCCATTTTTGTACTTTCTTGTAGCGGCATTTTTAACAATTTTGTTGACAGCGGGGTACTTTTGTCCGCAAAGTATAATGGGGGCTGAGCACAGAATATTTTGAAAGTAAAGAGACAATTTGACCATTTCCCCTTTCTTTTATTGCAAATAGCATGCAATCCAAGCGTATTTAATAAAAACTAATCACAGATAAATGAAGATTCATCAGTTTATACATCATAAAACTAATAGACAAATTAAAATCGTCCAGCTTATATTATAGCATGATTGAGCCATGTAGGGCGAAGACACGTCGAACCAAGTGATATCCTTGATATCATTTCTCGAGAAATTTAATTACTCAAACATATAGTTCGACACGACTTGAAAATAATACAAATACACATCAATTCGGAGATAGAAGGTAACTCAATTAAGCTTTAGAATCTTGCAACTCTAGACTCAAATACATGTACAAGACTAATTATGACAATAGATCGATGTTGTTTAAAAACCTTGCCAACACCACTGTTCAGAAGGTACATTCCAATTTCCAATCAATATAGATTTGTGATTTGAGAATCACTTAGAGGCAAAGAACTGTTTATCGAACGGTGTCAACGTCCTCGTTTTGAACTAATAAAAAGATGAATATAAAAAAATATGATAAAAAGAGATACTCACTATTTTTAGGCACAGGACAAGTTGTTGGACCAACAGGGGGTTTGGCCGCATTGATTAACTAAGCTTTTGACATTGAAGCCATGATGAGCAAAGCCAGAAAAATATGAAGCCTCATCATGTATAACTTCTTCAAATCCCCTTTCAAAAACTAATGTTAGTTTTCAATTTAATTTTATTTCTGATTGCAATGAATCCCTTAGTTGTGTGCATATATATATATATATATACACACACATAGGAAATATTAATTATAATCGTAATATTAAATTTGTAATCCATATTGTAGATTATGATGCTAATTTATATATATAGTAAGCTTGTAATGAGGAAGGTGATGTGACACCTCTCTTAGGTCATGATTAACATTTTTTTTCATTTTTTCCTTTTTTGATCTAACAAAATCTGCATAAAAATTATAATTAAAGATACCTTATTTATTTCTCTCTTCCCTAGCATTACTAGAATTTATTAGTTTTCCTAGAACCCCTCTCTCTTCTTTCCTTTTCTGACGTTTTCTACTTCCAAAATGTAAAATAAATTAAAGATATCTTATTTATCTCTTTTCACTATTACTATAATTTATTAGTGTTCCTGAATCACCCTTTCTTCATTTTTCTCCTTCTGTTTTCTCATTTGCAAACAACCTTCTTAAATCGTAATTCAATATTAGTCTCAGCCATTTACTTTCTTCCCTCGTACTTTCTTGATCTTAGATGAATTTTCTGGCTTTTATTTGTATTTGAGATTTTTAGAATCTTAATTGATAACTCTGTGTTTTTAATGTGTCTTTGAGGCCTTTTCTTACTTAAATTGATGAAGATTGTAGTATCAATAGAGCTTATCCTATTAATTTCTTCTTCTTCTGTGTGTGTTTTTTTTTTTTTTTTTTTTTTTTGCAGTATGTCATGTATTGAATGATTATAAGTTTGGTGTTTTTGCAGGTTTATTATTGGTGTGTGTATGTGCTAGATTTAGCTTATATTATTTTTGAAGATATTGATAGAGTTGTTTCAAAATAGATATTCGCGGAAGCAGTGATGAAGATTGTGCTAAGGTTGTAATGCCAGGGTTCAAACAACCAGGGTTCAAACATGTCAAAGTTTGTTAGAGGTGCGTCAATATTTTCTTTTATCTTATCATTGTATATTCTAATTCAATATTGTAATTGATTTTGTAGAGGTTCAAGCACTTTAAGATTGTGGAGATAAGAAGGGGAGGGAAACTTCTCTCTTTTATATGGCATATTCAAGAGTATGGAATCTTAGTTTGTATCTAGGTATTTTTTCCCCAACAGTGCAATCCTCGCAATATTTCTTTTTGCTTCATGAGCAATAAATCTTCAATTTATTACTAAGAATGACCCTAGCCCTTTATTTGTCTCTTCGCTTTTGTTTTTCGTTAGCATCCTTTTTTGATTTCTTATCTTTAAGAAAAATGACCCTAGCCCTTTATTTGTCTCTTAATTTTTTTTGTATTTTTGTACCATTTTTTGACGCGACGCGGCAAGCGGTTTTTCGTTAAAAATCCTTTTTGTCCGTTACTTCAGTTATCTGTATCTTTATAGTTTTCTATAAGCAATTACATTTTCTGGCTGTGAAAAGCACATCCTTTCCTTGGTAAATCCATAGTTGATGCCAGGAACGATTGCCATCTAATTGCATTTTCCTTTACAATTATAATAGAAATTTTAAGTTTGATTATGTAATTGAAGACGATGACATGATATTGTTTTCCTTATAATATGATCTTAATCCGCTCCTTGGTTAAATCCACAGTTGAAGCCAAGAAAGATTGCCAACTAATTTGCATATTCCTTTACAATCATAATAAGACATCTTAAAGTTTGATTATGTTATTGAAGACGGTGATATGACATTGTTTTCTTTATATATTGATCTTCTTTTGATTATTTTTTTTCTTTTTGAAGAAAGCTTCTGAAAAACAAAATATAACTCCATAAAGGAGGAAAGAAAGGTTTTAAGTCACATACATCGATTAGAAATTTTTACATCATCAAGTCATTTTTACAATATATTTTCTCATTTAGGATCCTTTCATTCAAATTATGTTAGAATATTCTAAATATTTTTACTTTGGGATAAGACATTAATACCCTCCTGAACTATATCCAAAGTTCCAGCGACATGCCTTTTCTTTTCGGGGTCCTATTCTATACCCCCTTAAACTTTTTTAAAACATAATAAATACCACTTTATATGCTGACATGGCAAGGAAAGTGAATTTCACTCTCCTTGAGGGAGTGAGAAGCATAAAATCTGATTAATTTATACACGCGAAATATAAACTTATGCCGCACGAAAAGTACTAAAGGATAAAAATTAAAGATCAGAAATTTGAGAGGCAAAAATTAAAAACCATCTCCAAATAGGGCATTTGTGCAAATGCCACCTCCCCCCTCCCCCTCCTTATTTGTAAGTAAATTTTAGAGTTAGGGGTCAAAAAACCACACCTTAAGTATCACCTTTCTTGAGTTTCCTACATGAACTATCAGGTGTGAGAGTTTCCTACCTAAACTATCACCAACTAGTTTGCAAAACACACCTCAACTATCAGTTATTCACTTTTCCTACTCGAGCTATCATCAACTAGTTTGCAAAACACACCTTATTAAAAGTGAACACCTGATAGTTGAGGTGTGTTCTACAAACTAGTTGGTGATAGTTTCGGTAGGAAAAATGAATAACTGATAGTTGAGGTGTGTTTTGCAGACTAGTTGTTATAGTTCAGGTAGGAAACTAAAAAAAAAAGATGATACTTGAGGTGTGTTTTTGACCATTATCTCCAAATTTTAACAACACCAATTCAATTTGAGCTCAGATTTTCAAATTGAAAAACAAACTCACTAGCTTCGACGTATAGATAATAATGTTTTTTCAATTTCATGGTTCAAACTCCTTCAATTTCAGCTGGTTTATCGGTTATCATGAACAAATCAACTTCTGTCGCCAACATACCTGGGAAATCCATAAATTGAAAGTGAAGAGGGCATATTTGAGATCAACTATTAACCCTTGGTATCGTTAGTTCATTTCATATATTTTAATGGTATATTTGAGCCTTTTTCCTTTTTATTTATATATAAAGTTCTTTTGTGATCCCACCAAACACTTGTGGAATTATACTGAGTATGTTATATTTATAAATTTCTTTCGTGAATTTAATTACTGTAGAATTTATTGCTATCTGAAAGCATTTGTTTGTTAGGCATATAAGTTTTCACTGGGTATATAATTTTATTTTTTGGTGTCATCTTCTCCTTTCAATTTTTGTTTAAAGATTTTTTCATTTAAACCTTTGTAGATAGATTATATAGGCATTACTAAGAGCTCCTTTGAATGGGCTCATGGCTTTTGATGATAAGTCAAAAGTAATGACTTTCTCTAGCTTATGACTTGTTTTTGTCATTTTGGCTTAAAAACGAGTGCTTAAAAGCACCTAAAATAAGCCAATCCAAACAAGCTCTAAAAATATTGATAAGGAGCAATTCTTTACTTTCTTAAAATTTATTCTGTTATTCAAAATTCTTATATTGTTCAGATTTATTACAAGCATATTTGGTTAATATTTCTTTACTTTCTTATTACATAAATAACATTCAATTCGCTATATACTCAATAAAAAAATCAGTTCCCTTTTTTGCTCATGAAAATTTGTAATATGGATAATAGCTTTAGTATTAAACACTGTCATTAGTCTCTAATTGAAGGACCGTTTGAAAATAAGGGTAGATATAACTCATATTTGTAACAATGAGGGCATATTTGAGATCAACTATTAGTGAGTGGTATTGTTGGTCCATTTCATATAGTTCAGTGGCATATTTGAGTGTTTTTCAATTTAATTTATATAAAATTCTTTTGTGAATTTAATTACTGCGAAATTTATTGCTATTTAAAACATTTGTTTGTTAAGGATTTAAGTTTCACTGAGTATATAATTAAATTCCCATCTTCTCCTTTCAATATTTGTTCCTAGATTTTTCAATTTACCTTTTTGTAGATATATTATACTACCATTAGTAAAAATATTGATTAGGAGTAATTCTTTTCATTTTTTAAATTTTGTTTAGTCAATCAAAATTCTTATACTGTTCAAAGTTATTTAACAAGCATATTTGGTTAATATTTGTTTACTTACTTATTACACAAATAACATGCAATTAATTCGCTATACACTCAATTAAAAAAATCATTCAATTAAAAAAGGTAGGGATGCATAATAGTCGATCATGGCAACCAAACAGATTAAACTTATTAGTAGAACGTTTTATATAGTGATACAGAGAAAAAATCGATACATAAATTACATATATATAGATCCTTTTATCGAATATAACGTACCAACAAAGATATATCCAGAATTTAAAGTTTATAGATTTCTACAACGATTTCAAGTTAATACTACAATAATAACTGGGTTCACACACAAATATTTATAGATATATAATAGATTTCTTAATGTATATAAGGTTCCAGACAAAAGTTAATATATTCACCTGAACTCGTAAATGGACTTCTAGATCCACCCCGTGTAGCAACCTTGTTGTAACTAATCAATAGAGTAGTCAGCTAACTTAACTGCTTCGTAACTCAATTTTTTCTATCTCACTCAAGTTGTTTTTATGGTTATATACAATCCTTTTACGGCTATAGGTTCTTTTTGAACTCATAATAATTTTAATCAGATAATCGAAAGATATATATATAAAAAATCTACTAAATTTGATATGCATTTCTGCTTGTATCAAAATAATATTAGATTTGAACCCATAAATTTAACATTATGATGAATTCAATACTGAAAATCTTAAAAGTTGAACCAATTAAATTAAAATCCTGAATTCTTCTTTGTTAAGATGTACTTTTCTTTTTTTGCTTCATTTATACCTTTTTACTTTTTTTTTTTTAATGTGGGGCAAACGACTCTCTCAAGTGTGATCTACTTCTTACTAAAGGTGAACAACCGATACTGTAAGCAAATAAAAAGCCCCCACCCTTTAAACCAGGAAAGTATACCGGCTTTTTGAGTTGCGAAAGATCCACTTGCTTAATAATAGATCATACTATTTGAAAGATAAACAAATCGTTCTTTTTGTAGAATTCTTTACTCTTGATCAGAGAAAGAAGCAACAATCTTTGTAAAATGAGGTAAGATTTTTCAATTCTAACGTGTCTCTAATTCTAGGGGATACGTTGGTGATGCGATTCATGTCGAAAGCAAAAAATCATTTCTCGAACAGCCTCAACGACCTCGTTTGATCCTTAGAAGGTAGACGTGGAAATAAAAACTGATAGAAAAAGATATATACGCACGATTTTTAGGCACGGGACAAGTTGTCGAACCAACCAGTGGCTTTGCAATATCGATATAAAATTGAAGCCATGAGACGAGCAAGAAAATATTGTGAATCCTCATCATTAATAACTTCATAAACTAATTATAATTTTCAATCTTTTTTTCGTTACAAAATGATTACAATTAATTAATCCCTTAATTCTGTGCATATTAATTTAGGATAATCCGCCAATTACATTTTGCTTGTTATTCTACTAAAATAAAAAATTGGGCGAACGGACCAAAGAAATGCATAGTACCTGTAATTTATAAGCTTGGATTGTCAAAGATCTGTGATTAATAATTTCTACACAAATAAAATGAATAATTAAATAATGTTTTAAATTAATGGATGAACCGTCCATACTCCATAGCATCAAATCATTGTAAATTACAATCAATTAAAACATCTTTATCCTTTGGTATTCTTGTTTGTTTAATCAAAACAAGAAACAATTAGTCATATCAAGCTAGGAGACATGCCAGTAAAGACAGAGCAAGTATTTAAAACTTATGGTTTGAGATTTGACTCTGTTAAAATTACTGGATTCTAAATTAATAATTTTTTTATCTTTGATACTTTTAATACGAATACGAGATTTGAATCAAAACTATTAAATTAGGCCGATTCCGTAACCAAAGCGCTTGCTCCGCCCCCTACCTGCAAGGCCTTTAGAAAATATATTGTAAATCATTGGTCTTGATTTTTTCTTTCAAACATTGGCTTTGATTACTTTTTCAACCGTATACATGTATAAGTAACGGTGTAAGCTCATAAAGAGAGTATCAGTTCAATAATATCTGATCTCAATTTCTCAATTACTCTGTAATCTTAGCTTACATAGTACAATTTATCATGGTATCAGAGCGGGAATCGATCTAATCAGCGTGAATTGATTCGCACCTAAGGTTCTTCGACCGTCATAGCTAAAAGCTCAGCGAAAGCTTGGAAAACGATCAACCATGGTGGAATTGCAAGATACGTAGATTGGAACCACACAAAATCCTTAACCACGAACTCCGCAAATAACATAAATTTCTCAAATCGATTACACACATCCATTGCATTTACAAGCCGGAGATACATCAGGTGTTGTTTTGGTTGGATTGAAATTAACATGACCTGAAAATTATACATTATGGAGTTGATCAATGAAACTTGCATTATGGGGAAAAACAAGCTAGGGTTTGTAGACGGAAGTTGCACTCAAAATATGTACAAAGGAGAGTTGATTGGACAATCAGACCGATGTAATGCCATTGTGTTGTCATGGATTAGCTGTATAGTTGCCCCAAAGTTAGTTTCTAGCATTGTGTTGGCTTCGAGTGCGAAAAAGGTATGGGATGAATTCAAGGAGAGGTTCGACAAGTCAAACCTCTCTAGGATCTATCAATTGATGTGAGAAATTGCCACATTGACTCAATGTATAGACACTGTCACTGTGTACTATTCAAAATGAAGGATTGCTGGGATGAATTAGATCTCTTAACACTTTCAACACCAGCATATGGTTATGCAGAATTGGAAACTTACATTGAATTGTTAACTAATCAAAGTTTGTTGCAATTCCTAATGGGATTAAATGAAAGTCATAGTCATGTAAGAAGTGATATCCTGCTTAGAACCCCAGTGCTGATAATCAACCAAGCTTATGCTCTAGTCATGCAAGAGGAAAGTCAGAGAGTGTTGGGAGTAGTAGACAACAATAGAGACACCTTGAGCATATATGCTGGTAGGAAGCAGTACCATAACCAAGGGAATATGCAGAAGAAACCTAGTGGTGTGTTTGTGCTTCGTGTTCCCTGCATTCATTGTGGATGTAAAAATCACCACTCGGATAGTAGGTAATCCAACAGACTTCAAAAGCAAAAAAAAGTCACAAGGAACAGAAGGAAGATCTTATGCCCACAATGTCCATAATACGTCTTTGCAAGAGGAGAGCCTAGTCTTGGACAGGGCAAAGGAGGGAATTTCTTGAATGAGGACCAGTACAAAGATTACATGAATATGAAAAACAAAGGGAAGGAGAACTATCAGTCTGCAGGATGCTCAACAGGTGAATACTATTCCAACATGGCGGATATGACAGGTATATCAACCTTGTTATCAAAATTTGAAACTTGTGATTGGATAGTAGACAGTAGTGCATCCCATAATATAATTAAAAGAGTCCTAAGTGAACTTAAGGAGATAGAAAATCAAAGCCATAGTGGTGTACAAGTTCCAACTGCAGAGAAATGCAGGATAACACACACAGGGGAGGCAATCATTCTGAAAAATCATGTTATTAAAAATGTCCTATATGTGGCTGACTTTAAGTTTAACTCGATCTCAGTCTCTAAGATAACAAAAGAATTGTGCTGCTCAGTGAACTTTTACCTAGAATTTTGTGCGTTTCAGGGACTCTACAATGGCAAGGTGATGGGAATTGGTAGAGAATCTGATGGCTTATATTGGTTGAAGCAAGAAGAAGCAGTAAGAGTAGAAGCATCATTACAAGAACAAATAGATCCATCAGTTTGGCATATCAGAATGGGACATCCTTCCACGGAGGTTATGAAGCATATATCTTTTCTAGAACATAAGGTGAATAAGGAGACACAACATCAATACACAGTGTGTCCACTAGCTAAACAAAGCATGCTTAGATTTCCTGTAAGTACAAGTAAGATAGATGCTAAGTTTGATTTGATACATGTGGATGTTTGGGGCCCTTTCAAGGTGCCAACCTATGATAGAAAGCTTCACTTTGTGACAATTGTGAATGACTTCAGTAGGTATACTTGGATATGTTTGATGCAATTTAAATGTGAGGTCATTGTTGTATTGAACGATTTTCTATGTAGAATAAAGAACCAATATAATGCTCCTGTTAAAGTCCTGATATCTGACAATGGAAAGGAGTTCTTCAATTCTAGTTGTTCAGAACTGTTTATTCTAGTTGTTCAAAACTGTTTGCTTCTCTTGGCATAATTCATCAAAGTAGTTGCCCCTACACTCCACAAAAAAATGGTGTTGTGGAGAGAAAGCATAGGCACATTTTAGAAGTAGCCAGGGCATTAAAATTTTAAAGTGGTATACCACACAAGTTTTGGGATGACTGTGTGTTAGGACAGCTGTCTACTTGATCAACAAACTTCCTTCCATTGTATTAAAGGGAAAATCACCAAATGAGATATTGCACAAAAAGGTTCCAATGTTTGATCACTTAAGGGTGTTTGGATGTATGTGCTTTGCTAATGTATTGCCTAAAGGGAACAAGTTTGCTCTCAGGGAAAGGAAGACTATATTTTTGGGATACATGGAAACTCAAAAGGGTTATAAGTTATTTGATTTGGATACTAGGACATTTCTTATAAGTAGAGATGTAAGCTTTGGGGAGGACATATTTCCTTTTAAAGGGACAAAAGGAGTGATAAATAACATCTTCATTGAATCTCAGCTAACAGTCAGTGAACCAATCATTCCATCTCCCTTACTCCCTCCAGATGTGAATGCTCAGTTGGAAGTATAAGAGTTAGGTGTGGATGCTCAAGATCACAATCCTATTGGCAACAACCAAGCACAGGTTGCTGATATTCAAGAGACAGATGTCACTACAGATTAACTGCCAAATGCAGTGGTGCTCAATGAGGAAGATGAGGTGATAGCACATGTTGATCCTGATCCTCCTGCTCAGGTAGTTGAACCAAAGGTGTTACCAGTTGAACCATCTAGTAGATCCAGGAGGAGTGTTAAACCACCAATATGGATGCAAGACTGTGTCACTACCAAAACAAATGCAGCCTCTTCCATATATCCAATTTCCAATTATATCACCTATTCTTCACTTTCCACTATCAGTCCTATATTGCCTCATTCTCAGCTACTACAGAACCAAAAACCTTCCAAGAAGCCTCACAAGATGCTAGGTGGATAGAAGCTATACAGTCAAAAATTTCAGCATTAGAGGATAATCACACTTGGGAGATAGTTGATCTTCCAAAAGGGAAACAAGCCATAGGATCCAAATGGGTGTACAAGATAAAGTATAAAATCAATGGGGAGATTGAAAGGTTTAAAGCAAAATTGGTGGCAAAGGGATACAACCAAAATGAGGGCCTGGATTATCATGATACATTGTCACCTGTTGCAAAAATGGTGTCAGTCAGGATTGTAATCAGTATTGTAGCTACTCAAAACTGGGATATTTCACAGATGGATGTTAACAATGCCTTTTTACAGGGTGATTTGTTTGAAGATGTATACATGGCCCTGCCTCAAGGATTCTATCCACAGGGGGAGAAAAGAGTTTGCAAATTAGTCAAGTCACTATATGGCCTTAAACAGGCATCCAGGCAGTGGAACATAAAGCTTATTGATGCATTGACAGATGCAGGATATGTACAAAGTGCATATGACCACTCATTGTTCACTAAGAAGAAGGGGTCTGGAATTGTGATTATATTGATATATGTGGATGATCTTCTTATCCCAGGGAATGAGCACACATTGATTGATGAGGCAAAAAACACACTGCATAATAACTTCAAAGTTAAAGACTTGGGAGCCTTGAAATACTTTCTTGGCATTGAAGTAATGAGGTCTAAGAAAGGTATCCTCATCAATCAAAGGAAATTTTGTCTGGAGCTGATTTCAGAACCAGCATTAACACCACTTGAATCCAACTGTAAACTCACCACAGTTGAGTATGATCAATTATTAGCAAGCACATGAGAGGTAAAAGGCATATAAGATGAAGAGCTATTTGATATCATTAGCTATCAGAAGTTAGTTAGGAAACTGATCTACCTTACAATCACAAGACCTGACGTTTGCTTTACAGTATAAGTACTTAGCCAGTTCATGCAGAGGCCTAAGAAATCACATCTTGGAACTGCACTAAGAGTACTCAGATACATAAAAGGGACACCAGGACTGGGATTATTTTTCCCACTGAATGCTACATCTGAAGTCACAGTATTTTGTGACTCAGATTGGGCAGCCTGTCCCATTACTAGGAGGTCTGTCATTGGGTATGTGGTAAAGCTTGGAGGAGCATTAGTTTCATGGAAATCATAAAAGCAACATAAAATAAGTAGGAGTTCTAGCGGAATACAGAAGCATGGCTGCTGCTGTGGCTGAAGCAACATGGATCACTGGTCTGTTAAATGAGTTACAATTTCCTATCACTAAGCCTCTTCCATTATTCTGTGACAATAAGTCAGCAATTCAAGTTGCCTCCAACCCGTCATGAAAGAACAAAGCACATCGAGATAGATTGCCACTTTGTTAGAGAGAAAATGAAATCTGGGCTTATTAAACCACAATTTGTTCCAACTACTTTGTAGTTAGCAGATATCCTCACAAAAGGTTTGGGAACTACACAACATCAGCTATTGGTGGACAAGCTTGGGATGTTTGATCCTTTCACAAACACTAGCTTGAGGGGGAGTATCAAATTAGTAGCTGATAAGTAGTGTAACTAGTTTAGAGGGTACTTTTGTAAATAGCCACAAGGGCATAGTGGTAATTAGCTTGTCATCTAATAGAGGCAGTTATAACCGTATACATGCATAAGTAACAGTATAAGCTCATAAAGAGAGTATTAGTTCAATAATATCTTTTTCCAATTTCTCAATTGTTTTGTAATCTTAGCTTACACAGTACAATTTATCAGATAATCTTTTTTGTTCCAAATTAAATATTTCTATTTAATAATAATGAGGAATTGTTGAGCTAAGATTAAATTTACAGTTTAATGATTGCAACTCCAAACGGTCTTCGCTTATGTGCGGTTCTCCTCTAAAAAATTTTTCCCTTTTTCTCCATTATTCACCGATCCACTCTCACTCACATGCGGATTCAAAATTTGAAATTTATAGGTATCTATAGCAATTTAAATTTATATTATAATAATAACTAAATTTACAAGTAAATATTTATAGATATTTAGTAGATTTCTTAAAATATATACAAGATCTGGACAAAAATTACTGGGTTTACTTAAACCCGTGATTGAACTTCTAGATCCGCCCTTGCTCTTATTAGGGTAGCAAAATTAGTGCATGGAAATATGACCCTGGTTGGATCATTGACCTATCTCAATCTACAAAAAGCATTGCCTTGTGCATGCAACCCAAAAAGATAGAAAGACCGCTCGCTCGAAGAAAACTCTTTTAGAGCCTAGTACCAGCCAAGCCCCCTCTCCTTACAGTCAAGTGGCTGAACGCCCTTTAATATTTGCCTTTCGCTTAACACCCAGAGGCCCGCGGTTCGAAACCCCGCCTAAAAAAAAAAAAGTCGCAAGCCATAAGTTGGGATTTGTAGGGCAGAAGTTGGGATTCGCAAGGCATAAGGCAAACTTTTACCCAAAATTAGGCCTTAAGCAGAGGTTTGCAAAATTCCAGCAATTTTTTTTTTTAACCTTAAGGCAGAGTTTGAAACCCAATTTATACCTTGCAATTTTTATTTTTTTTTAATTTTTGACTAGCAAGGGTTCGAACCTGGGACCAAGAGGCTTGTAGCGAAGGATAAAAATTAAAGACCATTGATTTGAGGGCCAAAAATTAAAGACCACCCACAATCCTGCAAATTGCCCCTTATTGGCTCAACCTGTTTAGGCCTGTCAATTTAGTCCATCTAAAAGTTGGCCTGATCTGTGTAGCCCAAATTTATCCAAACATTTTTAAAAAGACATTTTTTAGCTAATGTGTTATATGTAGAAATAATAAAGAGAATAAAAAGGTTCTTAGAAATTGTAAAAGAACAAACAAAGAAACTAAAATTTAATAAAAATTGAACAAGTTAGGTTATGATCCGCTTTTAGCCCATTTTAACCCAACTCATTTCAGCTGCCTAACTAAATTGACCTACTTATTTATTCACTTAACCCACTTTAACATGTTCAAATTTAACCCAAGCCGCTCAACGGCCCTGGTTGCAATTTACTAAATAAAGGAAATTCAGTTTCTTTTTGGTTCATAAAAATTTGCAATATAGATAATAGTTGATCATGTTCAAACAGAAAACAGAATTAAGAAGTATTAATTCTTGATTTTACAATTTATGGGAAACCCCTTCTCAAGAAGATCAAACAAAGAAATTAAACATAAAATTGATCCAATAAAACCATTTTTTTCATGACTAATTTAATTTCATGGACATTTTGGTCCTCCTCTCTTTGTCTTCCAATTATTGTAGCATGAACAACACTCTTTATTCCCAACAGTTCCTGGTGGAACACACTGACACCATTCACAACAATGGTTGCAATAAAACAAGCAAGGGTTTTTGTGAGATGTAGCCGAGCATCTCTTAATGCATGCCTCTCCACATTCTGTAGAACACAAAAAGTAAAAAAAGAAAAGGTTAAAGTTATATACATTTCTTTTAGGAAAAAGGTTAGATTTCCCCCCACCTTCAAAAATAATTTACGATTTAAAAAGCAATATATTTTTTCTATTTTTGGGTGTGTGTTTTGAACAAATTTGGGTTTAAATCTGTTTTGGGTAGGATTTGAAGTTAAAAATTCGGGTTGGAACTATTAATCTAGAACTTGGATGAGACATTTTGTAAAACTTCACTGTTGGGGGTTGGTTGAACACGAAATTGGGGGGGGTATTAAGGGAGGGTGGTGAGGTTGCATGCCACATGACGTCCACCTCACTCAAATGCCATGTCATGCGGGGCGTTGTTATCCATGATGGAAGGGGTTAATGGACGAAGGGGCATTTTCAACAATGTTGTTGATGACACGGTGCTATTGTCCGCGAAGTATAATAGAGGTTAAATGTAAAATATTTTTCAAGATAAAGGGGTAAATCTGACTATTTTCCCTTTCTTTTATTGCAAAGAGCGTGCAATCAAAGCGTAAAACTTATTAAAGATGAGAGAAGATTGATTAGCTTTTACATCATAAAACAAATAGATAAGTGAAAGATTGTCCATCAAATAAAGCATGATTGAACCATGTAGGGCGAAGACGCATCGAACCAAGTGACATCCTTGATACCATTTCGTCGAGAAATTTAATTATTCAAACATATAGATCGATACTACTTAAAAATAATACAAATAAACATCAATTTGGGAATAGAAGGTAAATCAATTAAGTTTAGAACCTCGTAACTCCAAACTCAAATATGTGTACAAGGCAAATTATGATAATAGATCGATGTTATTTATAATCCTTGCCAGTGCTCACTGTTAATAAGGTATTCCAATTTTACAATCAATATAGATTTGCGATTCGAGAGTCACGTTAAAAGTAAAGAATTACCTTCGAAAGTCCTTGTTTTGAACTAATACTAAGGTGGATTTGAAAAGAAAATAATAATAAAAAGAGGTACTCACTATTTTTAGGCACAGGACAAGTTGTTGGACCAACAGGGGGTTTGTCCACATTGATTAATTCAGCTTTTGACATTGAAGCCATGATGAGCAAAGCCAAAAAAATGTGAAGAAGCCTCATCATGTATAACTTCTTCAAACCTCTTTTTATTTTAAATTTTACTTTTCATTGCAATGAATCCTTAGTTGTGTGCATATATATAGGCAATATTAAGTATGGTCATAATATTAAATTTGCAATCCATATTGTAGATTATGCTGCTAATGTAGCATTAATTTAAGACTTTTCTAATTAAGGACATATATAGACATTATTAATTCTCCCTCCGCCTCAAATTATTTGTCAATTGTCATGATTCTTTTTACACGCCTCTTAAGTCTTAAGAAACACTAATTATGAGTTTTTTTTTTTAAAATATTTTACCCTTCATTCGTATTTGAACAATCATAATATCATCCATAATTGAGGTGTCTGTAGTCTGCAAGAACAATAACCACTAAGGGTGAATTGAGAAAATAAATTTTGTTTGAACTTCTAAAACGACAATTAATTTGAGACAATTATTTTTAAAAATCACGACATATAATTTGAGACGGACAGAGTAGTTATCTACTATAAATGCACTCGATGCTAGATTGTTTAGCTAAAACTTGCATTTATTAAATTAAAGACTTGCATTAATGTAATCCATTCTGTACAAAAATATCTTATTCTACATTGTGAATTTGTGATTTTAACGACGTAAAAAGGCTTAAATATGTCATAGGATTTTACGAAATGGACCAATGATGCCGCGTGTTAATAGTTGATCTCAAATATGCCCTTGCACTTACAAATTTAGACCGTATTTGCTCTTACCCTAACGGAAGTCACAAAAATATAATTTGCCTCTAATTATGGGTTTTAGTATCAGATATTGCTATATGACATAATCTAAACTCTTCTATAGTAGGGATTTAGTAGCTAAGTTGGTTGGCTACCTGAACTTTTACCTTGTTGGTGAGGGTTCGAATCCCCACATTGTAATCCCTTTCCCCATTTTCCCTTCCCCTCCCCCCATGTAATAAAAACAATTAAAAAAAAAAAAAAAAAACTCTTCTATAACTTCACCCCACTTTTATTACATTTTTTTGCGTGGATTGCCCTTCTGCGCTGGTCTTTAATTTTTGTCCCTCAAATTGCTAGTATTTAATTTTTCCCATTCGCTTAAAAAATTGGCCGAAAATACCTTGAGGTTTTGGGTTCAAACCCCAAAGACAGTCAACAAAGAAAAGAATTTCACAAGGCAAGACTTTCGCAAAACTTCTGCCTTAAGGCCTAACATTTTCCCAAAATTAGGTCTATTCGGGCAAATGTTAGGTCTTAACGTAGAGGTTTGCCTTCATGCCTAATTTTGGGCAAAAGTTTGCCTTAAGGCCTAATTTTTGCCTGAATAGGCCTAATTTTGCTAGGAAACTCTGCCTTGCGATTTTTTTTCTACTGAGACGAGGTTTGAACCCAAAACCTCGGGGTATTATGCGAAGGACAAAAATTAAAAACTAGCAATTTGAGGAGCAAAAATTAAAGACCACCCTCGAATAAGGGCAATCGTGCAAATTAATTTCTTCTTTTTTTGCGTGGATTTCCCTTCAAAGGCACTAGTCTTTAATTTTTATCCCTCAAATTATTGGTCTTTAATTTTTACCCTTCGCTTAAAAAAGTGACCGAAAATACCCTGAGATTCCGAATTTAAACTCCCGCTCAAAAAAAAAAAAAAAAAAACTCCCGCTCAGTCAAAAATTTAAAAAAAAATAAAAAATCGCAAGGCAGAGTTTGGATTCGCAAGGAGGCAAACTCTCCCGTCAGGCAAATAGAGTTTGCAGACAAACTCTGCATTGCGAATCCAAACTCTACCTTGTGATTTTTTTTTAATTTTGACTGAGCGGGGGTTCGAACCCGGAACGCAGAAATTTTTAGGCGAAGGGCAAAAATTAAAGAGCACCCCATATAAGGACAATCGTGCAAATTGCCCACCAAAAAACAAAAAACCCCACTTTTATTTATTTATTTATTTATCTTCGTGGATTGCCCTTTATTTGGGGTGGTCTTTAATTTTTGCCCTTCAAATTGGTGTTCTATAATTTTAACCCTCGCCTAACACCCCAAGGTTGTGAGTTCGAACCCCAGCTCAGTTAAAAAAAAAAAAAATCACAAGGCAAACTTTGCAAAATTCTGCCTTAAGACAAAATTTGGTTTTACATTTCGCTCGTGCAGCTAAATTTCGCCGGAGGCGTAAATTCTACCCTGCAGGCCAAATTTTGCCTGCAGTTTCTGCTTGAAGGGCAGAATTTAAAGACCATCAGTTTGAGGGGTAAAAATTAAAGACCACCCCAGCGAAGGGCAATCCTGCAAATTGCCCCTTTTATTTTAGGCTTAACACATAGCCAGCCCCTTAAATTTTTCAGGATATTCCATCTAAACACCCGAACTAAACTCTGTGTTAATTAAACATCTCAACTCCTAATAAAATGTTTCAATTAGATACTTTCGATTCAAATTTTAAAATTTTTTTTACGTGTGTTTTCATTCGTCTATAGGGTAATTAAGTTAATCACATAAAATATGTCAACTCCTTTAATAATACGCATTAACCTCAAGTAGAAAATGTCTAGGATTTTACAACTTATTGAGGCGAACAACAAACCCAATAGCTTCGACATATTGATAATAGAGTGTTTGAATTTCATGGTTCAAACTCCTTCAATTTCAGCTGAGTTTTATATTTAACACTCCATTATCATGAACAAATAAGTTTCTAATTATAGCATTGTTGGACATGTGGCAAGCTTTAGTATTAAACATTGTCATTATTCTCTAATTGAAGGACCGTTTGAAAAAGAAAAAAAAAAGGGCAGATATGGCTCATATTTGTAATGGCGAGGGCATATTTGAGATCAATTATTAACGAGTAATATTGTTGGTCATTTTCATATAGTTCAGTGGCATATTTGAGTCTTTTCTCTTTTAATATCTATACAGTTCTTTTGTGAATTTAATTAATTCAAAATTTATTGCTATTTAGAGTATTTGTTTGTTAAGCATATAAGTTTCATTGGATATATGATTAAATTTCAATCTTCTCCTTTCAATTTTTGCTTACAGATTTTTCAATTTACCATTTTGTAGATATAATATACTGCCATTATTAAAAATATTGATTAGAGAAACTCTTTTCATTTTTAAAATTTTATTCTGTTATTCAAAGTTCTTATATTGTTCAAAGTTATGAACATGCATTTTTGGGAATTGAATGCCTGAATGGTCACTCAATTTATAATAATTGGCCATCAAAATCACTCAACTTTCTTTTGTTTTCTAAAAGTTGTCCAACTTTGCCTAGTTAGTTTCCATGATAATTCAACTTTCCCTAGTTAGTTTCCATGAACATACAATTTTCGGTACCTATTTGATGACATGACAATTGTAAATTTTTAGACAAAAATATTTAAAATATTAATATCAATATTTTAATTTATTTGGAACTAACCCATCCTAAATCCGACACAATCTTTAACCCGACCGGCTTAAAATGGGTTTGCTATATAAGAGACGTAGTTAAATGTTATTAAGGGCATCTCTAATATTTAAAATGAGAAAAGCTGAAGAACAATCGTATTCTTTTAGTTAAATATTATTAAGGGGCATTTCTTATATAGTCAACCCATTTTAAGGGTGTCGAGTTGAGGATGAGTTGGGTACTAAATAAATCTAAATATTTATATTATTTTTCAAAAAAATTACAGTTGTCACCTCATTAAATATGTAAAAGAAATTATATTTCCGACTATAATGACCATGGAAACAAACTACATAAATTTGGACGACCATGTGAGCCAACTAAGAAAAATTGGATGACTTATGGAAAATAGAATAAAGTTGAGTGAATATAGTGACCAATTACTATAAGTTGAGTGGTCATTTAGACATTCAACTCGCCTATTTGGTTAATATTTTTGTACTTTCTCATTCCATAAATAATATTCAATTCGCTATATACTCAATAAACAAACTCAGTTTCTTTTTAGTTCATGAGATTCTGTAATATGGATAATAGTTTGATCATGATAACCAAACAGAAAACATAATCAAGAAATATTAATTCTTGATTTTAACAACACATGAGAAATCCTTCTCAAGAGGATAAAATAAAGAAAATTAAACATAAAACTGATCCACCATTTTCTTCCATGATTAATTTAATTTCATGGACACTTGTGTTCTCCTTGCCGGTTGTACCAATCATTGTAGCAAGAACAACAATCTCTTGGTTCCCCAGCAATTCCTGGTGGAACACATTGGCACCAATTACAACAATGGTTGCAGTAAAACAAACATCTTTTTTTGTGACCTTTAGCTGAGCATCTCTGAATGCATGCCTCTTCACATTCTGAAAAACACAAATAAAATATTTTAAAAATTTAATATAGTCGGCTGATGCATATATATATATATATATATATATATAATTTGTATATAATCAATATATAATTTATGTATATCGGGTTGAAAAAGCAAACAATGAATTCAACCGACTATGTGTGTAGAGATTCATTTCTTTTAGGGAAAAAAAGATATATTTACCTCTGTACTTTAAAAAATAGTGTATTTTTAACATCGTTGTACTTTTGCAAACAAAAACACCCTGGACGTCAAAAAAATCGTTAAAAATGACCATGTTGTTGGTCATGGACTCATGGTGGAAGGGCTTAACGGACAAAGGGGCCGTTTTAACAACTTCATTGACAACATAGGTATGTTTGTTCGCAACTTATAACACAGGTTAAATGAAAACTTTTTGTTTTGAAGTAAAGGGGTAAATCTGAACCTTTTCCCCATTTTTTTTTTTTTTTAAATTGCAGATAACATGCAATCTATGTGTATTTAATACAAACTTATGAAAGACAAGCGAAATTTTTCAGCTTTTACAACATAAAACTGATAGACGAGTGTAGATTGTTCAGTTTATATAATATTAGGCTGGCAAAATTAGTTCATAAAAGCATAACCTGCCCCACTATCATTGATGATCATTGACCCAATTATTAGCTCAAACCTATTTTCAAATTCATAAAATGTTGGCGGGATATGCCCCAAATTGAATCACGAGAAATCTTATCAAAATATTTTCAAAAAGACAATTTTTTGACTTGATAGGTTATATATAGTGATAACAAAGAAAGAAAATAGTTTTATTAGGTACTAAAAAATTATAAAAAAAACAAATAAAGAAATTAGAACTTAGTAAGAATTGGGCGGGTTGGGTTATGACCCGCCCTGCTAGAGCGGGTTAATAACCCCCTCATTTATTAACTCAACACATTTTGACTTGCCAAAATTCAGCCCAAACAACCCCCCCCCCCCCACCTCCCGCCCCCTCCCCCAACACACACACACTTGACACCCTTATAATAACATGATCAAACCATGTAGGGCTGAGACACATTGAACCAAGTGACATACTTATACCATTTCACATCGAAAAAATTAATTATACACACAGATAGATCGATACTACTTGAAAATAATACTAATAACTATCAATTTGGGAATGGGGAGTAAATCAATTAATTCAGCTATAGAACCTTGCAACTATATACTCAAATACATGTACCTCGCCAACACCATTGTTCATAAGGTATCCCAATTTTCAACCAATACAGATTTGTGATTCAATAGACATGTTAGAAGTAAAGAACTAATTTCCGAACAATTTCAACGTCCTTATTTTGAACTAATAAAAATGTGGATATGAAAAAAAGAACACAAAATGATAAAAAGAGGTACTTACTATCTTTAGGCACAGGACAAGTTGTTGGACCAACAGGGGGCTGAGCTTTTGACATTGAAGCCATGATGAGCAAAACCAAAAAAATGTGAAGAAGCCTCATGTTAGTTTTCAATTTTAATTTTATTTCTGATAGCAATGAATCACTTAATAGTGTATTATATATATAGGCAAGATCAATTATAGTCACAATATTAAATGTGTAATCCATTTTAGATTATGCTGCCAATGTAGCATTTACTTAAGACTTATCTTAAATGCTTCACATTGTGAATTTATGATTTTTATTTTATTTATTTTAACTATAATAGAAGCGTGAGTTTAGGGACTGAGATCGACATGTGTGCTTAAATGCAATATATTTCGATTTTTAAGGGCAATTCAGACTTTTATGCTATACCTAATTAAAAGTGTCATTACAGCATCACTTGAAGAGCTACCGCATCATGTTTATGAAACAATTGCGCATGATATTGGAATACATTATTCAAGTTGTAGACCCCTGATAGCAAAATGTATAGATTTGGAAGAATCATTACCAACTAGACACAATCCTCTCTAAACTTAATGTCCATTTTAATTTTGGACTAATTGGCCCTTCCCTTGATCTCAATCTTTTGCTTGGAAGTTACACGAGTACTATTACAAGTCTACCATGTCCTACACTAAACATTTCAGACATAGATAAGTCCCATATGGTTGAAATTGCTGACAATGCCATGGAGGAATTATTTACGCTTTTACAAATTAATGAACCTAGATGCACTTAACATCGATAGCCATAACCAGATTTTTCTAAAGGCTAACAGTTAGTTGAAAAATTCAAATGTTCGTGTTGTCGCTTCCAGGGATTTAGGTGTTGTGATCATGAATGGTTTAGCATTAATCGACATGTTCCTGGACGTGGTTACTTATCTTCTCGCTGGACTTCTCTTTATTTAGCTTTTAAATAACCTGATAGTGAACATTTTGCTCTGTTTTCCCCTTTTTCATAAGTTTGTAGAACAAATGGTGAAACTTTGTTTGTGTGGGTTAGTAGAAGAAATGGTACTATTTGCAGAAGACAAGCACAACCTAAATGTATTGATTCTCTGGTTCTCTCATTTCTTCCGTAAAGTGATTTATATTCCAAAATCGTAATGAAAAAATAGTTTTATCACTCTTTCTTCACATATAGAAGACATGTCATCTATCTAAACTCTAAAAAAGTCCTGAATGTAAGATCAAGAGTCCTCTTCATGGATTATCTCATCCTTACTTATCTTGACATGCCTTAAAGAAACTTGGTTACAAGTGATTTTTCTAGCATAAAAGAAACTTGGTTATAAGTGATTTTTTATAGCAAAAATATTCTCATCTACTAGAAATAAGATTGTACATGTTGATTTGTTTACATTTTGCTATGCGGTAAACTGATAAGTATGTTCTTTGTTTATCCAGGATGTTCATGAGAAAGATGTTCCACATAGCACATTTAAGGAAAAGGTTCTTCTAATTATCAATGTTGCTTCTGGATGGTATACTCTGCTAGATATTTAGATTGTTTAATTTGGCTATGAAAGTTACTGGAAAATTATAAATCAGGTAAACTTTCTCAGTGTGTGTGTGCATGTAATTATATGGTAGTCATTTTAAGTGCAAAATAATACTTGAACATACATTTTACGAGCATATAAAATTATAAAAGAACTAGAAAAAATATCTTATTATACGTATTACTATAATATTCTTCTAATATCAAAACACTAAAATATTGTTAAAAATTCAACCTCAAATTCATGTGTTTCAATTAAAGGAGATTGAAGATGAATATGACGAAAAAGGTTCCGTGGCACTGATCAAATGGATATATTTTGCTGAAAAAGAGATTATACATAGTTAATTACATTACGACAAATCAGCTCATTTAGAATTAACAGTTTTCACATAATAAAAACAAAAATATTATATTATTATCATTAGTGTATAAGAAGATGAAAAATTATATAAATGAAATACTATCAAATAAGTTATGAAAGAATACCGCTAACATAATCATACGGTGTTTATATTATTTTGTCTTCTAAAAACTTTGATTTCTTATTCATTTTGCTCTGGATAAATAATTGTAATTATAATTGAGATTGAAATTCTGATAAATTATCAACTTTTTATTGGAAAATTGTTTAAATTTTTTCCATTCAGTATCCAGTTTTTTCTCTCTCAGATTCAGAGTATTGTCTAAGAATACACACAAGTACAAGTAAAGGAAAAAATCAGTTAACAAAATATATACCTTCACTAATACAATCTAATTTAATTATCATATACTAAACTGGCTATGATGACTTAAATAATATCCTATATATATTTGAGAAACTTGATAAAAAAACACATATTCTAGATTGTAATATGTTAATGTATAGATTTAAGTATTGTTAAGTACCTTCAATAGTTTACTTTGTTGTTACACAATGAATGGCAAGATTTAAGACGAATGTGAGATTCTCCTTATTGTTGATGTACTGGTAGTTTTCTACTGTGAACTTCCGTTGAGTATTGTTGATAGATTTTTAGATTTTAAAAGAACTACTATGCGCATTCACTGACTGATGATTGCTGATAGAAATGTGAATCATTTTTATGATGTCATCCATGGTTTCAATTAAAGAATTTAATGACGAAAAAGGTTCCATGATTTTTAAACATCAGCTGGACAAAACATAATCTAGTGTTTATACATATATTTCTTATTCATTTTGCCAAAAATGGGAAAATTGTTTATCTTTTCCATTCAGTATCCAACTCAGATTCATGAGTATTGTCTAAGGTTCCTTCAGTAATACAATCTAATTTCTTCCAAAAAGGCTCATAAAAGATGATTTCTATCTTATGATTTTGCATGCTTCCGTTGAATGTTGATAGATTTTTAGATTTTCCTTGCGCATTCACTGACTGATGATTGGTCATTTTTTCGTGTATGAATGACCTTCTGCCAAAGAGAGGCCAAAAAAAAAGATCCAGCATTGTAGCAGATACCAAAGGTACTAACTGCTAACCATCTGTCTTTACCCTGCAGAACGCATCAGAATACATAAGCTCTTGATACTCTTTCTCAACATCCTGAAATTTATTTTTGTCATGTCTGAAACTACTCTTGAGTTCCTACATGCCCAGGGAGGTTTCTGAGACTGAAATATTTGTCGCATATTGCCTATCATTGTTGGAACGTGATATAGCTGGATGAAAATGGTAGGTATCATATAGCTTTGTATGTATACTCAGTGGCGGAGCCAAGATTTTCACTAAGGGGGTTCAAAAATATAAAAGAGTAAGAAACAAGGAAGCCAAGCAGAGGCGAATGGTAGGTATCATATAGCTTTGTATGTATACTCAGTGGCGGAACCAAGATTTTCACTAAAGGGGTTCAAAAATATAAAAGAGTAAGAAATAAGGAAGCCAAGCAGAGGCGAATCCAAGATTTAAACTCTATATGTTCAATTTTAAAATTTTTGGCATTGAACCAATTATTTTTTTAAAGTTATGGGTTCATATCTACTATTTATTACAATTTCAGTAATTTTTTACACATAAATTTATACTCGTGTCGAAAGTTTAGGGTTCTATTGAACCCCGAACTACAAGGCTAGATACGCCTCTGAAGCCAAGGGGGTTTAGCATCTAATATTTATACATAAAAAAAAATTAACTTTGTGTATGCATGGTTATTTTTCGCCGAAGGGGGTTCGGGTGAACACCACGCTACCACTTGGCTCTGCCCCTGTGTATACTGATTTATTAGTGATTTGTACTAGCTATAATGATTAATAAGAAATATAGAGTACACTTTTTTTTTTTTTGAATGAATTGTGAACAGTGGTTTAGGATTGCATTGTGATACATAGTGCAGCCAGTGGCGGAGCCAGGATTTTGACTGAGGGGGTTTAAAAAGGGTTCAAAAATATAAAGAAGTAGACAAATGAAGAAATTGAGGGGGTTCAAAATCTATTATATATACGTAAAAAATAATTTTCACCTTGTATATACGGTGTAATTTTTCGCCGAGGGGGTTCGGATGAAACCCCTCAAGCCTTACTGGCTCCGCCTCTGCATGTGGCAACTCGGGTAATACCCTGTACTTGTCCAGTTTTATCATCCCGATGTTCATACTTACGAGTTTGCCAACTAAACCTCTCTACCTTTAAAAAATGAGCATTTTAAGCCCTTCTCATTTCGAAAAACAAAAACAAAATCAAAATCTGGGGTTTGAACTAAAAGTCCATTAATTTAGTAACAAGTGAAGAAAACTGCTCTAATTTATTTCAAGTGATAAAACAATTGTACCTTTACAAGCGGTAACATCACCACGGATCTCACAGTATTTAAGAAGAAGATCAACAGCTTGATTAACATTAACACCAACATTAGGTAACAAAGTGGGATTTTCATAAAGAAGAGTGATGTATCAAATATAATTTTAAGTAATAATAAAAATTAACTTACTGATAATGATCATTTTCCTATCATTATTTGAAAATAGAAAAAGTTTTACGGAGCAAAGATTGAGCCTTAGTTTTGAATGGGTGTTTTTCCAAAACTTTGCTAGGTGTTCTCCTCACTGAAAACCTAAGATATACGAAAACAAAGAAGAATGATTCAAAACACTAAAAGGGCTCAAAACACTAAAAGGGCTTGCTTTCTTTCTTAAAATGTACTCTAAAAGAAAATATATAACATTTCCAAATAATATCTCTCACGTTTAATATAATTGCAAGGTATACATACTGACTAAGACACTTCTATTTTTCCTTTAAATACTGGATACATATTAGTTGAGGCACCATAAGGTGCATAGGTATAGAATGGGCATCAAGTACGAAGTAAGGAGTTGCATTGCACATTAGACATAATAAACCAACAGATATAGCAAGTTTATAAGTTTAACCAACTAGTGTATTACTATTTCCAGGAAATAACTTCAAATTCAAAGAAAATCTTAACCGGCTTGTTTATTTTCATGGTGACATTTGCCTGTTCTCTCACAATTGATAAAGGCATCTGAAGCATGAGAACCCGGTGAGAAGCATTACGAATCTCTTATTAAGAAACTAGTTATACATATATAGTCATTTAGATGAGGACATAAGTGTTAGGGACGACCTACATGAGTTTAGAGCCGGATTCAGAATTTTGAGTTTATGAATTTTAATGTCTAGAAAATGCAGCTTAGCAGGTTCCGGTAAGCAGATTTCTTAACAAAAATACAGAATTTGGCCTAGCCAAAGCTATTGAGTTCTGCCAAACTAGTAGTTAGAACTCTAGTTCCGCCCCTGCACGATTAAAACAAAGATGCATAGATGAGGCTTTCAAAGAGTAATAGCTCATGATGTTAAATCTTTCTTTGGTACATTTTGTGTTTACATGTTCTTGCTGTCTAGTGCCAAGAATAATATGACTAGAAAAGAAAAGGCCCTTTCTAATAGTATTAATTAAAAACCGGCCACATTTCGCTTAACAAAACCCCACGAATACACCAAGAACATGCAAACACAAAGTATGCAAATCGTGAAACATTAAAATATCTCCTCATACTCATACATCAATTTAGTTCATCTCAGCATATAATACAATGCAAACTTCACAGAATACAAGTATGCAATCTGCCAATTCCCTAAATGATACTGAAGTAAAGAAATTCATCAACATTTCCCCAACACTTAACTAAGCAAGCACGAAAGAAGCAAAGAGCACGAGTAAGCTTGACATTCCAGTCCATGCGACCCTGCTCACTCCACTTGTATCTTTTGCAGCTGGTGTCATGTAAAAAATTCATCATGAGGACAATATTGTGAGCAAGAACGCAATGCAAATTAATGCCATCTTGAATCTACATTGCCTAGGAGATTAATTCTAAATGAGGAAAGAGATGGATGCATATAATTTAGACATAGACACTTCCGTGCTCCATTTGGCTAACCCTCCTGTCCAGTTCAGTGACTAGAAGTGCCTAAACAGGGTACCTTCCAGACATTACTTGTAAATTTAGGGATCATAAGTTGAGAAGCATAACAAATTTGTACATTGCACTTTTAACTGTATCAAAATTCTCGGAGTACCTAGGGCATATAAATTTAAACGGAGTAAAATATTACTTGGCGGAAGTTGTAATAATAAAGATTTAATTTAAAAATAAAATTTAATTATAAAAAATTTAAAAAATATTTAAAAAATATGACTCATAAATGGAAAACAGAAGAATTTAATAACACATTATTTCTTGAAAATATATTAATTAATAATCATATATTTGTAAGACTATTAAAAAAATAATTGATATATATTTTTCAGAAATATTTAAAATTAATTATCCAACGACAAACTGCTCTGTGTAATACCATGGATTAGATGTTTGATAAAAAAACAAGCTTCTAAATATAATGAGAAGCATTATTCAAATGTATATAATCAAAAAGTCAGAAGAGTTTCATTTCCACCACAAATGACTTTATTTCCATTTCAACTCGTTCTTTTATGATACAGCTTGACTCCCTCAAATCAAGCTTCTCAAAGGTCAAAAGTTTTGGCCGAAGATCTAAGATTTAATTGAGCACCACTAAGAAATAGGACGGACTTCGGCTAAGTACTCCTAAAATCAATTAACGATTGTGTCTGAGGACAAAATGTAAAAGTATTTTGCAACTGTAGAGAAACTTGATTAAAACAGGAAGAACAAGGAACTTTGAAAGAAAAAATTAAACAGAACACTTATTTGTATGAATTTAATTTCTCACCAGACATCATTCACTATTTTGTAAAAAGTTTCTTTTCTCTCTCTAAAACTAAGTTGCAAATGAAGAGAGACAATTCTAAAAAAGAAATTTATGTCTCTGATATTAAATTTCACAATCAAAGAAAATCTCATTTCAGCACAGAATTAACAAAACATGTTGAGTGAATCAATAAGTCCAACATAAACATTCTTGTCGCACCACAAATTTACGGTACATCACAATCTACTCACATTCACGTTGTGCAAAAGGTACACAATATTATGTTTTGTCTCATTTCAAAAACCTTATACGACAAGTCACTCCGTGTAAACTGAAAACTTATTTAATAGTTGGAACAAGTCAAGGTATACAACTTTGCTGTAAAGTTTCAAAATTGGGGGCTCTGAGTTATTGAACAAGAACAACTATATCAAGTCAACCTTTGAATTTGTAATCTTGCTTTAACTTAAATATAACAAAGGTTGGCCAATAAAAGCAGAAATAATAAATTGTCAACGTCTTTATCAGATATACCATAGTTTCCCAGCAAATAAACATAAGTACAAGCACCTATGGATCACAATTCAGTAAATTTAAAGGAACAAGGTCCAATTGTTGCAGGAAACAGGATTCACTTAATCTCTCTTCCTATAAGATGTCTTGGTCTTCCACTCATCAAAAACTGCTCTGCAACATAAAGTGCCACCAACTTACAGAAGAAAAGCACCTAAAGAATCACTCAGTATATTCAAAGCAATTATCCTATGCAGGTAGGCTTTCATTTCCATTATTATCTCATGTTGTTCTCAATTCATAGTTTTTGGGGATCAATATTTATTCTACCCCAAAGTGTGATCAAAGATGTGGACAAAAATCTAGATTATTTGATCACCACAAGAAAAAGGAAGATAGACTTCAGCTTGGATAGTGTGTAAAAATCAAAGAAAGATTGTGGACTTAACATCAAAGGTTGCCACTTGTGGAATATTGCATTAAAACAGGAAGAACGCTTCTACTTTGCAATTGGCAAAAAAAGAACACTTATTTGTATGAATTTACATGGTGTGTCATGAGAGTAATGATAATATTTTGGTTCATCTCTCTCTCTAAGACTCTAAGTTGCAAATGAAGGAGACTAAATGCTTTTAAAGCTTTATGTCTCTGATATTAAATTTCACACAAGGGAATCTCATTTCAGCACAGAATTAACAAAACATGGGAACTGCATCTATAAACATTCTTGTCGCACCACAAATTTGGGAGATCAAAGAAGATTCAGTTGTGCAAAACGTACACAATATTATGTTTTGTCTCATTTCAAAAACCTAGGTATACGACAAGTCACTCCGTGTAAACTGAAAACTTATTAATAAACAGTGAAGGTATACAACTTTGCTGTAAACAAAATTGGGGGTTCTGAGTTATTGAACAAGAACAACTATATCAATGCATATATTTGAATTTGTGTCTTGCTTTAACTTAAATATAACAATGTTGGCCCATAAAAGCAATAAACTTAAATTGTCAACGTCTTTATCAGAATACAAGTGATAGCAAATAAACATAAGTACAAGCACCTATGGATCACAATTCAGTAAATTTAAAGGAACAGGTCCTTTGTTGCAATGATATATAATACTATATGGAAGTCTTCCTGTAAGATATCTTCGTCTTCCACTCTCATCAAACGAAGTGATCACAATAAATAAACTTACAGGATTTTGTAACATAGACTAGATATCACTCGGGTATTTCAAGAATTATCTATGCAGGTACTGCACATTGATTCAAAAGTTTTTCTTGTAATTCGTTGGTTTGTTGGAGGCTTAGTGCTATTAACACCCTTCCTGGAAGGTGGTTAATAGGATTAGATGTTCTTTAGGTGTAATGTTTTTTATGTTAATGGTAATATTTACATTTGTTACCAAAAAAGGTCCAATAATTAACAAAAATAAAATCAAATTGATGCACACTCCCAGATTTTTAATTAATTTACAAATATTAATTCAGTGAAAACAATGAGAGCAGCTGCTACAGACAAAAACAAAACAAAAAATAAAATATAAAAAATAAAAAAATTAATGCTAAATCCAAAATGACAGCTACAAACAAAAATAGTTAAGCCCCAATTATTTTTCAAAGAAAATTCTGTCCATTTCCCAAAATTATTTTTCCAAGTTGATTCCTCAAACATCACTAAATTAATAGTTATTATCTCATAGAAAGTTACTTTTTTGTTAAAAAAAATTGTAACTAAAAAGAAGGATGACTTTATGAGATACTCCCTCCGTGAAGGTGTTTGACTAACATAAAATTAAAGAAATAAAAGAAATTTTTTAAAACTTATGATCTAAAATAAATATTCGTTTGGTTTGAAAAAAAAAAGGTTGTTGCAAAACAAGTTAGCAAGGATTTTTGTACTAGGAGGTTATTGCGGCACTTTGGGGTTATGATATATATATAATACTATGGAAGTCTAGGTTTTTAACTAAAGAAATAAATTTGTGTTACAGAATACGAGAAGCGTACAATCACACAAATAAAACGGAGACTAGATACAGTGGGTAGTTATATAAAAAAAATTTTCATTCCACCTATTTTAACTTCCATTTTGATGAAATTATTTAATTCAAATCAAATTTGGTTAATAGACTTATAACTTATGGTGTAATTTTTTTTATTTAGTGGTCTAAATAAATAAAAGGTCTATACAATTAACAAAAATAAAACATCAAATTGATGCACACACTCCTCTCTTTTAATTAATTTACTAATATTAATATGGAAAACAATGAGGAAGCGCGGTATCAAACAAAAATAGTTAAAATCAATTATTTTTCAAAGAGAATTACATGCCACAAAATTATTTTAAAAACAAAAATTCAAAAAAATCACTAAATTAATATTATCTCATAAAAGTTATTTTTTAAAAAAAATTTAAAAAAAAAATTACTTTAAGAGATACAAAAGTCCCCAGGCTCAATGTTTGACTAAAAGTAATTTAAAAATAAAAAATTTTTAAAACTTGATTAAAATAAATAAAATTTGTTTGGACATTTTTTGCTTCCTACGGAAAAAGTAATTAATGAAAAAGTTTTTAAAAATTTGGATGACTATTGTGAGGACTACAGAAAGTCCTCACATTCCCTATTATATATAATAGTAATTTGTCTAAAACTTGTGATATGAGGCAGGCGTTTGGCCCGGAAAAGCAAATATTTTTTTCACTTTATTTGGAATTTTAAATTGAAGTTGAAGATGAAATTGTGTTTGCTAATAGTTTTTTTGTAAATAATATTTAATTGTTTGAATGTAATAAAAGTGAAATACAACTTTAAATTGTATTTGAAATTTTCATGATCAAACAATGATTTTCAAATAAAGTGAAGAAAAAAAATTCGTAAAAAGTGAAAAATCCTCACGGCCAAACGGTTTGGTGTCATATTTTTTTCCCCTAATTCACATAGTGGTATTTGAATCTTGAGAGTCAAACGAATTATTTTTATCTCAATATTTTAATTTCTTTAAGATATTTCAAGTTATTAATTAGTGTGACTTGTGCTAGTATATTTTTTTTTTGTACTTCTAAAAATGTATATTTTATTTTAAAAAATTTAAAGATTTTATGTAGAATTTACAGTCAAAATTACGAATTTTGACCTCTCAAAGTTAAAAATGTGACATACAGATTTTAACAGAATGGATAACATTTATAGCAATAAAACTTTTGAGATAATGATTTTCACTCGCAAATTTTAACTTCTTAAAGTCCATGTCTAAGCACACAACAGAAACCCAACTTTCAATTATTATTATTATTATTTTTTTTTTTTTTTTAACTTTAACTTCAAATACTCAATTTGTTCAACTTCTCTCAAATAAATCGTGTTTGAAAATTTGTTTACATAAATTTCTATGACAAATTCTCTATACTTATAAATTTAAGTGAAATATTTCTTAAAGACTTTTTACCAAAGTAAAGGAGTTAAAATATGATAAGATAGAACTAGTACTAGTTACTTTGGGCATGAGAGTTTTTTGCTTTTTTCTAGAAATTTTTTTCACTTTATTGAAAAATCAGCATTTGGTCATGAAAATTTAAAATTTAAAAAATAGTTAAATCTTATTTTTACTTTTCTTTTTATATATATATATATATTTTTCACTTTCATTACATTCAAACAATCAAATATTTCAAAAATTATATCCAAACACAACTTCATCTTCAGCTCCAACTTCAAAATTCCATAAACAGTGAAAAATATTTGATTTTCATGGCCAAACGCCTACTAAATATTTCGTTTTTTTTTTTTTTTTGCCGAAAACAAGAACTAACATATACAGTAGTAGTATATATATATATATATATATATATATATATATATATATATATATATATATATATATATATATATATATCCTCCATCCCATATTACTTGTCCACTTTCCCTTTTACACGCCCTTTAAGAAATCATAAATAAAAGTGTATTTTTACTAAACTGTCTCCAATTAATTGCACTCTAATTAGGGCTAAACACGAAAAACCGGTAAAAAACCCGACATTTATTTGGTTTGGTTTTTGAATTTAAAAACCGACTATATTTGGTTTGGTTTTGATTCAAAGTCTAAAAAAATCGAAAAAAACCTAACCAAATCGACTTTATGTATACGTATTTTAAAAATTATATATATATGTGTGTGTGTGTGTGTGTATTTTAATTTTTTATGAAAAAATTATAATTTATATTATGTTTTTATACTCTTCATGGACCATGCTTTTGGAAAAATTACTTTGGCATACTTCCATGTTTATAGCAAGCTCTGGCAAGGAGTATTATATCTATAGACAAGTGAGTCACTAGTACTGTTAGCTACTTTGGCATGTTTCCATGTTTCCATAATAAAGATGTGGCAAGTTTTTATTTTTAGAAAGGTAATAACTAGTAAAGGTGTGGCAAGCTTTTGTGGCAATATCCAATTTTTTATTTCAGATGAGTTTGGTTTCAGATAATGACTACAATGTATTTTAAAAAACCAACAAAAACCGAATAGTAAAAACCGATATAGTTTGGTTTGACAATTGGAATAGCCGACTTAATTGGTTGGTTATTTTTTAAATAAAAACCGATCCAAACCGAACCGTGAGCACCCCTAACTCTAATCAATATTGTTACATTAAAAAACAATTAATGTTAAGGGCAAAGTAAGAAAAACTTAATTAATTCTATCTTGATTTTGTAAATGAATAAATATTTGTGACGAATATTTATAATAATGTGGACAACTAATATGAGACGGAGGGAATATAAATTATTCCATCGTAAGCATCCTAGCTTCCCACCACACCTCACTTAATAGTGGCCTCTCTTGTTGACTCGAATCGTTTGAGGTTGAAGGTGAGGCCTGGGATCATAAACAACTTGAATGGTATTCTCTCGAAATCTTTAAGATAAAGTCTTACATAAAATATTAGCACACTCTACTTGGAAATATATAAGTTAATTGGTAATTAATCACCAATTGTTACAAACTCACAAATTTAAAGAAAACTGCGCTACGCGAACATGAATTGAATACAAAAAAAAAAAATCACGAATTTGAAAAAATAAAAGATGGCCTGAGAAATTAAACATTACTGCGCCACACGATCATACTCGAATGATTCTTTTCCCTTGCTGGCCAGAGTACTAGCAGAGTTGGAGATTTCTTGCTCAATTTGTTTTCTTTGTAAATTTATTAAGGATACTGTATACATGGAAAAGTAAAGATTGACACATGGTGTATTAACAGGACATGTGGCAACTCATACTTGTCCAGTTTTGTCATTCCGATGTTCGTATTTACGAGTTAGCCAACTAAATCTTTTTACCCTTAAAAAATGAGCATTTTAAGCCCTTCTCATTTCGAAAAACAAAATCAAAATCTGGGGTTTGAACTGAAAGTCCATTAATTTAGTAACAAGTGAAGAAAACTGCTCTAATTTATTTCAAGTGATAAAACAATTGTACCTTTACAAGCGGTAACATCACCACGGATCTTACAGGATTCCAGAAGAGGACCAAGAGCTTTATTAACATTATTACCAAGATTAGGTAACACAGTGGGTTTTTCATAAAGTTGGCAAAGACAATCAAGATGTTTAGTTACTGCTTTAAGTGCCTTACAACAAGATTTTGATGGTTTCTTTGAACATTGTTTTACTTGGGCTAAATTTTGAGCACATGGCAGTTTGGCGGTTGTGGTGGTTGCTGATAGCAGCGCCACCGTGATTGTTACCGTGATCAGAAAGGAGTGTTTGGAGGAAATCATGTTTCTTTGTTTGGTTTGATTTTTTGCTTCCTACGGAAAAGGTGTTCTGTAACCTTTTTCTACTCTAGATCACTAGTAGTAGAGTTGTCGAGGGAACTAAATGCCACATTTATAGTAGCTGTTTAGGCTGGAGTATTTTTTAAAACTTGTGATACGAAATGTGTTATATTTTCCCTAATTCACTTGGTGGTGTTTGAATCGGTGTTTTAAGAGGCGAGTGCGCGAGGCGAAGCGTTTCACCTAGTAAGAGCTAAGCGTAAGTCCCGAGACACAGGACGTAAGTCTCAAGCATCTACGGGGTGTATGTCTCAAATCATCATGATTTCAAATCACTGATTTCATATCTTTATTCAAATCATGTTCAAATTGCTCCTTAATATGACTCCATGTGGGTCCCATAGTTTCAGCCTTACTCCTTCACTGTTATTTATAACATGTTTCTCCTCCGTTATTAGCTTCATGTTCTCCATTTTTACAAAGATCAACTTCTTTTTCATAATTAGGTTATTACTAGTTTTAGCGTACGCGCGTTACACGTGTGTATCGCGTTAAACAATACACACATTGACGCAAATAAATTAATTCAATATGATGAATTTCATTTGTATTTGTATCTCACCTGACAGTTTCTTACAAACGATATTGTCGGTTTATGTTCTCTTGTGTCTTTTTAACTCCTTTACCGTTATCAAAATTTTGTAATCGTCATTGATAGTCCTATTGAAAGGGCAACATGTATTTATTCATACAACATATCATTTGGAGTTTCATACTCTTATAATAAAAATGTAGACAGAGTTTGTAATTTATTGAAGAGAGTGAATAACAAGAACACTTGATTATGGAAACAACCTAAATATGTTATGTTTCTATATTTTCTTTTCCGAATTATATAATTTTTTTTAAAAAGGAAGGATTTCTATAAGTTAATAACATCTTAATTGCTTTGAAAGTATTAAATGTTAAAACTTTCAATATAGTTCAAATAAGGAAAGATTTAAGAAACAAAATCGTAATTAATTTCAAAGTCCTGAATATTAGGAGTTCTTATATCTTTCAAATAAAGAAAGATTTAATAACAACAATTTCAATTAATAACTATAGTTGCTATCACATTCCTACCTATAATTCTTGGACACGATATAAAAGTAGAAAACCAAGAAAGGAATTTGAAGTCTTCGAAGTCAACTGCAAGTTTAACATTGCCCAACTTATAACTCTTAACTAATACTAATAATTATGTGGTGACAATATATAGTAATCCTACCTCAAATCTAATTTCAGTTTATTGTTCTTTCAAATAATAATTAATCAATTAGTAAGTCATGATTGTGTCAGTAGAATTTCTAATATTAATATTATTTTTGTTTATATTATGCGATGCACGTACGTCGTACGTATAAATTATATATTTTTATTTTAGGAAAACTGATAACTCTTAATTAATACTAATCATATGATGACAACATATAATAATCCTACCTCAAATCTAATTTCAGTTTATTGTTCTTTCAAATAATAATTATTCAATTAGCAAGTTATGATTGTGTCATTATAATTTCTAATATTAATATTATTTTTGTTTTTATTATGAGATGCACGTACGTATAAATTATATATTTTTATTTTAGGAAATTGATTATTATACTTCGTACATATTTGACAATAACAATTATTTTTAAAATATAGTACTGGTTTAAATTTAAAGTATATATTTTATGTTTGCATTTCGTAGCATTCGAAGCAAGATATTTTCGTGCAAAGCACGAACATAGTGACAAGTTATATTAAAAGCATGAACTCCCTAACTTGAGAGTTAAATTACTTAAATACCCCTTTTAAATAAGAAAATTTAATTACCTAAATACCCTCCAAAATAACTTAAAATGCTCTACTAAAAAACTTACTGCCTACAGTGCTCTCCCGAAGAGCTGCGTTAATACCTTGCTAACTTAATATTTCTATCACGAATAGTTGCTTTAACAATCACAGTCATTTCTTTTTGGTAGGACACAACAATTTTTCAAACAACAACTGTCCATATAAAACGCACATACATGCACTACATTTTCCAAACAGTGATTCTCTTTAATTTATTCAAGCATAAGTCATTAACCACTTCATGGCAAGATCAAAATAGGAACTTCTGGAGTACAACTTTTAGTTTAAGCATTTTAATTTTTTCCACCTCTCAAAGGCATTATTTATTGAGAAGTAGAAACTAATTTGATTTGAAGAGGTTTTTCTAAAAAGTTGTGTTCTTTTGATAAGTCACTAATTTTTTCCTTTTTATAGATGATTACTCTAGTGTTCATCCCGAAGGAAGCCCGTTATTTCACTCTTCGGTTATCTAAATTCAACTTTTGCCTTGGAATTTTTTTTTTTTTTTGGCTTATAAATCTATAATCAAAGGTAATGTTAATCATCATTGTAGGTTAGATTCATTTTTCTTTATTCTTAATTTTTTATGTTCTCTAACAACATTTTGATATATTTTCTTCCTCAAAGAAATTTGTGAAACATATTCGTTCATTTTTTATTTTTATCCTTATATCATTTCAAGTGCATCTGAGACTGTCTTATATAATATGGAGTTTATAATTATAACTGATCACATAAATATTATATTTAGTGAAAATAATATAAGACAATGGTTGAAAATATTGCACCATATTTAAATGGAATAGTTAAATGATTTTTTTTTTGTGTCATGAATTGGAGAAGAGGAAGTAAAATATATTTATAATTAAGTAGTCCATTTTAGAGATGATGAGATTTGAAACCTCTGAATTCTCTGTTGGGATAAAACGGCCTAAAGATACTCTCAACATGATGTGATATTGTCCACTTTGGGCCAAGCCCGCACGGTTTACTCCAAAAGGCCTCACATCATTAAGAGTAGGCCTCACATCATTAAGAGTATCCAACTCCTTATAAGTAGCTCTTTTTTATTTTCAGTTACCAATGTGGTACTTTGTTCGCACACCCAACAATCTCCCCCTCGAACTAAGTTCCACGTGGCTCATTATCATACCACGAGTCAAAGATTCAACATGTTTTTGTGCCACCTACATTGTCAGAGTATTTACGGTCACTGAAGCCCAAGGCTGTGTATGCGTCTTCAAAGCTACAGGTAAAGGTTGTAAACCAGCCCATAGACGGGCAAAGGCACTAAGCCGGGCCCCACGCCACACTCCGCCATCTTCATACTTGTCCCACCAAACCATTGGCTCTTATACCAGTTGTTGGGATAAAACGGCCCAAAGATACTCTCAACATGATGTGATATTGTCCGCTTTGGGTCAAGCCCGCACGGTTTTCTTCAAAAGGCCTCACATCATTAAGAGTATCCAACTCCTTATAAGTAGCTCATTTTTATTTTCAGTTACCAATGTGGTACTTTGTTCGCACACCCAACATTCTCTAGGCAAAAATTTTTGACACGAACTTTCTCTATAATGAAGACAAATAGGAAAATAACTTATTCTAGGGAACGCTGATCAATAAAAATAATTAGTTTTGACCGAGAACCTAAACAGATGCAAGGTTTGTTAGTTAAATTGAAGTTCTCCGTATGATTTAATTTTAAGGAAGGAATTTTCGTCGGTGAATTTCTAATGATCTACTAATCAAGGACTACATAACTTTTCCTATATACAATATCTTTCATAAAATGTATTTCTTGTAAAGCTTTTATTCTTATTAGGTTTCACATATTACCTAATTTCACATCATAGGGATAAGTTAATGAAGTTGAAGGTAGGGCCTGGAGATCATATACAACTTGAATAGTATTCTCTCGAAATCTTTAAGATCCGTCTTACATAAAATATTAGCGCACTCTACTTGGAAATATATAAGCTAATTGGTAATTAATCACCAATTGTTACAAAATTATAAATTTAAACAAAACTGCTATACACGAACATGAATTGAATACGAGGAAAAAATCAAGAATTTGAAAAAATAAAAGATGGTCTTAGAAATTAAACAATACTGTGCTACACGATCATCTCAAATGATATTTTCCTCTTGCTGGCCAAAGTTGGAGATTTCTTTGCACATATACATTTATTCCCAAAAAAAAAAAAATCCAATTTCCTAATCTGTATCTTTTTCTTCTTTTTCTGGAAAGATTGTTGTTTATGAAATATGAGAAAATATAACTATACGAGCAACACCTGGTGGCGCTATAATATAATAGAGTATATCACAAAAAAAGAAAATATTACTTTTCGTATTCCGAAGCATCATGTAATATACAACATAGAAAAGACCATCTACACTCAACTTTCATTCTACCTTAGCTTTTTTAGATGCTTAACATAATTATAAACTACGCTCAGTATTTCCAATCAAGAATAAAGATAGTGTGTGCATGCATATACAAAGAAAAAATATACTTAATACAATATATATTTTTTATTAGTTCTAGGAATGGCAGTCTATGCCATCTATTGACAAAAAATGCCAATCAATAAAGAAGTACAATCATCTTCCACACTTTATTCTCTTTTGTTTTCTCGAGTACGTACAAAAGAAGTTTTCACATTTCTCCACTATCAAGTATCAACCTTACAATTAAGACACTACACTGGCTCAAACTATTTTATATATAATGGAATTAAAGGTGTTTTGTTTTGTTAAAAAAATCAATCCTAAAAATAACGTGACATTTCAGACATTCAAAGCAGAAAGAAAAGAGTGACTTTATGTTTCAGACATTCGATATACCTGCTTTGAGCTTCGATTAATCCTATTCGTATCGGAAAGTCAATTTTTGAAATGCTACCTACCAAAAACAACTTCACATATCTTGATTATTTACTACAATGATTCTGAAATATTTAAAGCTATTTATCTTATTGAAGAAAATGAATGTACTAGTTCAAAAACACATGTTATTCGTGTGATCTGTTATGGTGATGAAATTAAGTTAAATACAAAAATAAGCTTAAAACATTAAAGTAGATATATACAAATTGCAAACCATACAGGCCTTTAAAGTGCTTCTAGAGTTTTAATAAGATAATGTTCCCTTTTTCTTTTTCTTTTTTTGTTGCTAGTACGGATATATTTGATTAAAAGTTAAGGAGATAATGTACGTATTTAAATACATAGTAGCAGAATTCATTTATCCACTCAACTAACACGTCTATGCTGGTCCCATGTTTATATATATATGCACATCCGACCAAAAATAATACTCCGATGTCCTAATCTATGGGAAAGGGTTTGGAATACAAAAATTAGATTTTTTATTTTTTTTTGTGTGTGTGTGTGTGTGTGTGTGTGAAAAGTGAAATTGAGCATAGATTTCAAAATAAAATATTACAACAAAAGTAGACTAAGTCAATGCAATTAGTGATTTCAAATTTTTTTAAAAAGCTTTGATTGGAAAAAACAGTTTAACTTTTCAATCATAACACCTTCACGTGAAAATTAATGGAAAGGTAAATAATAAAAGGGTTGTTGGCCTCGTGGCCGGCAAGAAAATCGCTGTTTTCCTTTTAACAAGTTAATCATTAACAAAAGCTCACATGTCATGTCCTATATTTTATAATAATAAAAAAATATGCCAATCAAGATTTTCCAGTTATGAGTTGCATTCGATCTTTGTTGGAGTTAACTGGCTTATCATGTTTATCTGTTTATCATTCTTTTGAAGATTTCCGGTCCATTCCAATTTCTTAATTAACCTTAAAAATCGAATTATTACTCTAACTACTCTTTCATTTATTAAATTGGTCTCACTACTTATTACTTAATGAAGAAGAAAAAGATTCTTGGAACAAGTCTTCTAAAGACAATTAAATTTATTTGTGAACTCGTTGATAAGCAAATCAGTTTGAAGTCATTTTATATGATTTTTTTTTGGAAAAGTTAGGGTCATTTCATATGATTATTTTGGATGATGATTTACCTTTTTCCAAATTGCTACCAAGTAGACTTGACTCTTGAGTGTGAAAGCAAAGTTTTAGGAGATTTCCTGTTGGAAAACAAACAAATAACAACAATATTTTAAATACGCTAATATCTAGATAACCCCTTAAATTTGACAAGTTTTGTAAGTTAGACACTTAAACTTTGCTAGTAACCAGATAGACACTTCAACTTGGCAGAAGTGTGTCTTTTAAACATTTCATCGTGAGTTACTTCAATTCATATCCCCCAACCCCCCCCCCCCCCCCCCAACCAAAGATTGCTAATGTGTATGTAGTTGATTTTTACATCTTTAGTAGGCGTTTGGACATGCGATATGAAATTATGATTTCAAATCAAAGATTTGTTTATGCAATTTGCACAAAATTTCAACTTCAACTTCATATCATGATTTCAAATTTTAAATGTAAAACTTGATCCATAAGTTTATATTTTGTAAAAAATATCCATATGTTGGTAGATATATTCACCAACCATGTTTACCAACTATTTATATCAAATATTAAAAGATCTGCAAGTTGATAGTTTTACCAACCATGAACTCTTACCAACCATGTGGAATGATTGTATTAAAGAGTAGTTACACTACAACTCATGTTCACTTTTCCTTTTTATTGAACTAAAGTTTGATCAATTGATGTTGTATATTTTAGAAAGGTCTTCTAGTAGCGTATTAATTTTTTTTTTTATGAACTATGATTTGCTAATTTAATAAGATTGTATAAGAAGTGTGAAAGTTTTGATAGTTTTCACAACTTGTGGAGTTTTTATCTCTATAAAAAAAAAACACAACTAAAGAAATCCAAATTGCATGTCCAAACAAAACTTCAACTTCAAATCATCATAATTTCAAATCATACGATTTCATATCATGATTCAAATCATGTCCAAAGCTCCATTTTTACAAAGATCAACCTTAATATGACTCCATGTGGGTCCCATAGTTTCGCCTCGGTGGAAACTTTGTATGTGTATGTATATATCTTAAGAAAAGGTACTCCTTGTAGCCCATGGTGCCAGTGGTTATTTATAACATGTTTCTCCTCTTTTTCTTTTTCTGGTTATTAGCTTCATGTTCTCCATTTTTACAAAGATCAACTTCTTCTCTTCACAATTTTAGTAAAAATTTTCCCTGCAGTCCAGTTCCGTTGTTATTTTAATTTTCATATTTTTATTTTATTTAAATGCGTACGTGCAAAAGAAAAGGCTATGCACGTATATAAAAGAGAAATTTTATTTATGTTGTGCGCGTTAAACAACACACATTGATGGAATAAATTAATTCAATATGATGAATTTCGTTTGTACAACTTATAAGCTTAGTACCTCTCTATATAATATTTGTCTATGTAACTCAAACAAATAATCCGATAGTTTCTTACAAACGATGTTGTCGGTTCCAAATATTGATGCAATAAATTAATTCAATATGATGAATTTCTCTCTCGGTTTATGTCATTTTAATTGCTTTATCGTTATCAAAAAAAAATTATCGTCATTGATAGTCCTCTTGAAAGGGTAACATATACTTATTCATACAACATATCATTTGGAGTTTCATACTCTTATAATAAAAACTAGACGTCACGGGCCCAACACTTTAAATTACAGTGCATCTATGTGTATGTAATTGTCTTTGAATAGTGATTATATATATATAGACTATATATTATGTTCAAAACACGATTAATATAACATTGTAATTTGTGCTCCGTATCTAAAATTTTATTATATTAATGTTTGCTACGAATACAAAATCGGCAAATTTATTAATATTTTTTAAAAGAGAAGACTTGTTTAAAAGGAAACTATTTTCCTCTCTTTGAAATAAAACAATAGCAATATTTAAGCATCGGTTGATATTTTCAATTTTAATTCGATTAATTTAAAGGTGTAAAATACTTATTATTTTTTATCAAATTTTGATTTGGATAATTCTAATTCAAATTATTAAATTAATTTTACATGTTTAAAACGAAACAAAATAGAAATTGATTTTCTATTTAAATGATGAAATACTATTTTTTAATTTTTGATAAATATTCTCGGTTTAGCTCATTTTACTTGTCATGTTGTCTTTTGCATGGTTTTTTAAGAAAACGTTGATTAGAATTATAATTTGACTAATTTACTTTATTCATTATTTGATGTCTATTTGATTTTTTTTTACGACATTAATCTCTTTTCACATTATTATATCTTATTTTAAAATATAAATATTTTAAGTATATTTATTTTAGTGAACATAACAAATAAATGACATGGCCGAATAGCAAAATACAACAGCTTAATATTTAGATTAGATCTCGTGCTAATATAAAAAAAAACTGTATGGTTTGACTGCTTAACTTTTTGAAGAAAAGCAGTTTCATTTGCTCCCACTAATGGATTGATACGCACGTGGCAATGAATCCATCATTATTGACTTAATGAGATACTTTGGAAATTAGTGTTTACTACGAAAACAAAGTCCTTTTTTTTTTGGACATTATTTTTTTTTTTTTAATATGGGGTTCACTTTTTTTTTTTTTTTTTTGATATTGCTTGATTTTGTTAATATGGGGTCCATTTTTTATATTGCTTGGTGTTGTTTAGTATAGGGCCCACCCTTTTGGACATTATTAGTTTGCACTAATTTTATGCATATAATATATATATATATATATATATATATATATATATATATATATATATATATATATATATATATATATATATATATATATATATATATAAGAGGGAATGTGAGGACTTTTGTAGTCCTCACAATAATTTCCCAAATTTTTAAAAACTTTTTCATTAATTACTTTTATGTCCTAATTTTATTTATTTAAGTCAATTTTTTTATTTTTTGTTTTTAAAGTCTACTTTTCAAAAGTTATCGAGCCTGGAGACTTTTGTAGTCCTTACAATAATTTTCAAATTTTTTTAAAACTTTTTAATTAATTACTTTTAGGTCCTAATCTTATTTATTTAAGTCAATTTTTTTGTTTTTTGTTTTTAAAGTCTACTTTTCAAAAGCTATCGAACCTCCTACCTCATTTTTCACGTTCTTTGATTTTTTGATTGGTGCTCGATATCCGCATTTGAGCCCAATTAATCCAGATAATTCGCACTGCATCGCGCCTATTCGGGGGGAGCGCTTCCTCCAAAGATTTTTTTCCATATCCATGTTCGAACCCCTAATCCCTAATTAAGAGAGGAGCAGCTCCATCTGCTGCACAAGTTAAATTATGTATTTGTCTTAAAAGTTCATTAACTACGTATAGATTATTTATTTAGAATTAAATAACTTCAGAAAATTAGGATACATAAGTTATAATGTCAAATTACGGTTCCAAATTTGATTTGAATTAAATAATTTCATCAAAATGGAAGTTAAAATATTAAAGGAGTGGAATGAAAATTTTGCTTTTATATAACTACCCACTTGTGGGACTACAATGGGTATATGGTTGTTGTTGTTGTTGTTGTACACTTGTACTAACACAAATTATATTTCTTTAGTTAAAATATCTGCTTTTATATCTTGAGTTTGGGCCCGGGCTTAGCACGGGCCTCACATAACTAGTATATATATATATATATACACACACTATGTTCAAAACACGATTAGTATAACATTGTAATTTGTGCTCCGTATCTAAAACTTTATTATATTAGTGTTTGCTACGAATACAAAGTCTGCACGTTTTTTTTGACATTGTTTGTTTTTTTAATATGGGATTCACTTTTTTTTTTTTTATATTGCTTGATTTTATTAATATGGGATCTACTTTTTTTTCCCCGTGAGTTTGGAGATAGTGGGTTCCACCTTTTTTACTTTATTTTTTTTAATGTTCAAAACACGATTAATATAACATTGTAGTTTGTGATCCGTATATAAAACTTTATTATATTAGTGTTTGTTACGAATACAAAATTTGCACCTTTTTTTTTGACATTGTTTGTTTTTTAATATGGGATTCACTTTTTTTTTATGTTGCTTGATTTTGTTAATATGGGATCCACTTTTTTTTTTCCCGTGAGTTTGGAGACGGTGGGTTGCACTTTTTTTACCTTTTTTTTTTTTTTTTTAATATTGGTTGGTTTGTGTTTAATATGTGGGCCCACAACTAAATTGTAGTTTATGTTAAAATATCTAAAACTTTATTATATTAGTGTTTGCTACGAATACAAAATCTGCACGTTTTTTTTGACATTGTTTATTTTTTTAATATTGGTTGGTTTGTGTTTAATATGGGGACCTAATTTTTTTTTTTTTTTTTAAATATTAGTTGATTTGTGTTTAATAATATGTGGGCCCACAAATTTTTTTTTTGGGGCCCACAGACGGACGACCAAAAAGTGCACCAAAGTGGTGCTTCTATATAGTAGTAATGTAGATGAAGTTCGTAATTTATTGAAGAGAGTGAATAACAAGAACACTTGATTATGGAAAAAACTTAAATATGTTATGTTCCTATATTTTCTTTTCCGAATTATATAATTTTTTTTAAAAAGGAAGGAACTCAACGTAAGTAATAATGCACAATGAAGTTAGAATCTGAAAAGATTCTTGTACACGTGAGTTGAAAAGTTTTGATGGATAATTAGTTAGTTAGTTTAATAAAGAAAGGATTTCGACAAGTTAATAACATCTTAATTGCTTTGAAAGTATTAAATATTATGTAACAACCCGATATTTTTCCAAGTGAATTTTAGAGTTACTTCCTTAATTATAACTTACTAAATTTAATGAGTTTCATATTAAAATTGGTATTGACTATATCCATATAATATGTATGTATATATTTAGTATTAAAAATATTATTTGTATTATAAGAATTAGTTGAGTCCGGAACTTTTGTAACCCAAAAATAAAATTTTGGAATCAAAATAACTCATTTAAAAAAAAATAAAAAAAAATAGGCTTCACGCACAGAATCTGTGTGTAAAAGGACCAAAGTGCACATTTACACTTAAGTTTTTACGCACGGATTGTGTGTGTGCGCGCGACGTCCCCTCCCTTCTTCCATCCTTTGTTCTTTGAAAATCACTCAAAATTAAGTTTTTTTCGGTACTTTGACCGAAGATTAGTCACGTTTCTAAACTCCAGAATATAAATATTTTATATAGAACTTAATATCTTTTTTAGCGTACAATAATGTCGGCTCCATTGCATCAGGTATACATATATGTTTGGATCGTCGTTTTAGGGGTTGTAAAGTGCTCCGACATAAGTTTGGAAACTTATTATCTTTAAGTTTTTTTACAACCCCTAAAACGTACTTTGACCGATGATTAGTCACGTTTCAAAACGTCGGAATATAAATATTTTATATAGAACTTAATATTTTTTTTAGCGTACAATAATGTCGTCTCATTACATCAAGTATACATATGTGTTTGGATCGTCGTTTTAGGGGTTGTAAAGTGCTCTGAAGTAAGTTTGGAAACTTGTTATCTGTAGGTTTAATTGTCATATTTTATAGGGTTTTAATTAATCTAGGACGTCGCACGAGTTATTATTAATCGACAATAAATACTAAAGTAACTAATTGTCATTAAAAAATAATACCAAAAATACATATAATATTAACATTTAGGCCTTAGGAGATTGTGTATTTATAAATAAAATGTACATTTTATGTTAATATTAGAAATATTTTTGGGTATTATTTTTTTAATGATAATTAGTTATTTTAATATTTATCGTCGATTAATAATAACTCGTGCGACGTCCTAGATTAATTAAAATCCTATAAAATATGACAATTAAACCTAAAGATAACAAGTTTCCAAACTTACTTCGAAGCACTTTACAACCCCTAAAACGATGATCCAAACATATATGTATACTTGATGTAACGAGACGACATTATTGTACGCTAAAAAAATGTTAAGTTCTATATAAAATATTTATATTCCGACATTTTGAAACGTGACTAATCTTCGGTCAAAGTACGAAAAAAAACTTAAAGATAACAAGTTTCCAAACTTACTTTGGAGCACTTTACAACCCCTAAAACGACGATCCAAACATATATGTATACCTGATGCAATGGAGCCGACATTATTGTACGCTAAAAAAGATATTAAGTTCTATATAAAATATTTATATTCTGAAGTTTAGAAACGTGACTAATCTTCGGTCAAAGTACGGAAAAAAACATAATTTTGAGTGATTTTCAAAGAACAAAAAATTAGCAAATAAATGCTCGAAGAAGGGAGGACGTTTTATTTCGTTGATTTTACACAAAGTTTGAAACGTTGAATTAGTTGCCGACAAAATGCGTAAAAGAACTTAAGTGTAAATGTCTACTGGTCTTACTTTGTCTTAGACTGTCCTTTTTAGCACCAAACACTTTTCCTTGCCGACACAATGTATTCTCAATGAAAATATTTGGTTGAAGTGAGAATACAAATGATGGGGAACAATGCACATATTTTCGATTTTTTTTTTTTTTAATGGGTTATTTTGATTCTAAAATTTTAGTTTTGGGTTACAAAAGTTCCGAACTCGAATTAGTTAAGTGACTGGGCCAAGCCCACTTCCTTGGCAACCGGTCACGTTATGCTTGCAAAAGAAAGAGGAAAAAAAAATCATTCACTTAAATCTAACCTAGAGAGGAGAAAAAAAAATAAAAAAGAACGAGCAGAGTATTGTTAGTTGCAAACATAACGTGAAGTTTCCACAATTAGGAGGAATTAAGGTACACAGTACTTCAACTTTAGTATTTAAAATTTTTGTTGCTGGATGTTGTATTGTTATGGCTAGTGGTGGCAAGATTTTATTGGGGTGACTACGTAATATCTAGAGGGAACCACATAGCAAGGAAGAAGAATTGTAGAATTTGACTATAAAATTGATTTCAAAAGGGTAAAAGAAGAATTTGCTTTTTCTGCACATCTCGTGCACAGTGCTTTGTTTAGTGCAAAATTTTTTGTTGGTTTCTTTATTTCTTACTTTCTTTCTTTCTATTCCTTCTATTCTTTAATATTAAATTTTCAATGCAATTGTCCTTGGCGATACCTATGTTTTCCGTACACAAAGAAACTATATATTTTACTTAAACTATGATAAACTGCAAAGATCAGTAAGAATGTTTAAATGTTTTGAGACTACAACATGTATATATTTACAAAATTGTTTATTAATGGTATTGAGATGCAATTTCCACTTTTTAAAAGAATCATGGAATCAAGGTATAGAGCGTTGAGATTTAGTTCTAAACCTAAAATTATAGGATTAGCTTCCCTAGACTAATTTGGACCATTTATTTATGGTATTGAATAGATTGAGGCTATTGAAGATCGTTTGAAGGATTCGACCCTTCAAGAGAAGTTGTGTTTCGGTTATAAGGCAAATGAGGCTTAAACTCTTAGTTTACTTGCTTTTCATAAAAAGCATATGGTTTGCATTGTTCGCATGCATTTAAACCATTTAGTTCGTGTGACTGGGCAAGCATGATCTAGATTGGATAATTTTCAAGCATTTAAAGTAATAACCGTATGAGTCCTTTAGGGTATTTTCGCTTAAACAATTATTTGCTATTTGCTATACATATATAGTCTTGACTTGGTATTGATTGGATGTTTATTCTAATGTATTATATCTTCAGAGGAGCATACTCCGGCAAGCCCCATTGGGTTCAGTCGAAGGTAGATGCCAGATTTATAAGTGATCCGAGTAAAATGTGCGTAAATAATCCCCACTCCGGAAGACGGGGTAAGACGTGGACAAATACATACCGTGTCCCGTGAGAATAGATTCAGATTTAATGTATTTCATATAAGTGACCTGGGTAAGATGTGGGTAAATAATGCCCACTCCCGAAGATGGGGTAAGGCATGGACAAATACGTACTATGTCACGTGAGCATAGAGAATTACAAGTGACCCGGGTAAGATATGGTTAAATAATGCCCACTCCGGAAGACGGTGTAAGACATGGACAAATACGTACCGTGTCCCGTGAGCTTAGATTCAGATTCAGATTCAGTATATTTCATATATTGGTTTTACGCTTTATGATTTTAGTTTCAGCTTCAGTATATGTGTACTATTGTTATACTTGTATTGTTTACTTGTTTTTATGCATTATCATGGATTTCCAAGACTTGCCCCAGGGGTAAGCTGAGAGTGTATCGATGATCTTGCTGGGTCTTTTAGATTCACACTTGTTGATGTTTGTATGTATGCAGGCGTGGTCAACGGCAACCAGGTAACCGATAACTGATTATTCCAGCTTTCTTCAGTCCAGTTCAGTTGAGGTGAGCTACCATTAGATCATGGCGACCTCTTCTTCTTTAGTTGACTTAGTAGTATTCCAAGCTGTGTCTCGTACTTTTGTATTTAGACTAGTAGTTCCATGAATTTGACATCGTATGGGGTTTATGGGCAGACTCAGAATTTATATTTCGCTTCCGCGCTTTTCTTTATATTATGAGACATTAAGGATTATTCATTTTATCTGTTAATTTTCGCATGATTAGCTTAGAGGATTCGCCTTATGGGTAGAAGCTCGTCAGGTGCCCTGTCACGGCCTGAGTGTCAGATTTGGGTCGTGACGTATTAAAACTTGCAATATAGTTAATAAACAAAATCGTAATTAATTTCAAAGTCCTGAATATTAGGAGTTCTTATACCTTTCAAATAAGGAAAGATTTAATAGCTATAATTTCAATTAATTTCAAGGTTCTAAGTATTAGGATAATAATTAAATGACAATTTTGTCCAACATAAAATTTATTTTTATAGGGTCAAAAAGGCGAATGACGTTTCACTAAGGCGTTTTAATTATAAAATCTATATTTTTTAAAAGCATGAATACAAATGTTGGTTGACCAAAATATCTTTTAAATATTGATCTGACTTGTATACCCATTTGGTCGAATTTTACCATATTTTTACTGACTATTTTGGTAAATAAAAAAACCACAATTGAAAAAAAACTAATTAACTAAAGAATAGTTGCTATCACATTCCTACCTATAATTCTTAGACACGATAAAAAAGTAGAAAAGCAAGAAAGGGATTTGAAGTCTTCCAATTCAACTACAAGTTTAACATTGCCCAACTTATAATTCTTAGTTAATACTAATAATTATATGACGACAATATATAGTAATCCTACCTCAAATCTAATTCAGTTTACTGTTCTTTCAAATAATAATCAATCAATTAGTAAGTTATGATTGTGTCATTACAATTTCTAATATTAATATTATTTTTGTTTTGGTCATGCGATGAAATTATATATTTTCATTTTAGGAAAACTGATAACTCTTAATTAATACTAATCATATGATGACAATATATAGTAATCCTACCCCAAATCTAATTTCAGTTTATTGTTCTTTCAAATAATAATTATTCAATTAGTAAGTTATGATTGTGTCATTACAATTTCTAATATTAATATTATTTTTGTTTTTATTATGAGATGCACGTACGTATAAATTAAATATTTCTATTATAGGAAATTGATTATTATACTTTGTACATATTTGACAATAACAATTATTTTTAAAATATAGTACTGCTTTAAATTTAAAGTATATATTTTATGTATGCATTTCGTAGCATTCGAAGCAAGATATTTTCATGCAAAGCACGAACATGGTGACAAGTCATATTAAAAGCATGAACTCCCTAACTTGAAAGTTAAATTACTGAAATACCCCTTTTAAATAAGAAAGTTTAATTACCTAAATACCCTCCAAAATAACTTAAAATATTCTACTTAAAAACTTACTGCCTACAGCACTCTCACGAAGAGTTGCATCTAGTGGCGGAGTTAAGAATTTTGTCAAGGGTATTCGAATTCATATAATCTATATATTAAAGGTATTCAATATGTAATATATGTCTGTAATACGTAATAATTTACATGTCTAAACGGTATATTTTTTCGGCGAAGGGTGTTCGTTTGAACACCCTTGCCGGGCTGTGGCTCCGCCACTGGTTGCATCCATACTTTGCTAACTTAATATTCTATCACGAATAGTTGCTTTAACAATCGCAATCATTTCTTTTTGGTAGGACACAACAATTTTTCAAACAACAACTGTCCATATAAAACGCACATACACGCACTACATTTTCCAAACAGTGATTCTCTTTAATTTATTCAAGCATAAATCATTAACCACTTCATGGCAAGCCAATCAAAATAGGAACTTCTGGAGTACAACTTTTAGTTTAAGCATTTTAATTTTTTCCACCTCTCAAAGACATTATTTATTTATTAATTTTATTTATTGAGAGGAAGAAACTAATTTGATTGGAAGTGTTTTTTCTAAAAAGTTGTGTTCTTTTGATAAGTTACTAATTTTTTCCTGTTTATAGATGATTACTTTAGTGTTCATCACGAAGGAAGCCCGTTATTTCACTCTTCGGTTATCTAAATTCAACTTCTGCCTTGGATTTTTTTTTTTTTTGGCCTATAAATCTATCATCAAAGGTAATGTTAATCATCATTGTAGGTTAGATTCATTTTTATTTATTCTTATTTTTTTATGTTCTCTAACAACATTTTGATATATTTTCTTCCTCGGAATACTTGATTATTATTTGTGAAACATATTCGTTCATTTTTTTTTTTTATCCTTATATCATTTCAAGTGCATCTGAGACTGTCTTATATAGTATGGAGTTTATAATAGTAACTGATCACATATATATTATATTTAGTAATGGTAAAAATAATATAAGATAATGGTTGAAAATATTGCACCATATTTAAATGGAATAGTTAAATGATTTTTTTTTTTTTTATTGGAGAAGAGGAAGTAAAATAAATTTATAATTAAGTAGTCCATTTTAAAGATGATGAGATTTGAAACCTGTGAATTCTCTGGGCATAACTTTTTGATACAAACTTTCTCTATAATGAAGACAAATAGGAAAATAACTTATTCTAGGGAACGCTAATCAACAAAAATAATTAGTTTTGACCGAGAACCTAAACAAAGGCAAGGTTTGATAGTTAAAATTGAAGTTCTCTGTATGATTTAATTTTAAGGAAGGAATTTTCGTGGGTGAATTTCTAACGATCTACTAATCAAGGACTACATAATTTTTCCTATTTACAATATCTTTCATAAAATGTATTTCTTGTAATGATTTTATTCTTATTAGGTTTCACATACTCCCTCCGTTTACTTTTATTTGTCCACTATTCCAAAAATATAGTTTCACTTTTACTTGTCATTTTTCACATATCAAGATAAGACAATTTTTTTCTTCCTGTTTTACCCGTAGTATTAATTACTAACTTCAAATCATTTGTCAATCCAATAAAAATATGCACCAATTAATATGGGTAAATTAGTAAATTATGCACTTTATTTATTATTTCTTAAACATCATGAAAAGTTCAAAGTGGACAAATAAAAGTGAATGGAGAGAGTATTACCTAATTTCACATCATAGGGATAAGTTAATTCTATGTTATTACCTGCTTAGTTAAATCATTCATCAAGCTTTCATGAATATATCAAGTCTTGCTTGCTATTAATAATTATATAATGTAAAGTAGGCTATCTCGATTTAAACAAAAGGCTAAAAGATGTATGGATAATAAAAGTTATTATTTTATGTCCTTTTCAACATCCTCATTTTTATATTAATTGATCACGTCAATTATTTGTATAGGAGAAGAAGAAATCATACATGATATCTAGAAAATGGTAAAGTGTGTCATATTGAATGTAGAAAAATTAAATATGAAAAATCATGACAAACACGTTCACATAAAATCTGATAAATCTAATAAAGTTATTTGTTATCCATAATTTTATATTTTTGCCACATTTGTGCTCGTGCATGTATATGTATATATTCACATAGTATTAATGTATTTATTTTTCAATCCCAAATAATTACTACATTTTTATAGGTGTATACCATGAAATCGATAATACTTTAGTAGCCATTCTAAAGAAGACATATGTTGATCGAATTTCGCTATAACTTTTACAAAGTAGTATTTTCATTTAACGGCATATTTTTATATATATGCGGCGATAAAAAAGAGGAGGCTAAAGTTTCTAAAAGACGAGGCAAAAACCTAAAACATGAAACATTTTTAGGCATAGGCGTTGTTGTTTATATTCACATGTAAACTGTGTTATTGAAATATCTAAAAAATAGGAAACAATCAAGCAAAATATTTGATATATTATAAGAATATTTATCACTAAAACATTAACTTCTACATTATCTTCAACACAATATTAACAATACAGACTTTATGACACACACACACTCAAAAAAAAAAAAAAAAAAAAAACAGTGCCAGAAGTAGAAACAAATATTAAAGAAACATATGTTTTCCCTGATTTAAATTAAAAAAATTCATCTCTCTAGGTTTAGACGATATCCAATTATTTAAATCTCGACAAACAAATTACAATATGACAATCCACATTGATCATTCGTAGAAACTTGTACTTTATTATTTCATGATAATTATTCAACCAAAAATTTAATTTCAATAATATTATATTGTTTTGAAAAAAATACATACCCCCACCCCCAAAACTTGTGTTCAAAACTCACTTTAGCAATTTAACTTCACGGGAGTTTATGTACCCCCTAAAAAACTTTCAACTGAATTTTGTTCAACCCGTTTTTTTCCAGACCAGTTAAAAGCTGTGTTGTTGAGCCACTCGCTTTCTGATTCGGTCACGTCATTTAATGATTTTTTTAATATATTCTTCCAAACTGAAAGGAAAGTAATATAAATCTCAACCTACCCCAAATAAAGAACCTGACCCATTAATATAAATTCAAAGGTTTATTTATTACTCATATTTCCACATTAATTAATCTCTTAAATAAACATATCTATTCCAACACCAAAACCCACCCACTGTCGTCGTCCCCGAAATCTGCCGAAAGTACTAAACTGTATCGCACCTCCGAAGATCGGGAGATTTTTTTTGTAGAAATGTTAGTTTTTGGGTGAGTTCATGCAGAGAACCCATGATTTTTCTTTGCCAGCGATGTACATATTTAATTTTTCAGTAGATCGAAGCCATCGCCATCTCCAATATTCTTTTGAACTGGTGGTCTGATAATTTTCTTGGTGCCGGAAACAAGTCACCGGAAATGGAGAGTGGGTAAAATCTTTCTGTTTTACCCGTATTATTAATTACTCACTGCAAATCATTTGTCAAATCCAATAAAAATATGCACCAATTAATATGGGTAAATTGGTAAATTATGCACTTTATTTATTATTTCTTAAACATCGTGAAAAGTCCAAAGTGGACAAGTAAAAATGAACGGAGGGAGTATTACCTAATTTCACATCATAGGGATAAATTAATTCTATGTTATTACCTGCTTAGTTAAATCATTCATCAACCTTTCATAAATATATCAAGTCTTGCTATTAATAATTATATAATGTAAAGTAGGCTATCTCGATTTAAACAAAAGGCTAAAAGATGTATGAATATGAATGATAAAAGTTATTATTTTATGTCCTTTTCAACATCATCATTTTGATATTAATTGATCATGTCAATTATTTGTATAGGAAAAGAAGAAATCATACATGATATCTAGAAAATAGTAAAGTATGTCATATTGAATGTAGAATAATTAAATATGAAAAATCATGACAAACACGTTCACATAAAATCTGATAAATCTAATAAAGTTATTTGTTATCCATAATTTTATATTTTTGCCACATTTGTGCTCGTGCATGTATACGTATATAGTCACATAGTATTAATGTATTTATTTTTCAATCCCAAATAATTACTACATTTTTATAGGTGTATACCATGAAATCGATAATACTTTAGTAGCCATTCTAAGGAAGATATATGTTGATCGAATTTCGCTACAACTTTTACAAAGTAGTATTTTCATTCAACGGCATCTTTTTTATATTTATGCGGCGATAAAAAAAGTGGAGGCTAAAGTTTCTAAAAGACGAGGCAAAAACCTAAAACATGAAACATTTTTAGGCATAGGCGTTGTTGTTTATATTCACATGTTGAAATATCTCAAAAATAGGAAACAATCAAGCAAAATATTTGATATATTATAAGAATAGTTATCACTAAAACATTAACTTCTGCATTATCTTCAACACAATATTAACAATACAGACTTTATGACACACACACAAAAAAAAAAAAAAAACAGTGCCAGAAGTAGAAACAAATATTAAGAAACATATTTTTTTTCCCTGTTTTAAATTAAAAATTTCGTCTCTGTAGATTCGAACGATATCCAATTATTTAAATCTCGACAAACAAATTACAATATGACAATCCACTTTGATCATTCGTAGAAACTTGTACTTTATCATTTCATGATAATTATTCAACCAAAATTTAATTCTAATAATATTATATTGTTTTGAAAAAAATGCATACCCCCCCCCCCCCCACCAACAAACTTGTATTCCAAACTCAGTGTAGCAATTTAACTTCACGGAGTTTATGTACCCCCTAAACAACTTTCAACTTAATTTTGTTCAATCCGCTTTTTCCCATACCAGTTGAAAGCTGGGTGTTGTTGAGCCACTCGCTTTCTGATTCGGTCACGTCATTTAATGATTTTTTAGATATATTCTTCCAAACTAAAAGGCAAGTAATATAAATCTCAACCTACCCCAAATAAAGAACCCGACCCATTAATATAAATTCAAAGGTTTATTTATTACTCATATTTCCACATTAATTAATCCTTAAATAAACATATCTATTCCAACACCAAAACCCACCCACTGTCGTCGTCCCGAAAATCTGCCGGAAGTACTAAACTGCATTGCACCTCCGAAGATCGGGAGATTTATTTGTAGAAAATGTTGGTTTTTGGGTGAGTTCATGCAGAGAACCCATGATTTTTCTTTGCCAGCGACATACATATTTAATTTTTTAGTAGATCGAAGCCATTGCCATCTCCGATATTCTTTTGAACTGGTGGTCTAATAATTTTCTCGGTGCCGGAAATGGAGTCGGCGAAGTTTAACGCCAAACCTCCTGCCAAAGAAAAAAGGAAAAAAAAAAACTAAAAAGAGAAAAAAGAAGAGAATAAAATAGTGTGGGAAAAATTAAGGGCTTAGGGAGTGATCTGTTGAAGATTGCATTTGGTACAAGAACAACAAAATAAGAAAGAGAAAGAAAGAAAATCGTATAGAGATAATGAAAATCTAATGAAAAGGAAATAATAAGAAAATTAATTCCAATCCAATTAAATGATGACACGTATATAGTTTGAATTAGTGTTGGTATTGTTTTTTCCTCTTCATCCGCTTTACCTAAGCTTTGACCATGATCCTAGACTTAGAAAATCGATAAAGGATGTGAGAATTGGAATTTCCTGTTCGGTTGTAAGATGGGGGTTTACGCCCATGAACAGTGACCGTATTTCAAAGTATACGGGCGTAAATCAAGTCGTAAACCGTTACCAAGGATTTTTGAACATTCTGGAATTTGACATTTGGATGTTACATTGTTAAATACGGACCGTATTTCAGTATACGGCCCGTATTTCAAAACGTAAACTGGTACCAAGGATTTCTGAGCATTCTGGAATTTGACATTTGAATGTTACATTGTTAAATACGGACCGTATTTCAAAATATGGCCCGTATTTCAAAACGTATTTGGAATTTGGGAAAACTTCCTTGATGAAAGTTGTAGAGCTTTGAAATACCTTTCCAACGGTATATTATGGGGGTCAAACGGACATATTTGCAAAGAGTTATGGCCATTTTACTGAAGAGACGCAGTGCAGTCCATACGGAATACGGACCGTATTTCAAAATACGGCCCGTCTTTCAAAATACGGCCAGTACCTTGCTGGACGTAAAATGCAATTTTCCAGAACACTATATATTCGTCCATATCAGTTCAAATCATTATTTTTCATTCCTTCAAGCCCTAGAACGACCTCCTACCCTCTTCCATCATCAAGAACACCAAGGTAAGCCTACTCTAATTATTCCAAGTCAATTCTAATACATATCCTTGTAATCTAAACAAGAAATCATCATTCCTAAAACTAGGGTTTTCAAGAAAACCCATCTCAAGGTTCAAGAATTCAAGATTTTGGAAATCCTCTTCAAAGCTCAAGTCTTTAATTCAAGTTTTGGAGCGACTAAGGTATGTAGAGTTACTATCTACGTGTGGGAACATCATTGTTCTTCCCCACGCCTCCTAATCCATAAAGTATGAAACTTTACAAAACTAGGGTTTCTATTCTATACCATGCTCATGATAACCCTAGGTCCATGTCCATGATTATATTATGTATGAATTGTTATAATTCTATCATTGTGTTCTTGATACTCATTATGATTATTGAGAATCCGTCCGTAATCCATGAAAACCCATATCTTGTATTCCATGGGTTCTTGCATGCATGTTTTTAAATAAAAATGCTTATTTCATGAATATCCTACATGTCTACAAGTTTTCATGCAATTGTATTATATAACTATGTTCATGCCATGACTCAAGATACATACATGCTAAATACAAGTTATTTCATGAAACCATGTTTACAAGTTAAAAATCATGTTTACAAGTTATTTCATGAAACCATGTTTACAAGTTATTTCGTGAAATCATGATTACAAGACAAGTACAAGTTAATTCACGAAAATCATGGGCTTCTTAGCCAACTATATTATGTTCATGTTTTTGGGAGTTGCACGAATTACCGAGAAGGCTCGGATATAGCCCGAAACTACGTAGCCACCGTAGGACAAGGATCGCTCCACCCAGTTAGGACGATACCTTAATTTTACACCGAATGGATCCATCAGGCACGTTACCACCTCATACCCTGGCAAGGTATGGGGGCTCTGCTGGTCCGGCGAGGTACCAGACTCCACGTACCCACGTGGTGATATCACATGGTCGGTTTATGAAATGCTCTCCCTACTTATCATGTTTTACTTATATATATATATATATATATATATATATATATATATATATATATATATATATATATATATATATATGCTCATGCTCATGCTCATCTCATGTTCATGTCCAGGTTTTCGGTTTCGAGTTCTTATCATGTTATTCCATGTCCCATGTTATTTCTTTCAGTTGCTTTACATACCAAGACATTCAATGTGCTGACGTCCCCTTTTATTGCCCGGGCCTGCATTTCACGATGCAGGTACGGATTTACAGGACGACGCCTCTGCTCAGTAGGATCTGCACGTACCAGCTTATTGGTGAGCCCCATCTCATTCGGGGTTTAGACATTGTCATTCTTTAATTAGTTTTGCATCTAAAGGTATGCTGGGGGCCTTGTCCCAGTAAGTATGTTTTCCAGTCAGACTCATGATAGAGGTTTCATAGACTAGACAAGTCAGTTATGTGATGTCAGACATTCGGAGTCGGATAGCCATTTTGGCTCATTCATGTTATTTCCGCACTCATGTTTAAACAAGTATTTTCATTAAGTATTATGACTTACTACGTTTTATAAAGGCGCATCATGCATTCACGTTATATTCCGCTCATGTTATGCCTCATGATGATTCAGCAAGCCATGTGGTTCGCTCGGTCACATGCAAAGGGCACCGAGTGCCGTGTTTCGCCTGTGCCATGGTTCGGGGCGTGACAAAACTTGGTATCGAGCCTAGGTTCAAGTGTCTTTAGGGAGTCTATGAAACCGTGTCCGGTGGGGTCACTTTTATATGTGTGAGGGCCCCATACATATAAATAGTTGACCACCAAGACATTCGGATTGTCTCACTTCTTTCATATTCTAGATCGTGCAGTTAGAGCAGTACTTTTAGGATGCCTTTCTAATTCGTGCATGTACGTATTTTCAGAAAATGCCTGCGAAAAGGAAATACACCAGAAAGGCTACAGCCACCAGCCAAGGGGCTACTATGGAAGCAACTCGCGAAGAGACCGTTCCGACTCAGACAGCAGCCCCAACCGCTCCTACAGTTACACCTTCTAGCGATTCGGGTGGGGATGTTAGGAATGCTATCAATATGCTCACACAACTGGTAGCAGCTCAGGCCCAACGTCAGGAATCTGGGTCAAGTTCAGGAAATAATGGAGAGTCTTCTAAGACTAAGGATTTCCTCAGAATGAATCCCCCAGTCTTCACGGGGACAAAGAAAGACGAAGACCCTCGGACTACATTGATGCTCTTCGAAAATCTTCGAGATTATGACGATTCTTACGAAACCGAAGCGCTACTTTTGGAGCTCATCAGGTCCAGAGCATTGCTAACACATGGTATGAATCTTGGGAATTGTCCCGAGGTGAGGATGCACCCGATGCTACATGGGATGAGTTTGCAAGTGCATTCCTAGACCACTTCATGCCGCAGAGAGTCGGGGAAGCTAAGGCCGAGCAATTCCTAAAGCTTAAGCGAGAATGGCGGTCAGTTCAGGACTACTATTTGGAGTTTGTCAGTCTGGCCAAGCATGCTTCAAATATGGTACCGGACATGAGGGCGAGAGTGAGGAGGTTTGTTGGAGGACTTGATTCCCATTTGTATGATGGGGCCAACATTGCTGCACAGAATGGGGGAATGACCATCTCCAAGATGGTTGCTTTCGTACAGGGCAATGAGACAAGGCTAAAGGAGGAGGAAGCCTTGCAGAAAGAGAAAGACAAGGAGTTCAACAAGAGGGTCAAGTCTACCGGACAGTTCAGCGGGAACGAAAACAGGAAATTCTTTAAGAACAGGTCAGCAGGACCTGCTCCGTCCACAGCAAGTGCCCCACTCCCCAAGTTCCGTAATGATAAGAAGCAGAATTTCAGGCCATCAAGTTCTTACTCTCAGGCTAGTGTGGGTCAGTCGACTTATACTCATCCGATATGCGGCAAGTGTAACAGGAGACACTCAGGTGAGTGTCGTGTGGGTACTGATGCCTGCTTTAGATGTGGTCAGAAGGGCCATTTTCAGAAAGACTGTCCATCAGCCAGACAGGGTACTGGAGGTAACGTGGCGCAGTCCACAAATTCAGCAGCTCCTCGTCACAATCAGGCCCAGCAGGGGCGTGGAACGGCAAGGTCCGAAAATACAGGCGGTGGTCAGAACCGTTTGTATGCATTGACGAGTCGTCGGGATACGGAGGCTAGAGCAGATGTTGTCACAGGTACACTCACGCTTTTCACTTTTGAAGTATATGCCCTTATTGACCCAGATCCACCTTATCTTATGTAACCCTTTTTGTTGCTAAGAAATTTGGGTTTGAACAGAAAAGTTGCATGAACCCTTTGAAGTGTCCACCCCAGTGGGAGAGTCAGTCATAGCTAGACGTATTTATAGGGGTTGCCCAGTTTTAGTCTATCACCGCAGAACCATAGCTGATTTAGCGGAATTAGAAATGGTAGACTTTGATGTGATCATGGGTATGGACTGGTTAGCTTCATGTTATGCCACAGGATGTTGTAGAACTAAAGTTGTAAGATTCGAGTTTCCTAATGAGCCAGTCATAGAATGGGAGGGTAATTCAGTAGTACCCAGGGGTAGATTTGTTTCTTATCTAAGAGCCAGAAAAATGATTTCCAAGGGTTATATCTATCACCTAGTTCGAGTCAAGGATTCAGATGCCTAGACTCTAACTCTCCAGTCCGTACCAGTTGTAAATGAATTTTCAGAGGTCTTTCCCGAAGATCTTCCAGGAGTCGCTCCTGACAGGGAGATTAAATTTGAAATTGATCTACTTCCCGATACTCGGCCGATATCTATTCCGCCATACGAAATGGCTCCGGCGAGTTAAAAGAGTTAAAAGCCCGGTTGAAAGATCTTCTTGACAAGGGGTTTATTAGGCCCGTGTTTCGCCTTGGGGTGCGCCAATTTTTATTTGTCCGAAAGAAGGATGGTTCCTTACGTATGTGTATAGACTACCGTCAGTTGAACAAGGTCACCATTAAGAACAGGTACCCTCTTCCTAGAATAGATGACTTATTTGACCAACTTCAGGGCGCCCAATGTTATTCCAAGATTGACCTCAGATCAGGCTATCATCAATTAAAGGTTAAGGAAGTTGATATTCCGAAGACCGCTTTCAGAACCCGTTATGGCCATTTTGAATTTCTTGTTATGTCATTTGGGTTGACAAATGCGCCAGCTGCTTTTATGGATCTTATGAACGGGGTCTTCAAGCCTTATCTCGACTTATTCGTCATTGTCTTCATTGATGATATATTGGTGTATTCCCGTAATGAGGTTGATCATGCAAAAAATCTCAAAATAGTGTTGCAGACTCTTAAAGATCGCGAACTTTTTGCAAAATTCTCAAAGTGTGAGTTTTGGCTTAAGTCAGTGGCATTCTTAGGCCATGTGATCTCAGGAGAAGGTGTTAAAGTTGACTCTCAGAAGATTGATGCGGTAAGGAGTTGTCCCAGACCCACTTCAGTTCCGATATAAGGAGTTTCTTGGGTCTGGCAGGCTATTATAGACGTTTCGTTGAAGGATTTTCCTCTATTTCTGCTCCGTTGACTAAGTTGACCCGGAAGAAGGTTAAGTTCCAATGGTCAGATGCTTGTGAGCGAAGCTTTGAAGAGTTGAAGAAGAGATTGATTTCTGCTCCCGTTTTGACGCTACCAGAAGGAACCGAAGGGTTCGTGGTTTATTGTGATGCTTCGGGAGTTGGTCTCGGATGTGTCTTAATGCAGCATGGTAAGGTTGTAGCTTATGCATCTCGTCAGCTCAAGGTTCACGAAAAGAATTATCCGACTCATGACCTAGAGTTGGCAGCTGTAGTTTTTGCACTTAAGATATGGCGTCATTATTTGTATGGAGTGCATGTTGATATTTTCACAGATCATAAAAGCCTGTGTTATATCTTCAAGCAAAGGGAGCTGAATCTTAGGCAAAGGAGATGGCTCGAATTGCTTAAGGATTATGATGTGGATATTCTTTATCATCCGGGGAAAGCGAATGTTGTAGCCGATGCTCTTAGTCGGCGTTCCATGGGGAGTTTAGCCCACGTTGATGCAGATAAGAGAGTTATGACCAAGGAAGTTCACCGTTTGGCTAGTCTTGGAGTTCGACTTTTGGACTCCGAGGATGGCGGCGTGGTTGTTCAGAATAGAGCCCTTTCCTCTTTAGTCGTTGAAGTCAAGGAGAAATAGTTTAGTGATCCCTACTTGTTGCAGCTAAGAGAGGGGATTCACAAGCATAAGACGACGGCTTTTGAACAAGGGGGAGATGATGGTACCTTGAGGTACCGAGGCAGATTATGTGTTCCAGATGTAGATGGGCTCGAGAGAGCGAATCATGTCGAAGCTCACAACTCCGGTATTCCATTCACCCAGGTTCCACTAAGATGTACCATGATCTTAAGGAGATTTATTGGTGGAATGATATGAAGAAGAATGTAGCAGATTTTGTAGCTAAGTGTCCGAATTGTCAGCAAGTGAAAGCCGAACACCAGAGGCCTGGTGGCTTGGCTCAGAATATTGATATTCCTGTCTGGAAATGGGAAATGATCAATATGGACTTTGTATCAGGTCTACCTCGTTCAGCTAGGAGACATGACTCTATTTGGGTGATCGTTGACAGGCTTACTAAGTCGGCGCACTTTTTACCAGTCAAGACCACTGATTCAGCAGAAGATTATGCCAAGCCGTATGTTAATGAAATTGTCAGTTGCATGGGACCCCGTGTCCATTATTTCGGATCGTGGTGCTCGGTTCACGGCGAACTTCCGGAAATCCTTTCGAAAAGGATTGGGTACCAAGGTGAACCTCGGCCAAGACACTTTTCATCCGCAGACAGATGGCCAGGCAGAGCGTACTATTCAGACCCTGGAGGATATGTTGAGAGCATGCGTCTTGGATTTCAAAGGTAATTGGGATGATCACTTGCCTCTCATCGAGTTTTCCTATAATAACAGTTATCATGCTAGCATTGGGATGGCACCGTTTGAAGCTCTATATGGGCGAAGGTGTAGATCACCAATTGGTTGGTTCGAAGTTGGTGAAGCAGAGTTGTTAGGACCAGATTTGGTTTATCAGGCTATGGAGAAAGTCAAGTTAATACAGGAGCGTTTGAAAACGGCTCAGAGTCGCCAGAAGTCTTATACAGATGTGAGGCGAAGGGACTTAGAATTTTCAGTTGATGATTGGGTGTTCCTTAAAGTCTCACCCATGAAAGGTGTTATGAGATTTGGCAAGAAAGGGAAGCTCAGTCCCAGATATATTGGACCTTATAGAATTCTACGAAAGGTCGGTCTAGTAGCCTATGAACTTGAGTTGCCACAAGATTTGGCTGCTGTACATCCCGTGTTTCATGTGTCCATGTTGAGGAAGTGTGTAGGAGACCCGTCGTTGGTTGTTCCTACTGATACTATAACAGTTAAGGATGGTTTGACTTATGAGGAGATCCCCGTAGCCATTCTTGACCGTCAGGTTCGCAAGTTGAGAACTAAGGAAGTAGCCTCAGTGAAAGTCCCGTGGAGGAGCCAGAAGGTTGAGGAAGCTACATGGGAAGCCGAGGAGGATATGAAATCCAAGTACCCATTTTTGTTTGAACAAAAGCGAGAGAACTCTCAAGGTAACTTTCCATAACCCATGTCATGTTATGTCTCATGTTTCACGCTCATGTCATGTATCCAGCGCTCATGTTTCATGTCTCATGCCAGAGTATCCATGTTTTCATGTAATCACATCATTTCATGTCTCATGTTTCATGTCATGTTTTCTTCACATTCGTGTATTCAAGCCATGCCCAATATTCTTAACCATGACCCATCATTCGAGGACGAATGATCCTAAGGGGGAGATATTGTAACACCTCGTATCTTTAACCTAAGCTTTGACCATGATCCTAGACTTAGAAAATCAGATAAAGGATGTGAGAATTGGAATTTCCCTGTTCAGTTGTAAGATGGGGGTTTACGCCCATGAACAGTGACCGTATTTCAGTATACGGGCCGTAAATCAAGTCGTAAACTGGTACCAAGGATTTCTGAACATTCTGGAATTTGACATTTGGATGTTACATTGTTAAATACGGACCGTATTTCAGTATACGGCCCGTATTTCAAAACGTAAACTGATACCAAGGATTTCTGAGCATTCTGGAATTTGACATTTGAATGTTACATTGTTAAATACGGACCGTATTTCAAAATATGGCCCGTATTTCAAAACGTATTTGGAATTTGGGAAAACTTCCTTGATGAAAGTTGTAGAGCTTTGAAATACCTTTCCAACGGTATATTATGGGGGTCAAACGGACATCTGTGCAAAGAGTTATGGCCATTTTACTGAAGAGACGCAGTGCAGTCCATACGGAATACGGACCGTATTTCAAAATACGGCCCGTCTTTCAAAATACGGCCAGTACCTTGCTGGACGTAAAATGCAATTTTCCAGAACACTATATATTCGTCCATATCAGTTCAAATCATTATTTTTCATTCCTTCAAGCCCTAGAACGACCTCCTACCCTCTTCCATCATCAAGAACACCAAGGTAAGCCTACTCTAATTATTCCAAGTCAATTCTAATACATATCCTTGTAATCTAAACAAGAAATCATCATTCCTAAAACTAGGGTTTTCAAGAAAACCCATCTCAAGGTTCAAGAATTCAAGATTTTGGAAATCCTCTTCAAAGCTCAAGTCTTTAATTCAAGTTTTGGAGCGACTAAGGTATGTAGAGTTACTATCTACGTGTGGGAACATCATTGTTCTTCCCCACGCCTCCTAATCCATAAAGTATGAAACTTTACAAAACTAGGGTTTCTATTCTATACTATGCTCATGATAACCCTAGGTCCATGTCTATGACTATATTATGTTTGAATTGCTATTATTCTATCATTGTGTTCTTGATACTCATTATGATTATTGAGAATCCGTCCGTAATCCATGAAAACCCATATCTTGTATTCCATGGGTTCTTGCATGCATGTTTTTAAATAAAAATGCTTATTTCATGAATATCCTACATGTCTACAAGTTTTCATGCAATTGTATTATATAACTATGTTCATGCCATGACTCAAGATACATACATGCTAAATACAAGTTATTTCATGAAACCATGTTTACAAGTTATTTCATGAAACCATGTTTACAAGTTATTTCGTGAAATCATGATTACAAGACAAGTACAAGTTAATTCACGAAAATCATGGGCTTCTTAGCCAACTATATTATGTTCATGTTTTTGGGAGTTGCACGAATTACCGAGAAGGCTCAGATAGCCTGAAACTACGTAGCCACCGTAGGACAAGGATCGCTCCGCCCGCTTAGGACGATACCTTAATTTTACACCGAATGGATCCATCGGCACGTTACCACCTCATACCCCGGCAAGGTATGGGGGCTCTCGCTGGTCCGGCGAGGTACCGTACTCCACGTACCCATGTGGTCATATCACATGGTCGGTTTATCAAATGCTCTCCCTACTTATGTTATATATATATATATATATATATATATATATATATATATATATATATATATATATATATATATATATATATATATATGTATCCATGCTCATGCTCATGCTCATGTTCATGTTCATGTCCAGGTTTCAGTTTCAGTTCTTATCATGTTATTCCATGTCCCATGTTATTTCTTTCAGTTGCTTTACATACCAGTACATTCAATGTGCTTTGACGTTCCCCTTTTATTGCCGGGGCCTCGCATTTCACGATGCGGTACGGATTTACGGGACGACGCCTCTCGCTCGCAGGATGCGCACGTACCAGCTTATTGGTGAGCCCCATCTCATTCGGGGTTTAGACATTGTCATTCTTTAATTAGTTTTGCATCTAAAGGTATGTTGGGGGCCTTGTCCCAGTAAGTATGTTTTCCAGTCAGACTCATGATAGAGGTTTCATAGACTAGACAAGTCAGTTATGTGATGTCAGACATTCGGAGTCGGATAGCCATTTTGGCTCATTCATGTTATTTCCGCACTCATGTTTAAACAAGTATTTTCATTAAGTATTATGACTTACTACGTTTTATAAAGGCGCATCATGCATTCACGTTATATTCCGCTCATGTTATGCCTAACTAGTGTATATAAAAATAACAAATTGTTGTGTGTACCTCATATTATTAAGTATAAAACTTTAAAAAAACAACGTAAATGTTATTAAATACTAATATTTGAGTTATAAAATAATTATAAGAAAATAATTAAATTCCTGAAAGCGTTCAATGTTAATTCTGTTTAGCTAACTGACTAAAGGAATAGATTAATCCTACCCCTCATAATTCAGATGTCTCTTTATGATGTAACACATGTTGTTTCGTCGTAAATGTTCTTCCCACTTTTCAATGGATTAGCATGAATTTTTATGTTGTGAAAAAAGTTAAATTTTAATGGTTAAAACATATATGTAAAAATATAAAATATACTATGAATAAATAAGTATTATTACTTTTTAGTCAGCTAAAATCAGAGTCTTTCAAATACCTTCATTTGTCCCCTTGTTAGGTCCACTTTCAATTACTAAGATTTTTATTACCCAATAAATTTTATCTTCTTAAGCTGTTAATTGGCACAACTTCGTTCGTCAAGTCCTTTCCAATTTTCGTTGCAAGATTATCTAAAATAAATTGTGCACAAGAATTTTAATTAAAATAATGTATAATTCTATAAATAATTTATTTTATGAGATGAGATTAGAAGGTTAGTTTGCCTGAATAGATGAAACTTGTGATTATATGAACAGGTGAAGCATATCTGTCATAAATAACGCAAATTTTAAATCACATAATATCAATATTACACTTAACTAAAGGATATAATCTAAGTTATTTGTTTTTTTTTTTTAGAATAAGCAATTTGAGCTGACGTAACAATTACTATCGTTAGTTATGAAACATAAGGAAAAAGAAATAGTGAACTAATAAGACCTAATCCTATTTTTTGTTATGAATTACAATGATCCAAACAACCTGTACAAAAATTAAGGGCCTGTTTGGAAAGCCACCTAGGTAATTGGAATTGGGTGTAATTGGATATAATTACACAGTTTGGCCTGTTTATTTGACCAGGTAATTACACAATTAGGTGAGAATTGGGTGTAATTGAGAGGGTGTAATTACACTCTTCAATTCTCAAGGGGGTGGGGGGTGGGGGGCCGAGAATTGGGTGTAATTACACCCTGTAATTACAGGGTTACTTTTTAGTTCATTTTTTTTTAATTTCTTTTATTTTTAATTTATATTATTTAATTTATTTTTTATTTTATTTTAATTTATTTTCTAATTTCTTTTTTATTTCTATTATTTAATTTATTTTTTATTTTTACTTTTTAATTATTTTTATTTTTTAAAATATTTTTTTCTTTTTATAGTATTTATATTTCATTTCCTTTCTTCTCATTCTCAACCTTTACTTCTTGTGATTCCATGTAATTGCTCGTATTTTTTTCAGTTTTTTATTTTATTCATTTGGCATAACCATGTTAATATTCTAATAGTTGAAACTACATCTCTTAATAGTAGAAAGAATGAGTCATTAACAAACTTGGCATATAATGAGTGAAGTTATTAAAGTAGAATTTCGTTGTGAATGAGGTTATAGATTTATATTTTCCCTTTATTTTGAATTATAGGAGTATGTACTTATGTTACGTTGAAACTTACTTATGTAACGTTGGAATTTGACCTAAGAGCATTATGTTAAATTTTTTTCTTTTGGATTATATTTTCAATTTTAAAAATATTTGCTTTAGTACTATTGACTTGTTATTTCACATTGTATGTTGTTTATTTTTCACCTACAGTTGATAGAATTATTGTCAAACATTTGAATAATGCTATGGCATTATATTTATAAATATTATTTTTTTTCAAACATCCAATCCCATGATGTTCTCATAAAAAAGATATGCTTTTAAGTTTTACAATCAATTAAAATATTATTAATTTGAAATTATATATCAATTATTTTTTACAATATTAGTTACAAATATATGATTATTAATTAACATATTTTTAAGAAACAATGTATTATTAAATAAATAATTCAATATCATTTATATATGCACATATTTTTTAAATATAAATTTTAAATCTTTTATAATTAAATTTTATTTTTAAATTAAACTAACTGTGTAATTATATATGTGCAACCAAACAGCACGCTTGTAATTACACGTAATTACATTGTGACAAACAAACAGGTCGTGGTAATTACAGTACTGTGTAATTACTAGGCTGTGTAATTACTAAGGTAGTAATTACACCAATTCCAATTACCAGGTGGCTTTCCAAACAGGCTCTAAAGTAAGTTTACAATGATCCAAACAACCTGTACAAAAATTAAAGTAAGTTAGATATGAAATTCTCCAGGTCCATAACATGAAACAAAAAAAATAAGGTGACAAAAGGAAGTTGAGAAGTTGGTATAAGTTTTTTTAAGATGAACAAAACCTGAAACATCTATTTGATTTCATCAATTTAGTACTAAAAGTAGGGATGCTACAAGAGGTTTTGTTGGTTTTGATAGCAGAATTTGGTATCCAAGAAAGAGGATGAAAGATCTCAAAGGGTGTGATCTTTATGATTTTTTTGCTGTCACTTCTCTTCGAGTGCATTCACGAAGATCATTTTCCTGGCAGAACTCAAAGGGAAATAGGGAAAACAATGTAGGGAGTAGAATGTGTTTGGGATATTTCTCTGCTCCATTTAAGATATTTTTTGGCAATTTGATTGGCATTTCAAGTAGAATCTTGAGGAGGGTGATGATGTTGATCGAACTGGAGAGTTAGATTTCACTGGTACGATGAAGAATTCACTGCGAGCTCGCACTAGTCCTAGCCTCCTAGGTGTTATACAGAGAGCTTATAAATATCTCATAATTCAATTAATCAAACCGGCTCTTAATTTGGTAAATTCTGTTTAAATCTTTTTCATGTCTTTTTGTATTATAACATCTTTGTTCCGTTGGATTAAACAACAAAACTCCTATCCAGTGGCTTGTAGTTGAATAACCAAATAGCTACCTTTGTGTTTTTGGTTCATTGGTTCTGCTGTAATGACATGAAATTTACAGATAGCATGATTTTTACTCAATTAGCATATATCTAGGGAGTTCTTCTATATTGCTAATCAACGAAACTCACACTAATCTATAGTTGTATTTCGGATGTGCGTGGTTTGCTTAAAAGTTTATATATGTGAAGTCAATCCATATAACTTTTGCTTAAGCCTGATTTATAAGGAAATATACATATAGTAGCACATTCAATGTTGCTGATTTTATTATAATGTAGCCAATGAATCTTAAAAAAATATAACAAATAATATTACTTATAGCAATCAACCAAGTCAGCTTGGGATTCTGTTGACATTTGAGACCATCTATATATATTTTTCTGAGCAGCTTTCTTCTTTTATAGTGTCAAGCTGGAATAGAGATATCAACACAGAAGAGTAAGGCTAGCAACGAATACAAACTCTCTGGAGCCTGTCTTAAGTGCTGGATTGGAGATTGATGCATTTAGTATTTGTATTGTGAATGTTAAAGTGGGCATAACATAATGTAAGTCTTTGGGTGCTTTGTTTTGTTATTAATATACATTTCCAGATAACAAAGCCATAAAAGAATAGAGGCAGAATATGAGTAATCTACCAGACAGGTAGAAAAGAAGCCACACTTCAGCCATGATTTTAAGTTCATGTAAAATTTTGTGGTTGTATTATTGTATCGTATCTGAATTTATATGGTTTCGTACTGTCTTATTACGTAGCACCAATATATTTGATGAATCACTACCTATCTAGTTAGTTATATATAGGGAAAGGGCCAAATATATCCCTAATCTATCTAATATAGACCAATTGTACCCTCCGTTTCAAAAGTGTTTCGTTCATAATCCTGCCATTAGCGAAATGGGCTAAATTTGCCACTATTGGTTGACGTAAACTGTTTTCCCTATTAAAGATTGGAGCTTATTGTCTTAAAACAAAAAGAAATGTAACATACTGAATTCCCACATCTAATATAAGGGTAAATATGACTCGATCGTGTAAAGCAAATTTACGGTCTTATACCTTTAATTTCTGCATCATAAACTCAACATTTACAATACTCTAATTCCATTCCCAACAGCACGTTTTAATATTCAATTAGTATACATTGGCATATAAAACAAGAACAACTTCATTCCACCTACAATATGTCTTTATATTACATAAGATTGACTAAGAAAACAAATTAAATAAAAAAACTCATACGCGTCCAATTTACCAACAAAATGCCATTTTCAAATGCCCCATAATATTACATAAATTGACTAAAAGCTGATTTCGGCTCTCATGTTGCAATGGTGGACAAAACAATGCAATTCAGTAATAACTTATTAATGGAATCAGAGAACAAGTTAGTGAAAATTACTGGAAATACTTAACCTAATCAAAATCGAATTTGGAGAGGTGGCCAGATTTGATGGTGAAATCGAAAAAACTAGCCAGAATATTGGAGCTGATGAATAACCAAACAAATTGGTAGATATTCTAATTTCTAACGGTTTATAATCAAGGGGGTGGTTTAAAATGGCGAGGGGGGTTAATTATTAGAGGGTGACATCAATTTGGTTAAAAAAAAAATATTTTAATAGGAAAAATGGTTATAATTTGCCAATAATGTCAAATTTGGGCCATTTGGCTAAGGACAGAGTTATGAACAAGACCCTTTTGAAACTGAGGTAAAGTTGCTCTATATCGAATACATTAGGGGTATAAAATCGTTGGTCAACAGAGAATAAGTCAAAAATGCCTATAACTGAAAATTGAGAAAAGCTTGACGATTTGCATAAAATTAAAGAGAATAATATTATTGCCCGTTTTATTGAATAATAAACGAACATGAGAAGGTTGGGGGGGGGGGGGGGGGTGAGTGAAAGAGTAGGAAGAAACATGTCATGATACTAGAAAATCTATATCGACGAGGTTAATAATTGAGAGAACAAAATAGCCATTAATTTTATAACATTGTTGGTCAGCAGTCGAATAAGTCAGAAAAAAAAATGCTTATAACTGAAAATTGAGAACATATTGATGATTCGCATATATTTAAAAGTAAAAATATGATTTCGCTCATTTTATTGAATAATAAACGAACATGAGAGAGAGAGAAGGGAGGAAGTGAGTGAGAGAGTTAGAGAGAGTATCGGGGAAACGAACCTTTTTGTTTCACTTTCCTTCCTCTTCTCTCTCTTTTCTCTCTCCCTCTATATGAAATGTGTGTATTTTTTCCTTTACAAACTTTTTTTCTTCATTGATACAAGATACGAGCTTTGTTTGATTCATTGATTCATCGATATAATGCCTTCTCATGTATGTTTCTTTGTACCCCTTTAATCCTTTGTATATGAATTGTCTTAGACTTTGTGTTTACAAATCTTGATTGTTTGAATTGAGAAAGTTTATGGCTCGGATCTTTAATATTCTCGTATTTATTGCATGTGTTTATTATTTAGGCAGAATACTCTCTTTTTTTTTTATTTTTTGGCATGAATTCGGATTTTTCTTTTTTCTTCAAAATTTGTGTATGAACTCCCATATTTTACAGATAGTATCTAGCTTTTCGGTCAACAATTCTTGCTTTTTTCTCCTTGATTTTTGCATTATACTTTTTAAATTTGAATTATGTAAAATTTCCATATCCAATAAATGATTAATTTTTTGAATCTCTTCACGAATTACAACCCGATCCTTTCAAAATTTTCAGTACATATATATTGATCAAATCAAAGACAGTGAATGCATACGCATTCAGTGTCCATCGCACTAGATCCGCCACTGCCTAAGAAAATTTGCGATGTTGTTTTTTAATTTCAATTGTTCATAGGCTTTGGAATTCAATGCGAAATCTCTCATCTTTTTTGCATTTTGTAGGAGTTACCTCACGGGTTTCAAATTGTGGACACGTTGTCGGTGGTGGCAAGAATACTACTGACAATTTAGTCAATTCTTCGAAACTCCAAGATTTCGAGTCGAAGAGAACAATAACAACAACAACAACAACATTAATTCCTGAATAATCGTGCAAGTCCTCTAGAATCTTCTAGAAACCAAGGAACACTTGCAAATACTTTAGGGAAAAGCTAAATGGATTCAATTAGCACAACTCCTGTTCCAACTTCTGACATTCCTATTAATCAGGGTAACAATCGGGCAATGTCTCATAGGCTTTCCGCCCGCTTTCCTTCATCAAAAGATGCCACTTACCCTGATGACATAGTTAACGAATTCGGTCACTCACCATTATCTGGATCGAGACGAGGGATGGAAACAGGCACGAGGAGCAGGACGTTGAATAGAAATTCAAGTAAAGCTCATAGAGGTAGCACGAGCGCGAAATTTGACCCTTCAATGTCAATGAAAAGATCGGGCATACATAGCGAGGACGAAGAGGAGGAGTCAGAAGAAGACGAAAATGAGGAAGAAAGCGTGGAAGACGGAGATGAAAGTACGAAAGAGGGAGGGGAGGAGCCAGTGAGAATGTCATTGATGGCATTGTTAGCAGAGTCTGAGGGGTCATCGTACATGATGGGAGAGGACGAGGACGAGGATGAGGACGATGGTGGTGGCGATGTTGGTGGAGGAGAATTAAACAATTGTTGTGTTTGCCAAGTAAGACACAAAGGTGCTGCATTTGTACCTTGTGGGCACTCATTTTGCAGGTTATGTTCAAGGGAGCTTTGGGTTGAAGGAGGTAATTGCCCACTTTGCAACAATTTCATATTGGAAATTCTTGACATTTTCTGATCACTTCATCAAATGTTGATCCAGTAATTTTCACATATTCAGAGTTGCTCTATAAATTTTGTCACCTTAGATTTGTGTTGTTGTTTCTTTTTATTTTTTCTTTTGCATTTCTTCTTGTTTGTGGGAGGTAGAAATGTATCTAGTAATTGAAGTTAATGAATACAGACTATTACTGCACCTACTAACTTTTTATCGCAAGAACATGAACATTTGGTCCTACTTTGGTCTTACTTTCACAGCGTGTCGTTTAGGAAATTTTTATATTGATAACCCAAATATCATAAAAAGAAAAGACCTGTTTGAGGTAGTGTATTATGTTTTATGAAATTGTTTTGGATAAAATGTCCAGTTTTCCATTCTCGTATGAGGCCGAAAAGTGTATGGGCAACAAGTCGGCACGATGTGATTCATCATGCTCAAACATGAGCTGATCACTCATTAGGGACGGTTTATAGATAATCAATTTTTCATAAATGAAAAGAAAATTGGGTTCACATAAATGATCAAGACCTTGCAAACAACAACACTCCTTTCTCATATGAAGTTTGGAACCAAAGGCAATCATGGAGTGAATTATATCTTTTTGTGTTAGTTGACCTACGCCCCCACCCTTATTGTTGGGCTGGGCCTCAGCTTCAAACTGTACGTGGGACGAATTTTTGCCTCATACATCTTGGGCCAAAGACCCGTCAGTTCCAATAAATGATGGGAAAATGACCTAATAATACCAGTTAAGACTCTTAATTACAAAACATAAGGATATTTTTTCTTATTTACAAAATATAACAATTTAATTACAAAATATACCAAATTTGAAAAAAATTAAAAACCCTTCCTTCTTTTTTGGTTCTCTATTTCAATACGATCCTCATTTACCCCAGATTTCCCCTTCTTTCCGTTCTACGAATCGATGGAATATTGGATTGCATACAAAGCCATTTTTGTTGTTTGTCCCATTTCTTTTTCCAACAAATCTCCCGAATCATAAATTCAAACAAAAAGAAAAAAAAAACGAATCTCACTTTATTTGGCACTACCATTGCATTAATCACGGCAACCCTTCATATAAATACAACCTATAAATATATGACATGTTTAAATTTTATTTTCTACATGCTAAGTACATAAACAATATTAAATTTGTGCTAACATTGTATAAAAGTTGTATCCAATGTTATTGCGTTTAAATTTTCAAAAAGCTAACATAAACTTTGTACTGTACAAAATTTATATAGTTATATACATATTGCATACCGTTTTTATATGAGTTTTACGAAAAATGTAAAATTCTAATCCTTGTGCGAGATATACATATTTCATACAAAAAATTTTGAGCAAAATTTTAAGCCTTGAAAGAACATATTTCATACAGTTTCCATACACAAAATTTTGAACGAAATTTTTAAGCTTTGAGCGAGATATACACATTTCATACAGTTTTCATACACAAAATTTTAAGCCTTGTTTCGTATATGTTTTGTAAGAAATTTATTGTTATGTTTTGTAAACTGAAAAGTATCGTCATATTTTGTAAATATACCCTATTTTTATGTATATATACGTTATTCTCCCATAAATGATCTAGGGCGTGTCAACTTGGTTTTAGTTGTCAAATTGCCCTTGTATAAGGACTTAACATATTGATCAAGAAAAAAAAAACTTTTTTTTGTTTGACAAAATTAAGTTTAATTTTTGGGCCAATTATTTTGATCCTCATTTACTCTAGATTTTTGGACCAATAATACGAATCGAAAGGAATATTGAATAACATACAATACTATTTTGATCCTCATGGACTATAACTTTTAAATTCATTGTTCCGCATCTAAAGATACACCTAAATCCACTTTATTTGGCAATCCATGTTTGATCAAATTCATGTTCATTTTCTCTCCAAGTTATTTCCAAAATGAGCAAATTGTGATATGTGTGTAATTATGGATGACGATATGGAGCTTGCTAGCATATCACTAACGTCTAAGAATTAAAGATTGATGGAAAAGCTTATGTCCAACTACTTCCTTTGCCTTCATTTTTTTGCTCCTAAAAACACGATCACTGTTTTTATATGAGTTTTAAAATAATTAAAATATGAGTAGGGTAAAAGAATAATTTATATTTGAAAAATAAATATAGAAAGAAATATCTTCTGAACGTAATTATATCAGTGGCGAATTTAGGGCACAACTCATACTTCCCTTGCCTTCTTTTTTTTTGCTCCTGAAAACATGATCACTATTTTTGTATGAGTTTTAAGTTTTGTATGTTGATCGTATAAAAAATGCAATTAGAATATGATTAGGTTAAGGAATAATTTTATATTTGAAGAACATAAATATAGAAAGAAATCTGAAAATTCATCTTTTTAGTTTTGAGTGTAGTATTATGATATGTAATTACCTGATGCACTAAGCTCCTGCTATGTGCGGGTTCGAGGAAGGGTCGGACCACAAGGGTCTATTCTACACAGTCGTGCCTTGTATTTTAGCAAGAGGTTGTTTTACGACTCGAACCCGTGACTGATATGTAATTACCGATAATTCTTAATTACCTCCCCCTCCCTTTAGAACTAGAGAAGTATTCTTTCAATTGCGATCAATTCATCGCTGATTACTAGGTGATTTTTTTTCATTCATCTAAGTTTTGTAGGAAAAGACTTGTGCGGGTGAGAGATAGTCCCGTGAAATTGGTCGAGATGCGCATAAACTAGCCTAGACATCACGTTTATAAAAAAATATCAATTCAATGTTGACCAAGTATTTATTTTGGCCACATAAACAAGCCAAATCATGAATTGCTTGTAATTACACTTAAATTCAATTCCCGTTCGACATTCCAAACATACTTTTTTTTATTATTATTATTATTTTTTTTTTTATTTTTTTTAATGATAAACATTAATAGGTAAGCTCATAAAAACGATAACTAACTTATTATTACATGTTATACTTTTTATTTTTATTTTTTATTTTTTAATGATAAACATTAATAGGTAAGCTCATAACGATAACTAACTTATTATTACATGTTATATGCATTTTCATAATATCCGTGTATCCAACTTAATTTTTTTCGTATCATTCAAGTTAGTTGGTCTTGGTTCCATTCCCATAATTAGTTTGCGTAATTTTCTTTCTTTTTCCATAATGTGTTCCAAGTTCAATTCCAAGAATGATGTAAATACTATGTCCAATTAGGAAGGCATATTATATGAATAAGGAAGGATTTCGACCACAATGCAAGCCCCATATATTTCTTCTTTCCTTCTTCTTTTGTTCTCTTTAATTTTGGGTGAAGTATTTTTAGTCCAATTCTCTTTTACCTTTTCTAGTTCCCCCCCCCACCCCACCCCACCCCATATATATATACATTTGTCTAGCAGAAGCTTTCCAAAACATCTCTATAGAACCAACAAGAGGTCTCATTAAACAGCTACTAGCATTCTATATCAACCATAATTTATTTATTTTATTGTTGCAAATATGTATTCTTCTATAAAATTTGTATATTTATTTGGTCTTCTCCAACTTATAGCTTTAGCCAGTATAGCCAAAGATGTGCCCTATGATGTCAATTATAAAATTATATATGGGAATCAAAATGTTGTGTCCTTCAACCAAGGAAGAGAACTTCAGATTTCAATGGACAAATCCTCTGGTAATTAATTAGTTAGCTAAGTATCTTTTTCTGCTCTTTTATTATTTACTACTTCCTGTTATTTTTTTTTTTGGCATAATTTAACCGGGAAATGACGCGTGGTGTCCTCAAAAGTGTCCAGTCTTGAATTTTTGTCCCTGCTTAACAATTTCTTTGTCTTTCAAAAAATGACCTTAACTAGAAAAAAAAATCGTTGGGAAGAACTTTTGTTGCCCGTCACACATAAGTTCTAGCTTTTGCCCATAAGACAGAACTTGTGGTCAATTGATCAGGTTCACTATCTTGAAATATCGTGAATTTCTGCCTTATAGGCAAAACGAACTTATGCCTGATGGACAACAGACTTTGCCTAGCGAATTTTCTGAAGTGGAGACTATTTTTAAAAATTTTGTTAACTAGAGCTAAACAATCAAGACTACCATCTCTTATGGAGGTCATTTGTGAACAAGTTTAAAAAATAAAAGAAGATTTTTTAAATTTACAGTCATGATTAATATGTCAGTGCATTTGTATAGCTATAACATTTTTGAAATTTAAAATTTTAAAAGTGTCATAACATCTGTGTGACCACAAAATCATATCGTTAAAAACATATAGACATGTGTCGTCATTCTTTTCAGAATGTATTAGGAAGGAAATGCTGTCAAATAAAATGGAACATAGGAAGTATCTATTTTCTGGCAATAGTAGCAACATTATTTATTTGTATGACCAAATGGAATTTACTTGAGTAGCTTGTTTCGACCAAATGTTTGCAAGTTTAAGCGGTTAAAAAGAGCATGTTTTTGGACCACATACTTTTATTGAGACACACACTTGAAAAGTCTTTTTTTTTAATTAAAAAATAATAATAATGGCTGTCAGCTGTGATAGGTAAACTAGGCTTGGTGGGAGGTGGCAAGTCTCGTGGAATTAGTCGAGCTGTGCGTAAGCTAGCCCAGACACAACAATTTTAAGAAAAAATAGTTGAACCAGGCTTCTGCTTAGTTGAGTTGTGTGTATCTTCTCATTTAAAAGTTTAAACGGTTGTAAATATATAGCACAATTTTTTGATAGCTTGATTTTAGTGATTAATTATAACTAGTAACATTAATTTGTTGAATTGTATGTAGGATCTGGCTTTGAGTCTAAGGTGAAATACGGTTCAGGCTTCTTTCACATGAGAATAAAGCTACCAGACAGAGACTCTGCGGGGGTCGTTATTGCTTTTTACGTAAGTAATGCTATCTTAATCATGAACTTGTTCTAAGTAAATTGGATTTAACTTTCTATATACTGATAATATCGAAAAAAAAAAATTAACTATCATGTCACCTAAGGGTTTATTGGATAAAGCAAAATATTTTATAACAAAAAATTCGAAATTGTTTTCTAATTTTTCCATATTTAGTTGGTCAAAGTGTTCTGAGAAAAATATTTTCTTTGAAAAAATAAGTTTCATAAAAATTAGGAAAATAAATTTTTTAGCGAACTAACAAAACAAATCCTATAAAGTAGCATTCCATGCTGATAATCTCCTCTCCATTGACTCCCAACACTCCACCCCGACCCACAATCCCACCCCAGCCATTCCCACGGACCCACCCCACCCACTCACTACCCATACCCCACTCCATCCCTACCTTTCATTTTTTATCTTATAATGTTTTTCTAAATTATGTATAACTGTTTTTGGAATAATATATTCTATATATTTGCCAAACATCTAAAAATAAGTATTACAAAAACTTATTTTTCAGAAAAACAATTTTTTATCATACCAAACATACCCTAAAAGTCAACTACAGATAACCTCCTCCCGCTACGCGCAGGATCCGTGGAAGGGCCGCACCACAATGTTCTATTATACGCAGTCTTACCTTACATTTCTACAAGAGCATTTTTTTCACTGAACTCCGGCCTCCGATCATACGTTAAAGACAAGAGCTTTTCATTAGTTACTACCCAAAGCCCTCTTCACCACTGAGCTTTTTTGGACTAAGTATATAATTAACAGACTACAATACCCTGATACTGTAAAACAATTTACGTTATCAGTGTGTATATATATAGTTTAATCTAAGTAAATTAAATATCACGAATTGCATATGTTTGCAGCTACATTCAAATACAAACAATCATGATGAAGTAGATTTCGAGTTTTTGGGCAATAGAGAAGGCAAATCATATACGTTGCACACCAACGTGTTTACAAATGGTGAAGGGAATAGAGAGCAAAGGATGCATCTCTGGTTTGATCCTACTGCAGATTTTCACAACTATAAAATCATGTGGAACGATCATCAGATAGTGTAAGATAATTATGTACAATTTATGTCATATATACATGTTTTTAGGTCTGATAATTAGGGGTTGTGGCACTACATATATTGTTTTTTCAAAAAATAGAAAATAAAGTGTCTATCACACCTCTTTTTTTGTATCTAACACATAAACTTCTTTTTTAAATTTATTGTTAACACACAAACTTCTACTATCAATTTTAACACATATATCCCAACACATAACCACTTATTTATAAATTAGAAGGGCATAATATGGTTAATTCATTCAATTTATCTTGAGACATTGTTGATCTTAGATAATATTTTATCAATTTTAATTTTTGAAAAAAACTTCTTACTATCAATTTTAATACATATATATACTCCCCACTATTTCAACTTATGTGAACCTATTTTCTTATTAGTCCGTGCACCGTTTTCTTATATTTGGAAATAATTTACCTTCATACAATCATTTATAGCCAAACAAAATATATGCGACTCATCTATCACTACAAGTTTAAAAGGCTTATCTCCTTTCTTAAATTTCATGCCCAGTCAAACAAGTTCACATAAATTGAACGGAGGGAGTATATAAAATACATCTTTAAGAAAAAAATAAGGCCTAAAAAAGTTGAGGCCCCAAGCGATTGCTTTATTGGTCTTATGATTTAGCCAACCCTGTGAGCAAGATTTAAAACAAGTAACTTTCTACAGTAGGTTAGATTGCACTATCTATGTATAATTAGTTAGTCATCACTGCATATGCGCGTTAGTGTACAATTTTGTTACACCCCTAATAAATACAGTAAATAACTTGTTATAATCAATTAATACGATGTTGAGGTAAATCCGTTGTGTTTTTCTTCTACATGTTTCAGGCTTTTTGTGGACAATATTCCAATTAGGGTGTTCAAAAACAATGCAAATATTGGAGTTAGCTATCCACAACAACCCATGCAAATAATGGCCACAATATGGGATGGAGATAGTTGGGCAACAGATGGAGGAAACACAAAGACCGATTACTCTTTTGCCCCTTTCAAAGCTCATTTCCAAGATTTCAACATTGTTGGATGCCCAATAATTAGCTCAAATAATGATGCTTATATTTGCAATTCACAGAGTTATTGGTGGAACCAAAGCAAATATTGGAAGTTGAGTTCTAAACAAAGAAAATTATATGAAGAATATAGAGCCAAGTATATAACTTATGATTATTGTGATGATGAGTCTAGATTTCCCACTACACCACCAGAATGTGTTTCATAAATATCAATTCTAGTTCTAGACCATGGGTGCATGTTATGTATATATATAGGTCAGTTCTTCAACTTTAATTTACAAAGTATCACGAATGTTCACTAAATAATTTTTATAACAAAAAATCACTCTATTTTGCCTTATTATCAAAGAAAGTGTCTAATTTGCTTCCTCCCAAGATTTTATATGATACTTGGGCAAAATTGAATGAATATTTTACTACAAAAAATAATAAAAATTTACATGGTGTAGATAACATCTAAGAGGTATTTATCTATAATAATTATACTTTAAATTTGTTTCTTCCTAGTAACTTTATGTGAAACTTATTGGATGGTTGTTTCCCGTGGTTCATTAATGTACAGTATGGTATGGTATTGTATTCTATTGTACTGTATTAATGAACACAATGTTTGGATAGACTGTATCGTTTGTTGCGGTTTAATAACATTTATATTATTTGGTTTGACTGTATGCTACTATATAATAACTTGTAAGTTTACTAAAATAACCTTAACTCTTAATTAGAAATTAGTTTATATATATAAAAAAAACTCATAAAATAGGAACTTTAAAATAAGTAGGTAGTGGGTGGGTGGTGGAGGGGTGAGTGGTGTGAGGCGGGTGGTTGTGGGATGAGGGCGGGGTAGTGGATGGAGGTAGTGGAAGGGTGCGTGGTGTGAGGCGGGTGGTTGTAGGATGAGGGTGGGGGTAGTGGGTGGTAGGGTGGGTGTCACGCCCCGAACCATGGCACAGGGCGTAACACGGCACTCGGGCCTTGCTTGCGTGTCGAGCGAACCTCGTAAGCTTGTTTGTCAACATGGGCATCAAAACAATATATCTATATGATGCAATTTCAATAAATCATGAAAATATAATTTGCGGAATAAAGTCTTGAAATTATCTCATAACATGAAAATTCATGAAAACGTAATAGTCGAAACATGAAAGCATAATACTCTCGTGAACTAATATACTGTCTATGAAACCTCTAAAACATGTATCGAATACTAACTACCGGGACACTGTGCCCGGACTACCATAAACCGGATACTAATACGGACTCCATGCCGAACCCCGAGAGGAGTGGGGCTCACCAATAAGCCGATAATCGAGGTGATCCTCTTGCGCGGGTGTATGCTCACGAAAACACACACACACACACACACAGACCGTGAAGTGCGAGCCCCCGCAAAGGGACGTTAGTACATAGTGAATAGTACTAGTATGTAAAACTTGCTTGAAATGAAGAACATGGCACAACATAGGTATAGAACATGATGGAAACCGAATGTAACTTGAACATGAGCGAAACGGGAGTAAAGTACGAAAACGATGAAATCAATGAAAATACATGTATATAAAACTTCTTGTAACGTGGGGAATGCTATAGTGTAACCGACAACATGATGCGGTACTTGCGTCTACCCGGAGAACACTCACACCTTGCCGGGGGATATGAGATTTAAGTAATAATAAGCATGTAAGGATCAAACATAATGAAGGTGTTGCCTCTTGTGACAACCCTTATCCTACGGTGGCGACGTAGTTTCGGGCTATCTCGAGCCTTCTCGGTTAACTAAGCAATCCCAAAAATATGAACATGATATAGTTGGCTAAGAAGCCCATGATTTTCGTGAAATAACTTGTAAATAACTTGTAATCATGATTTCACGAAATAACGTGTAACATGGTTCTGAAATATCTTGTAATATGGTTTCATAAGATAACTTGTCATAGTATTGCAACCATGTTCTTGATTCATGAGTAATAACAATAGTTCGTAATTATATATATAATTTGACTTGAAAACATGCTTGTAACTTGCTACATAAAATCATAAAATTTCATATAAACATAATGAGAACACATGAGGAAGAATTCATGATTCACGGATTAAGCTAGGGTTCCTAATAACCGTAATGGAAGATTAGGAATACAATAACGAATAGATACAAAGTTCATGTATATAAATACATAAATACGAGCTACCAATATGTTGGGTTTAATGCCTAGGGTTTGAACTTCATGGATATCGAAACGGAGCATGGGGAAGAACGTAGAGATTCCCACATGTGGATGGAAGTTCTACATACCTTAGTAGCTCCAAAACTTGAATTATAGACTTGAGCTTTGAAGAAGATTTCTAAAACCTTGAATTCTTGAACCTTGAGATGGGTTTTCTTGAAAACCCTATGTTAAGAATGATGAGTTCTTGCTTAATAATCGAGAACGTATGTTGGAATTGACTTGGAATGCATGGAATAGGCTTACCTTAAAGTATCTTGAAGGTTGGGAGAGAGAGCTTCGTCCTTAGGGCTTGAGAGACTTCTTTAGGGTTCTTTACCTCGAAAAAATTGGTTTAAAACAAAGTGGGAATGAATAAAACGAAATTTGGCTCTTAAAACGTCGTGGTCGGTGCGCGGTCGCGCAGCCTGGAGAGGGCACAGGGTGATCATGCGCGGCAGGCAGGTAACACGCGCCAGTGCGCGATCGCGCACACAGAAGTGTGCTGCGGCAAAGACTTCGCGTAGAGTAAAACAGGTATAACTTCTAGCACGAGCTCGTTTGAGCTCCATAATATATGGTTGGAAAGGTATTTCAAAGGCCTACAACTTTCATGTTTTGAGTTTTCTCAAATTCCTAACGTCACTACTCGAAAAGCGGCCATAAGTACAACCATTGTCTCGAGACTTAGACGAATTTAGAAGGCCTTAAGAACTTCACTTTTGGTTTGACTTCAAAGCATTTGTTTATCACCGAATGGATTCATATAGCTAAAATATGATCTTTATACTAGTTTTCATACGTTCACATCTAACTCAGATTTACGGGATACTACCGATATGGTTTAGCATGAAAGTACGAGGTGTTACAGTGGGGGTGAGTTGTTGCGGGGTGGGGTTGGGTGGTGGTGAGGGGTAGTGGGTGGCAGAGGAGTGGAGTAGTTGGGGGTGGGGGTGGGTGGTAGGGTAGGGGTGGGGTGGGATGGATGGTGGAGCGTGGGGCAAGGGTGGGGTGGAGCTGAGTGGTAGGGTGGGGGTGGGGTGGGATGGGGTGGATGGTGGAGGGTGGGGTATAATGGAGAATGAAATACATAACCACGGAAAAATCATCAAATCCGTGGTTACAAAAATTGGAACTTTTCATGGTTATATAATCATGGAATGAACCACGGGTTTACAACACCATACCACATATATAATTTTAAGAACAATGAAAATAAATATGGTTTCATATAAAACCATACATTAATGACTCACGGGAAACCACCATCCAAACTGGGGGTTAGGCAAAGTCTATTACCCACCTAAGCGATTAACGCCAATCATTGACACATATTATTACTTTTTGGCTATGTGTGCGAACTTATTAGAAAGTATATTTTTTTTTAAAAAAATGTTCTACTCTGTGTGATTAGAGCAGCAAGAGCACCAATTACTACTTCGTTGCAGTAGGTGCGAACTTAGAAATAAATCTTCAGTTTCTTTTTTAAAGATTTAATGATCAAAAACACAGCTAAATTGTCACTTCTTTTGCAAGTTTCACACCCCAACTATTGATCGTTGCCTTTTTCTAGCTGAACTATCACCATTTATATATTAAAAAATACATCTCAAAGTTGATTAGATCAACTATCAGTTGTTATCTTTTCTGAACAATTAACTAGGTGTGTTTTTAATACATAGATTGTGAATTTGTGATGGTTCAGTTAGGAAATGTTAGGATTTGACGAATAGATGTGAATGGGAAATGGTCTTTTGCACCTTTCCATGGAAAGGTTTCGCACCCTCTTCGTTACTTTATTTTGTTGGCTATAAATACTTAATCATTTCCATCATATTTTACTTACAAAAATTCTGACTATGTTCTACCTTTTTTCTGCACTTCAAATATATTCTGTGTGATTTGCTGCCGCCTGTTGCGTTCGTCATTCGCTTGGGTTTGAGGTACCGTTACGCTGGTGAGTTAATTTGTTCGATTCCTTAACCTCGAGTACTTGAGGGAATAATTTCCTTAAGGAAACATTGTGAATTCAGTGGGCTCAAATTATTCCTTTTTACATTTATTTTCCAGTTGAAGTTATTATCAAATACAGATTGACAACAGAAAAAGGCAACAGCTGAATGCCCATAGTTGGGGTATGAAACTCTCTGTGTTTTTTGGACCTTTTTTTTTCCCCCTTATTCGTCGCTCTTTGATCGGGATACTATTACCAATTCCACTTAAAAACAAAAAAACGACTCTCCTCTCGGGGAGGTCTTAAAAAGTCTCTGTACCTTAATTGTTCAATTATGTATGAGGTTGTAGCATTGCACAAATTTGTGTGTGAATTTGGTTAAAGTGCGGAGTTAGAACTAAATCTTTAGTATTTTTCTTAAATTTTGTTCAATTATATATGTAACCAAGCCACAGATTTTGCTGCACGATGTCCAAATATTTGTGTGTGCATTTGGTTATATATATTGCTCAATAGTTTAAATCAGATTTTTTGCTTCAGTGCGTAAGAGGCCTTGATATCAAGGAGATCAATCATGAATAGCTGTTAAAAAATGGCTGTGCACGAAGTGTTCCCTGATTAGTGCATGGAAGAGTAGAGTGAGTGTCTACTGTAAGAAACCTACCCTTTTGCATATCTGCGAAGAGGTTATTCCACGCCTCGAACCCATATGAACTGTCACCATGTCATTATAGGAGTAATTGTGCCATAGCTTAGATGGGCAGTCCGGTGCACAAAGCATTCCGTGTTAGCAGGTCCGGGGAAGGGCCGCATCCCTAGGGGCGTGATGTAGACAGCCTAACCTAATGCAAGCATTAGTGGCTGCATCCAGCTCGAGCCCGTGACCTAGCTTCTTAGTGGAAAAATTACTCTTCTTCTTTTGGAGCATCACAGGAGAGACATGTAGTTAGCATTTAAACTTTCACTAGCTCACTGTTTGTCAAGATCTTTTTTTTTTTTTTTTTTTTTGGACTCTCTAAACTCGGCAATTAATGAATGGAGTTATCTGATTAGACTAGGTATCAAGTTCATATTTAGCTGGTCATCTTGTTCGTTTCCCTTAAAAGAGTGCCAGCTCTGGTCAGATAAAGGCATGGGAAGATTCTTGTGATGGTTGAATTTGTTTTATCGAACGTCTCATTGTTGCTAATTTGGTTTTCCCCTTATTGCTTGCTTATTGTGTCCTATAAATGGAAACTAAATAAATTTTTTGGGGGCATTGGGTTCATTTAGGTGGATTTGATGCTTGATGTTTCAATAGCATTAAAATTTTATTCAATGTAATGATAAGGGGCACGACATGAATACTATGATCAAGCTGGCGAAAATGGCATATTGTTATTTTTTATATCGTGAGCATTATTTGTTATGAGATGAATCATATATATCTTCACAGCTCAGCATTTTCTTTAAACAAAAAAAGAAGAATCTTATTAATAAGAATCTTATTAATCTTTTTGTTAATATCTGTAATTCGTTGTTAGGCATAAAGAAGAGGATGACAAATGGCTGCACGACCTTTATGAACCTGATGAAATTCAAGGATCAAGTAGGTGGTGTTTGAGACTCACACTGTTCAAATAGCAGTTTTTCTTAAATTAACGGGCAGTATGCTTTTGAGTTCTGCAGTAAAAGATTAATTACTTTTGCTGTGCGCTTGTATGATCATAGAGTTGGTACCAAAGATCTTCGTCTCAAACTCCAACAAAGAAGTATCCAACAAGCTACTCAAATTATCAAGGGTTCGCTATCTGGATGTATGAGGGATCTGCGGGAAAATCTCATACTCGCAAACGGTAAAAACTGATGCCCCTAAAACAACGCTAAAGTCAATTCCTGAAGTAAGTAAACCTGCCAAGAGAAGTGTCAAAGTTGAATCTCCTGCCTCGGAGACCAAAAGTGTTGCCAGAGAAGTTTCTAAGAAGAAGTCCCAGCAGAAGGAAAGTATATCTTACTTACTCAGATTATTTTTACAAATGAGATCCTTGCTAGTAGAAACTGTGCCAAAATTTCACAATCAGGGCAAAAGCATGAGTCTGAGAATGTATTTAGGATCCATTATTCTTTTTTTGTTTTTGCTTCGTGGAATGTGATGTTGTACTAAAACAAACATGCCTTAAAGAAAACCACTAGCAGAGAAGGGTAAAGGGAGGTTTTAGACAAGGATAGCATGTTTACACAAACACCATATTCCTTATTGTTCAGTTCGTTGCTGCTGTTGGATGTTGGATATTGTTTTCGTTGTAGCTATTAGCGTGAAAGTTCGGAAAGTATTAGCTTGTAGGAGTCCTCCGGGACAATATTAGAATGCTGTGACATGTAATCAGATGACCAGTATAGATGGCTGTTAAATTTGTGAATATCTATTAGTCGCATTTTTATTTACTGATTTCTGCGGTTGGTGTTGATGAAGAGAGTTCATGTCTGAAACTTGAGGTATTGGATTTTTTCCATAGCAAAGAGGTACAGAATATCAACTGGCTTGTGAATTCCATTGTTATCAAGTAGAGGTTACAGATCCTCAAGTCAGACAGAAGACATCAAATGCTCCGCTTGTGCCCCAAAAAAGGAACATAGTGTGAGATTGAGCTGAAAATATTTATAGGATTGGGAGTTTTGAATAAGCGAGGTCTAAACCACTTATTTTCACAATTTAGGACTTCTGTGTGAATTCATTTTCTGGTAAGAAAAGAGAGCATAGTAAGGATATAGAACACTGATGAGTGATATGCTAAGGTCAACCTGAACTGACCTAATACTTATGGAACTTATATATTTGGAATATAATAGAAGCAAAACCCATATGCTTCACTTGTATAGAGAGATTATCCTTGATCAGATCTGAATATCAAGGTCTAGGCAAGTCTTACTTACTTTTTCTTCAAAAAGAAAAAGGTATAGGCAAGTCTTGGACCTTTCATCCTTGAACCTTGAAAAGACCTTTCCGGTATTGTCATTCAACTATGTTGTGCAGCACATTTGCAAATGTTTTGTGGCCGTTTAGCATTTGTCTTGATCTTCCTCAGTCACTTCAATTACAGTTTGCTACTTCATGTTTAATACTTTTGCATATATATAATAATCTGTGGCTCTTAACATTCATACTGCTTATCTTGTTTCGTTTGGTGCTTTCCCTCTACGTTATCAGCAATGTCATAGAGTGTAAAATAGTCAACTACTTGTTGCTCACATCCCTCTGAAATATCTGTTATGATGTCGCTTTCTTATATGTAATTTTCTTTTTGATGCAAGTTGAATCAGTAGACAGTTTTCTGCAAGCATTGGATCTTGAAAGTATGCAATTACATTTCAAGCTGAAGAAGTATGTACTTTTCCTCTCCTATGCCCTTTTTGAACTTATTCAAAATATCACCTGTGCCCTTGCTATTATTTGCAGGTTGATATGGCTACTCTCGTACACATGACAGATGAAGATCTTAAAGCTATGGGAATACCAATGGTAAGTATGTTATTGTTGCATGTTTTTATGCGAATTGATGTTGCTTGAACTCTTTAAAAAGGTCGTCGAACGTGTTGAATCCTCCAAAAATGCACAGCTTTTGGAGGGGCTGACATGCACCTATTGATATTTTTGAAGACCCCGAGCAACATAGTTGGAGGCTGTCCACTGCAGGTTTTTATCTTAATAGACAAGGCATTAGTTCAATCTTTGTAATGGCCGATTACTTCAATAGTTCACATGAGCCATAAAATTTCTTGGATTTGCAACTTTAGAGTCAAAAATTAACAATGTGGATTTGTGTCTTATAATTAGGGTTGTATCTCCCTTTACTAAGTGCCAATTAAAGTAAATGTCCTTTGTTGTTTTCAGGGTCCAAGGAAGAAGACACTTTTGGCATTGGAATCTAAAGTCTAAGAATCGGGTTACAGGGATTTATTTCCAGTTCTTTTCGGGGTTTTATCACTCAATGTTGTTAACAAGAGCTCACTTCCTGCAAGCCAATCTGAACAAGATACATGAGTTCGACCTTAATGGTACTTAATATTAGGCTTTTTTGTGATTAGATTATTCATTCTCGTTAAACGATACATGAGTTCGACCTTAATGGTACTTTTTTGGGGATTTTGTCGTGACTTTGGTCGCCACAAAAAAACAGATTTCTTGTAGTGCACGTTGGGCTTAGGGATAATCGGGCTCGAGCTGATGACTTCCACCCCGTTAAGGTGATACTCTACAGCTAAGTTATATCCCTTCCCCGCCCCATCGAGAAATATAACTGACTAATCCTAAGTAAAAGTGTCAAGAATGACTTGGAAACTGACCTTCTTTTGCGCTATTACGGATATATGAAAATAATGGTCAAAATCCGATTCAATTGCAACTGCCCCTATTGGAAATATGATTGGCTACTGATTTCGAAGGAACTGGAGTTACATCTCTTTTCCGTTCAAGAGTTCTTATGCATTTCCATGCCCATGAACACATACAAGAACTTTAATACTAAATTCTTTTCCACTGTCATTTGGACTTGCTGACTAGAGTACTCAGAGAAGCATCCTGCTTGTTCTCATCCTTGGCATTTGGAATGAGTTGGAAATTTTTTTTTGAGCTAACATCTTAAGTGGTTTTAAAATATTTAAAGCATTTACGACTATGTTCCTGTAACATATAAGCACAAACTCCAACTCATGTAGAATAGTATAAAGGAATGTATTCTAATTAAGGGGCATAAACTTCTAGTCCCTATAGAACTGTAACCTCGAATATTTCGTGAAGTAGATCCTGCATCTAACCAAGTCTTTGACCGCGGGAGAATTTCTACTATTGCTATTGTTGGCAAGCCATCTGGACCATGAGCGTGGTGAAAACGGGATTCCCTAGAAGCCAGCCTGAGTTGGGTCAGAGAGCGATCCAAATCATAGTAGCCTTGTCAAAGGGTGATTCAACATAAATCCTACACCTTGAAATCAAGTTAATTTTGGCAACACTTTATGATAATGAAACCAACCCCGTAAATATTTTCATTATTGAAAGAAAGAAATAATAACATTGTCTCGATATTCAAGCCTTAGGGATGTTTTAGAGTTTCTAAAACTATTGGGACATTTCATTTTATTCCTTACTTTAGGTTGGAAGATTTTCACACTCACTCAAACTTCATAAAAACATTGTTTTTCAAGCATTTGGTGGGTTGGTTAATAAGTTATAAGATGGAACGAAAGTCATGAGAATTGGGTTCAATTACATCTGCGTATATCTGATGCATGTTCACTGTATATCCTATGTATCATTGTGAATGTGGTGACATACTCATAATATGCATGTATATACAATGAAATACAGGTTTGTATATTTATGTTGTATGTATGTCATCATATGTCTTGTATATTTTGTGTATATTAATATATAGTATTGTATGTCATGCACATGACAGGGGGTGGAGCAGCATGGGAGGGCTGAAGAATAACGACGAATAAAGCTTGTGGAAGAGAAGATAGTAGAAAGAAAAGTTAGGAAGAAAGAGAAAAAGGAAGTTCTTCAAAATTCCTACTTTTGTGAAATTTGTTGGAGGTTGTACATGAAGAGGGGCTTGGAGCAATGTAAAGCGTGAAGCTTTTGCACAGATTACCCTTCCAATGCATGGTCTTTAATTTTTTGTCTCTCATATACTGTATGCGGTCTTTAATTTTTGTCTATGTTGCTCATTTATTGAGAAATTCAGACCTGTTTTGCTTGGTATAAGTTCTGTAACATTTATTTTCGGAAATTGAAATTTTGATTCTCTCGTCATAAGTAAGAATTAAGTTATGTGGTATAAGTTGTGTAGTATTTTCAGAATTATTGTAGTGTTTAGAAACTGGAATTATGCGTTTTGCGGCATATGTTCTTTATCCTTTTCGTGCCTATTTTTGTGGAGTTTGATGTGTTTTTGGCCATTTTTGTGTTGAGTTTTGAAAGTTTTGTCGTGTCCGATATAACTTGTGGGAAAGAAGTTAATTTATGCCGAGCGAAATCTAAACTTATGTTGTGCGAAAAGTGCTGAAGGACAAAAATTAAAGACTACCCCGAAATGGGGGTAAAGGTGTCTCTTTGTAACCTATAGGTCGAGTTTGAGTCGGGGAAGCGGCGAAACAAGTCTGCATTAGGTTAGGCTGTCTACATTACACCCTTTGGAGTGCGGCCCTTTTTTGAATCCGGCTAATGCAAGATGCTTTGTGCTCCATACTGTCCTTTTTTATTAGAGTTTCTACATGTTTTGTTAATAAGATACTGTTATATTTTAAAAAAAGAATAGTTTTATGTAGGAAAAATGTGCAAATATACCCCCAACTTTGCAATTTAGAGCAGCTATATCTCTCGTTAGAAAATGGTACATATATACCCCTACCGTTAAACAAATGGCGCAGGTATACCCTTTTGGCTGATGAAATTTTATTTTAAAATCATTTAGCTTATTTTTTAATTAAAATTTCACGTGGTTTAAAAAAATAAGTCTACAAATTTTTAGTAGTTTTAAAGCCACGTGATAATTGTTTCCTGCTGAGTCAAGTCTGGTTCGTTTAAAATCATTGGTAAACTTACTTTTTTTAAAGTTATGGAGATATTGTTTTAACGAACCAGACAACCCATCAAAAAAAGAATTGTCACATGACTTTAAAAAAAATAAGTCTGCTTAACTAATGGGTAGACTTATTTGTTTATAGCTACGTGACTTTTTTAATTAAAAATTAGCTAAATGATGTTTAAAAAAAATTACGCTAGTGAAAAAGGTATATTTGCACCATTTGTGTAAAGCCAGGCTATATATGCATAACTTTTGTAACGAGGGTATACCTACTCTAAATCACAAAGTTGAGGGGTATACTTATTTTTTTAATTAAAAAAATAAGATAATTGATTTTAAAAAAAAAAGTTATGTCAGCGAAAAGGATATAATTACACTATTTGTTAAAAAGAGAGGGGATATATGCACTACTTTTTTAACGAGGGTATACTAAATCGCAAAGGGATATATTTGCACTTTTCCCTATTATATACTAAACGTCTAGCATTCTCTCACACTTGACGCCAATAATGTTTTCATTTCAGAGAAAAAAGAAAACTATGTCGTCGCCATATGAATACTAAGTAATAATAGCACGACAATTCAAATTCGATCTGACAAAATCTTTATACTGTTCAAAACATTAGATTCTGTATTGAGAGTAATATTCAAAAAGAGGTATTTCCGATTTTCTCTTATCTATCAAGAGTTCATTCAGCGTCACAAACTTTTTTATTTCCATGCCGGATAGTTCTTATGTAATAAGTACTCCCTCCGTTTAAAAAAAATTGTCTTCCTTTCCTTTAATCTGCCTCAAAAGATTAACATTTTTATATTTAAAAATAATTTAAGCTTTTTGAGATGATTTACGGCCACACAAATATCTAAGATTTATTTTAGATACACATATTTAAAAATCTTCATTTGTTTAAACTTTATGTCGATACCAAATAAAACAATCTTTTTGGGACCGAGGGAGTAATATTTATGTTATGAAAAAGTGCAGAAAAGGAAAAGATTTTTTTTTTTCCTTATTTGATCTTGAATTTAAAAAACAAAATTATGTTAAAAAATGTTGTCTGTATTTGAATTTCAAAAGTTGGAAAAGTGTAAAAAGAAACCGACATTCAAAATACATTCACTCACTACTTCTATATCTATCTCTAAAATAAAACCCTAACACACTGAAAGACCACAAAATTAAACAAATTCAGGTTCGATTTTCTTTAATTTTTTTTTGTTTAATTAATCTATTATACTTCCTTTCAAATCTGCAAATTTCATGTATTTTATCTCTTTTGTTCTTAATTAATGTGAATGTGTTTTGACTGGGCATTTAGTTCAAAAGAAGTTATAGAAATTTCTGTGGCTATAAATCATTTTATTAACGGTGCAAATTTTAAAGTTAAATTGGTACTAAATAAGTAAAGATATTTTTTTTTTTTTTTTGGGACTGACCAAAAAGGGAAGAGCTTCATATACATTTCAGATTTTTGCTTGTGTTGTTTGTTATGTTACTGAAGTTTTTGTTATTAAGTATGAAGATATAGCGGATTGGTTGTTTCTATATTTGTGTGGTTTCTTTCGAGCATCGCAGAGTAAAAGGGGGGCTTTTGTAGGTTAACATTGAGTCTAAAAATAGTAAAATTGTGTCGAATCATCTGAATCGGGACTGAACGTTCATTTTTTGCTTGGGGGGGGGGGGGGGGATCCGTAGGTTAACATTGAGTCTAAAAATAGTAAAATTGTGTCGAATCATCTGAATCGGGACTGAACGTTCATTTTTTGCTTGGGGGGGGGATCCGTAGGTTAACGTTCAGTCTAGAAATAGTTAAATTGTGTTGAGTTATCTGAATTGGGACTGAACGTTTATTTTTTGCTTGCGTTGTTTGTTATGTTACTGAAGTTTTTGTTATTAAGTAAGAAGATATAGCGGGTTGGTTGTTTCTATAGTTGTGTGGTTTCTTTTGGAGCATCGCAAAGTAAAAGGGGGGGTTTCTGCAGGTTAACATTTAGTCTAAAAATAGTAAAATTGTGTTGAGTTATCTGAATTGGGACTGAATGTTTATTTTTTGCTTGGGTTTGGGGAAGTTTTTGTTATTAAGTATGAATATATAACGGACTGGTTGTTTCTGTAGTTGTGTGGTAAAAAAGAAAAGGGGCAGGTTAACATTCAGTCTAGAAATAGTTAAATTGTGTTGAGTTATCTGAATTGGGACTGAACGTTTATTTTTTGCTTGCGTTGTTTGTTATGTTACTGAAGTTTTTGTTATTAAGTATGAATATATAGCGGACTGGTTGTTTTACCGTAGTTGTGTGGTAAAAAGAAAGGGGAAGGGGGGGGGGGGGGTTTGCTTGCGTTGTTTGTTATGTTACTGAAATTTTTGTTATTAAGTATGAATATATAGCGGACTGGTTGTTTCTACAGTTGTGTGGTTCCTTTCGAGCACCACAAAGTAAAGGGGGGCTGTAGGTTAACATTTAGTCTAAAAATAGTAAAATTGTGTTGAATTATCCGAATTGGGACCGAACGTTTATTTTTTGCTTGCTTTGTCTGTTATGTTACTGAAGTTTTTTGTTATTAAGTAGGGAAAATACATAAAGTACCCCCTAAACTTGTCCATAAAACTTAGTTGCGCATTTTGACTTTACGGGTGTTTGTCTACCCCCTTATTCTTATTTATAGTGAAATTATTGCCTCCCTGCTGGACTAAACCCAGTTATAAAGGGGGCTGTGAAGTTCACTCGCCCACATCTCTTTCTATGTAAGAAAAAGGGAAAATAAGCTTCTGGAGACGGCTTTAATGGCGACAAGTACGAGAAATTGTCTGAGAATTTTGATCCCAAAATCAACAAAAACTGATCTATTCTTCAATATTTGCAAATTTGTTTTCAATTTTTGAATATCTCCCATGCTTTTGGCTCCTAATATGTCTTAATCACATAAAATGTAAACTTTTGCTGTAATGTTGGCTCAGACATATTGGAATTGTAGGAGTGGATATTTTGATGACAGTGGTGGGTGTGAAAAAAACATGGGGAAAAAATAAGAGTAAAAAAGTAAAGAAAAGAGGCCCACAAAGAATTAATTGTGATTAGTAGTATAATAGACAATTAAAATTTGACACGTTTACAATTTTAATCAGTTTTAATAATTTCTTAACCTTTCACGCGGTTTTAGGAAGGTGGAAGTATTTGTTCTGCCACATCAGCTTTTAGGTGGTAAATAAATACGTTGTGAACAAGAATAAGAGGGTAAATAAACACCCGTAAAGTTAAATTGTGCAACTGAATTTTCCGGACAAGTTTAGGGGGTATTTTATGTATTTTCCCTATTAAGTATGCATAGATAGCGGGCTAGTTGGTGCTATAGCTGTGTGGTCTTTTTCTAGCATGGTAAAGTAAAGGAGGGTTTTTGTAGATTGACATTAAGTCTAATAATAGTCAAATACCATTGACTTATTTTAAACCACAAGTTTCAAAAGTCTTCCGTTATTTCTTAAACTTTGTGTCCGGTCAAACACCTTCACATAAATTGAGACGGAGGGAGTACTAAATATAGAAAGATCATTCTTTTTGGGGCTGATTAAACAGGAAACAGAGTTACATAAATTGGGATGGAGGTAGTACTAGTTCTTGTTGTTCCTTGGGTTTTGAGATAACAGATTATGATGAAAATAAACCTTGGCATAACTTCAAATTTATCCGTCTTTCCCTCTTCCAATTATATAATATCACCTGACATCTTCTTAGGAATCATACCGTCGAAGCTAACCCCTGGAGAGTACAACCGAGCATAGCATGAGTACCCGAGATAGAAGGGCACAGCCAGTTAGGCGTACAAGGTCCCATTCAAGAAGAAATGTTGTGCTAACAGTGGATCTAAATGTTGCACCGGCAGGTGAGAACGGAGATCAGGAAGGAACTTTTATTCATGTTGTGTCTGGGGATACGACACATGGACAAAGAGGTACCTCTTCGACACCTGCAGCAATTGATGTTGAGGCACTTGATGATGATGTGATTATATCATCCCCTAGGGCGTTTGAAGCAGTATGTACTTTCCCTTACTATTCTAATTGTTTTTTTTCCTTCGTTAAGATTGTGCGATTATGGCTGATGTTTCCACATCGAGTCTAATTATGTTAGAGTTCTTCTCATGTTTTATTAGGCTAAGAACAACTCCAGAAGGAATCAAGGACGGGTTATTGTGCTTGATGTGGATTCTGGTAATTTATTCTTCTGTTAAGCCTGTTACACTTGCAGGTAGTGTGTGCATTGTTAGTTATTGAACTTTTTTTTTGCGGTCAGGAGCTATAGAACTCCTGAATTTTCTCTATATAGGAATTTTCTGACCAGAATAGCATAGAGTAACCTCTCTTTTTCTTCTTTAAATGAGAAAATCTTTCATCTTTTTTTTTTTTTTTTTCAAACTCAAGATATTCTTGACCTGTGAAAATCTTCTATTTCCTTGAGGATACCAACTCAATGTACCAATTTTTGTGCATTCAAGGAGTGTCTGTTCTGGTGGAATGGAGAATTTAATTAATGCTTCGTTTTGTCCTAGATAAATGCAAAGCAGGATAAAGATACAGAAAAAATCTGAATTAAAATGAGTGTTGAAGTGACATAATACTTTGCCTGTATCAACAGAATTTTCTTTAGTATTGTTTTCTAATCCTCTTCTGGTATGTTTTCTTAATTTACTTCCATCACAAGTGCTTGTCCTGATGTATTTTTTGGGTAGTCCTTTTTCATTGAAAGCTTGGCTTGATTTATTTCTTCCATTACCCTTTGTGATTGGCTTTGGTTGGTTCACGGCTATTGCAGAGGACCGTACGTCTAGGGGTAACAGTCGCGACAAGCGTAGAAGAGTCTCTACAAATCAAGCAACAAGTGGTGATATTCACATAGACCTAGAAGGACATAGCTGTCCAAAGGTACATGCCATGTACTACAGCTGAATTATCTTGTTTTTAAGGGCGTGTTTGGTATGGAGGAAAGCATTTTTCAATGTTCCCATGTTTGGTTGTTCATAATATTTTGGAGAACACTCTTGAGGAAAACAAGTTCCTTAAAATGAGGAAAATGACTTGCCTAATGGAAGTAGGGAAAACAAGTTCTATAAGTGACATTCCAAGTTCATTGTCTTCTCCCGACCCATCCAACACTCCCAACCCCTCACCCCTAGACCACCCCAAACCCTCACTCCGCAGCCCATCTCACCTCTATAGTGTTTTATTAGATTACACATAAATGCTCTTGGGATAATATTTTTTACTTTCTTACCAAATACTAGAAAATAAGTAAGAAACCCGCTTGTTTTCCAAGAAGACATTTTCTAGGAAAACATTTTCCATGGAGAACATATTAATTCATACCAAACACACCTTAAGTGCCTGTTTTTTCCCCCAAAAATATATTTAAATGGATCCACCATCTCAAGTTTCAAAACATTATTCTAATTAATTTTGTTCCCCATGCCAGAAAGTTGATCTAAAAAGTGCAATACCAGCACCACCAAAAGAGCCTACATTCAGCTGTCCAGTGTGCATGGGTCCATTGGTTGATGAGAGGTCGACTAAATGTGGTCACATTTTCTGCAAGGCGTGCATTAAAGCATCCATTGCTGCCCAGGGTAAATGTCCTACGTGTAGGAGGAAAATCGCTATGAAGGATACCATAAGAGTATATCTTCCCGCCACAACTTAAGTCAAAGGTTTGTCTGCCGCTCCCTCGTAAACTTTTTTCTTTATCTCTCTTTCTTGAATAAATGAACTAGGATTTGTCCCTTTGTGCTTGTGTTGTAATCTTTTCCTTACACATGGAAAGTGCTAATGGGTCGTTTGGTTCACGTTGAGAATTATAAGGATGATTTATGCCTTGACTAATGATGAAATGATTGTTATATGTCCAACTATAATGTAGGAATTTATGCAGTGAATGATGTGTAGGTAATGATGTGTAGGGATTACCTGCTTTAAGTACACATTTGTCTTAAGGCATAATACATAAATAGACCTTTTACTTGGCCTCAGCTGGCAAGTATGCCCTCCAACTTTGGGTGTGTACAAGTAGGCACCTCAACAATAACAATAACAACAACAACAAGCCCAGTATAATCCCACCATGTGGGTCTTGTATAACCCCCGTTGAACAAGTAAATACAAAGAGAGGAGAAGAGAGAGAAGATAAGAGGAAAACAAAAAGGTCGGAGGGCCATGTATCGAAAACGATATGCCAACGCAATGACCTCTTCTTAAAGTTGAACAAGTTACAAATGATTTACATGGCACAATTGTATTGAGGGCCATGCTCGCCAACTTTATACAAGCTTTTGTGTTTACTGACTTTTAAATCTACTTGTGCACACCCAAAGTTGAAGGGCATACATGCCAGCCGAAGCCAAGTTTAAGGGCCTAGTTATGTATTATGCCTGGTCTTAAATACTTACACGTATTTTTATTCCACATTTTATCGAGCATAAAATAACATAGGTGTTCCTGCATAATTTAGTTCATGAATTATTTAATATCGCTAACCAAATGATGCATTAGTTATGTGAGAATTATCTTTTCTTATACAGTCAGCTAAACATTGCATTAGTTTGTTATGCATGAATTATTACTTTTAATTCCACCAACCAAACATTGTACAGGGAATTGTTTTTCTTTATCCCTTCAGTCAAATCACCCCTTAAATTTGGCTATTATAACATCGTTAGCCGCCTTCTTTTACAGGATTTGGCCATCATTTACATGACCTGTGGAGGAGAAAGTGTGTGACTGTGAGAGTGAAAGGGAAGTATGAATGGAGATACTTTTATTCAGTTAAGTTTTAGGTCACAATCAACTATGTACTATTCCAGTCTGTGCTTAAAAGATGGTGTAATTAGTAAATGGAATTAAGCTATATGCACTGATTCTTTTTAAAAAAAACATCATTAGTGTAATATACCTCAATGAAAGTCTATGAACTTTTGTTTGTGGCATGTAGATTTTTGTCAATATGATGGTTCAGCAAACATTTTTTGATAACTGAGAGATCCTCGAGCCTCAGTGATACGCGGTTTGAACTCGGTGGTTAGATTGGTGTAATGAAAAGGGCTTCAAGGTCATAATTGACAAATGGATTTGCCACTTGGGGGTGTGGTGGGATTATTGACATCCCTCCACCCTTAACCAAAGTTCTTAGGTTAAAGTTTGAGCACTTGTGAATAAAGGAACTTCGTGATAGGGAGCGCTTTACTCCCTTCTAGCAAGTCTACTTGGCTTGAATCTGGATTAGTTAGACCAGTGGACTTCATAAATCGAATGGTTTAAAAAAATCGGTGTTCTAATATTATTGAACTGGTATTTAGTCAAGGCAAACCCTCCATGGAATTTGATTTCATTTATATAGAAGATGAGAAGAAAGATAAGAGTGCACAAACGCTATCTTTGTGCAAAAAGAAACTTAAAATGCATACATATAATAACATCTTAGTTCACACTCATGTTAATCATATTGATTCTGAATCTTGGATCCGTCTCTGATGCAAACTAAAGCATCAGGTTGATGACTGATCATCTTTGCCTTGAGTTAGAGACTTTGCAACCAAATTCATTATGGCCACAAAGGGTTGAATGCTAACAAATGAGGCATTAGCAGCTGCCTCTTCCTTGACTTCATACTCAATTGTTGTTTTTGTGATGCATTTTTCTTTATCCTTCTCTATGACTTCAAACTTAACCTTATAAAGTGTAAATCCAAGATCAAGAAGTCCACCTTCCACTACTTGTGCTATTTTCACCCTCTTCTCATCATCAATAACAACAAATTTTTCTTTGTGAGATGTCAAAAGCGGAGTGCCTGGTGGAAATGTTACGTTGAGGACTGATCCAAACCACCATCACCTTCAAGTATATCGACCTTGTGAACGATATTCGGAAGCTCTTTTACAACAATATTTGCTAATTGAATAGTGCCATAGATCTTCCAAGCTTCATTTGCTGGCACATGAACTTCAATCTCTTCAGAAATTGTTCCAAACATATTGTTTGATCAGTGAAAAAAATTGGTAGTTTTATATGAGCTGTTTTTGATTGCTGAATGATTTTCTTTCATGTATGATTAGATATATATACACACACGGAGACACACACAATATATGATAACATTTGGAGCATATAATTAAGGCCTGCCGAATGAGAGATACGAATTTGACATATTCTTAACATATATTAGCAGATGGCCGGCCAATTGTATAATGGTTTCTTGATGTGGTGACATGGGTAAAGAGAGCGCCACGGTGCACGAGGCATCCTGTGTTCCCGTAGAATTCGAGAAAAAGACGTACCCCAAGGGAGTTTGTGATGTAGGCATCCCACCATGATATAAACATCAATTTCACAACTCGAGTCTATTACCTATAACTTAGAGACAGCTTTATTATTCACAGGTGGACCACTAGTATTAGGTGACATCCACTTAATTTTTTGTGGTGCTAAGTGCTAACCAGAACACTGGTTACTTTTGCAGTGACCAAACAAATTGATCCATGTGTAATATTTTTTCCATATTTTTTATTTGTGAATGATTGCTTGTTCTCATGCTTCATGATTGGGGATTCCTCACTCTCTTCCTCACCCAACTGTCAAATTAACAGTGGGCCAGGTGGGGTGGGTAGTGGGGCTAAAAGTTATGTGATTATCCTCCTATAGTTAGAGCGTGGAGGCATCTTAAGAACAAAGAAAGAAGGGCAATGAATAATCATTCCTAATCCTTTCCCTTTAGAAAATTAAAAGTATTCTTATCTAATTAAAAGGATTTTGACCTAACTGTTGGTAATGAACTCAATACTCCGACATTCAACATTAATATCAATGTGTTTGGTATCAAATCAAGTCATTTGAGGAAAGGTTTATCTTAATCCTAAGAAACAAAAGAAAAAAGTAAGATGTAAGATCCATATAAGATTGTTCTCGCTCATATAATTTTTTTAGTCCTTAAAAAATGTACGCATTTGATCGAAAGTCCAAAATTATATTCGAGGTGGACAAAATGAATAGTCACTGTATTCATGTGACCAACATAATCATTTTCAACACTTTGTTTCTACCCAAAAATTTACCTATTTTTTTGCCAGTCAGGTTGAATGGGAAAATGCCGGCACCAAAAAGGGAAAAAAATATTCAAAAGCTAAGTCACGGATCATGGTCATGCACAAGTAGAAAATATAATTTAATTTTAGTCCCTCTCGCCCCAAAACCCAAATAAAGAAAAAATGCTAAACTTTAGTGCGTAGCCATTTATCGTAAAAATAGAGTTTACAAGTCATTTTGCGATCCTATTTTTAAGAAATAGTAATTATTATACAGTCTCAAATTCCACAAGTGGAACTCGATGACAATGTCCTGAATTTCATCTACGGATTATAAAATTTCATGACAATAACTATTTTTCAATTACAAATCTAAAAGAATATTGCAAGGTTGATAGAACCAGGATTGCTTTGGACAAAATGTTGCAAGTGCTGTTTTCTCAAAAGAAAATAAAAGACACTTATATATATAGAGTAGAAAATACACATCTACGAGATTATGGAGAAAACGATGGCCAAGAAATATTCAAATAGCATCAAGAGTTGAAAAGATGGTGTGTTCTTTCAAGCTTTAGCTTCATTAACATATTATAAGGGCAAAATTTACCAATATTATCAACTAGTAATAAAGTTGAGGTAGAAATATTCCTAGCTGAGTTAACCAAAATGAAATAAATTAAAGTTACATGTATCGATCTAGACTCCTAAAGCCCATTAAAGATGTATACTAAATCCAGTCACAAAACTTCGAGAAATCGTTTAATTTGACCATCTGTTAAAGCTGCCGCCTTCAGTATTCTTCGTCTTCCCCTGCTTATTGAATTTAGGGAAAAGGGTCAAAATTATCCCTCTACTTTGAAAAAAAGGCTAAAAATATCCTCCGAACTGATTTTGAATAAAAAATATCCCTCCCGTTATTAAAATTTTTAAACATAACCCTCTTTTAATAGAAATATCCAAACCCCTCAAAATACCTTTTTTTTACTCGACCCAACTTTAACCCAACCCAATAGAATATTAACCACTAATCAACCAAACAATACCCAAACATTAAACATCTTTTCATCGACATTAGAGAGAGAGAGAGAGAGAGAGAGAGAGAGAGAAAAGTGAGGGTTCCCATATTAAAGGGAGTGTCGTCGCCGCCAATGATGAATCATTTTTAGTTGTGTTCGGGGGTGGGATCAGTAGCATTGAAGAAGAATCATTATTAGTTGTGTTCGGGGGTAATTGCAACAATTAAATGTGTTGGTAATTGTTGCGATTCCAACTGTTTTTGCTGCGAAGCATTTTCTGTTTGTGTATGCTGGATGGCCTATAGTGGCTGTGACCGATTTGCTTATTTAGCATACCAACATCAAAAAATGGAATCTTGATAAGTACCCATATACGGAAATGTGTTAAAACAACCAATATGGATATTGTTTGGTTGATTAGGGGTTAATATTTTATTGAGTCGGGTAAAAAAAATGGGCATTTTGGGGGTTTGCATATTTCTGTTAAAAATGGGATATGTTTGAAAAGTTTAATAACGGGAGGGGTATTTTTAACCCAAAATAAGTTCGGATGATTTTTTAACCCTTTTTCCAAGATAGGGAGATATTTTTGACCCTTTTCCCTTGAATTTAACCAGCAATTGCCATTAATTAATAATTGCCGTCTTTAATTAATAATATAGGTGTCAAAATCATGGTGTAACCCGTCCAATGTACATACATATGCATTGTTTTGACGTCAACGACTGCATTCGTTTAGATCATTTGTTACAATTTTTCTCCTATTTTCTTATTTGATTGATTTATTTCTCAATCCTTGAAACTAAAATAGTATATTATGCATGTAGATATGATGGCAAAAGGTGTTCCCACCTAAGGCCTTTATTAGCCCAACCTATATTAATCCCAAAAAAAAAAAACCCTAAACTTTACTTTTATAACTTGCAGACCTAAATAATATGAGATTCTATTACCTCTTAAACTGCAATTTGCGGTGATTATTCTCACCTCGACCAAATTTTATAGGTGATGCTTTCACCCGCCAGACACGTGACATCTGTTGTCATTTCTCTTTTTCAAGAAATGCAGAAATTGGGTATCCCAATTAATATAACCATCTTGAATATCGTGATTAACAATTATTGCCTGATGCACGTGCTGATTGTGCATTTTCAGTGTTACCCATTTACTTGAAGAATGGTATTCCGTATAATGATGTCACATTTACCACCCTAATAAGGGGATTCTTTGCTGAAAATAAGGTCAAAGATGTAGTTGAATTGTTCAAAAAATTGGTGAGCGAGAAGATTTGTGAGCCCGACAAAGTCATGTATGCAACTGTCATGAATGGGCTAAGCAAAAGGGGCCATACTCAAAAAGCTTTAGGTTTGCTCCGGTTAATGGAACAGGGGAATACTAAGCCCAACATATATATATGCCCTTTGCAAAGATAGAAAGTTAGATGCTGCTATCAACCTTCTCAATGAGATGAAGCAGAAAGGCATTCCTCCTGACATAGTCACTTATAATTCTCTTATTGATTGTTTAAAAGCTTGGTCGGTGGAAAAAAGTTATTTTATAAAAGATGGTAAAAATATTTACCCAAATGTTTTCATGGTGATTGATGGACTATGCAAAGAAGGAAAAGTCAAAGATGCAGAAATAATGAGACACATGATTGAAAAAAGGTATAGAGCCTAATATAATCACCTACATTAATGGATGGATATTGTTTGCGTGGTCAACTGGATAGAGCAGGAGAGTGTTTGATTCCATGGTAGATAAGAACAATCAGACATTTTCAGCTATAACATACTAATAAATGGATCTTGTAAAAAACAAAAATGGGGTTGCAATTGTTTCATGAAATTTCTCAAAGGGATCAAAAAATATTGCTACGTTACTTCTTGCAAGGTCTAAAAAGAATAAAGCGATGCAGAAAAGTTCTTTGATGAGATGCTATCTACGGGCCCATATATATATAACACTCATTGCACTTTGCTCAATGGTTATTTTAAGTACGAATTTGTTGAAGAAGCTAAAATAAATTGGAAAGAAAGAGAAAATACTCATATTAAATTTTACAATTTTGTCATTAATGGATTGTGCAAAAATCGTAAACTTGACAAAGCTCGTGCTATTTTTGAGAAGCTTTATCTCATTGGATTTCTTCCGGATGCAAGAATATACAATTCAATAATAAATTGATTTTGTCTAGAAGGGTCAATTGTCAATAGATGAAGCTAATCATATACTAAGAAAAATGGAAAGAGCGGTTATTTGCCAAATGACATCACTTACAATGTTATTGTGCAAAGGGTGCGGAAAAATTAGCCAACATTCATGAAAGAAATGGTTGGAAGGGGCTTCTCATTTGATGCAAATACAACTGAGTTACTAGTAAATGTTATTAGGAGAATCCTTATGTCCTTGATATGATACCAGAGCTTCACTTGAAAGAGAAGAAGTGAATATTTCTTTCGCTTGGTTTATTCGACTGTGAAACAATTTTCTTTTATCCCTGCATGTGAAATGGTATCCATTGCAATTGCAAAAGCTGAAAAAATGGCAATTAGAACATTGCTTGAGCTTTCCAGGCAGGCTTATGGAGAAGGTACATCGCTTTTAATACTTTGATTGTTTTTCCACTCTTATTTATCTTGGAAACTAATAAATTTATATAAGACCTAAATAAAACCTTTAAACATTTATTTATTATAAATATATTTTAGGCTTCAAATCTAAATGCATAAACTTTAACGTTTTAATTTAGTTTATTTTCAACAATTTTACTAACTAATTTTTCCCCTAGTTTTCATTCTAAAACAACAATAGCAATAATAAAAGAAGAAAGAAACGGAAAATATCATAAAATACGTTGTTTAGTAGAAAATAAGTTTGGACTTCAAAACATAATAGATCAAATTTAACTTTTTAATCTGACTTATTTTTAAAACTTAATTAAATATTATTATTTTCATTCAAAAACAACAACAACAACTAAAAAAAGAATATAAAGATAATCAAATCGGTATAACCAGAAATTCACTAATTTAAATTGTGCGAATCTCTTCTATGCATTTTCCATTCCTCTTTCCATCTATTTTTTTTTTTTCATCTTTCCTTCTTACTTCCCTACCTGCTCACTTTCTGCAAAAATGTCAAATTTCCTTATGAGCAAATGGCGGAGAGCATATAAAATCCAATATACAATTACACTTCATTTATTGTATACACTCTTAAATAGCTTGTAAATACTCAAAAATATAACTATAGTTCTAATTATTCATTCATATCTCTCACACAGCAGAATGCTTGACACCTTCGGATACACATACTATTCAATAGAATATGGAGTTGTACTATTAGATGGACTTTTTTGACATAATAACATCACATCAAGAACATCAAGAATTGCCGTCCATATGGTCTTTGAAGAATATTCTACTCCTCCAGTTGAAGCACAGAAAATTTGAAGCTCGTCTTCAGTGTAAATTTGGTAAGGGTAACTTCCATTTTGACCTATCCAGAAAGCCTTTTGCTACTCTTGGAAAATGGGAAAGAATGAATAAAATTTAAAGAATAGATTAGTAACTGAAAATATATTCACTTGATCATTATGATAGAATACCAATAATCCAACTATAAGAATACAAAAGAAAGTCCATGCGAAAAGAACTTGTCATGGCGCAGCAATGTGTGCATCGATCCCTGCACAAAAGCTTAACTTGACAATGTTAATTTGGAAATTCTGTAAATTCCAGGGATATAGTGAGATGGTCTGCAAAATACACAATTCCATATCTTTGGTGATCTTAACTATTCTCGGCTTCCTTATTCATTCCATGGAGAGAGGAAGATTGTTAGGTCCATTCCTAATTTTATGCTGAGTACCATTTAGTAAGCCTATATTTCACATGTCCATTCCTAATTTTATGCTGAGTACCATTTAGTAAGCCTATATTTCACATATACTATGCCTCTAGAAACAAAGCGATAGGAATGACCTTCGTGTGCCTTGTTACTGCTCCTTTTCTGCCTCTTTTTTGTTAAGCTTTTGTTCTAGCTTCTGAAAAATAGATGCCAATTAGCTCATGTACCTCTCTTCGCTTTGCTGCACTTTCTTCACTCCTTAATGCTGAAAGGAGAAAATACAGTAGGGGAACATGCTACGTCTTCATGCATTGTATTAATTTTGAGATTTCTGCTCCAAAAGGTAAAAAGCTTGAGCTCAAAATGTCCCAAGTAAATACATTGTAAGGCAAAAACAATCATTATTTGCAACATGACCCTTTTATTTGCCTCTACTTGCAGCACTTGAGAAGTACATACATAAAATTTAGCAGAAAGGCGCTTCATCGGCAAAAAATTATTGAGAACTGGAACCATTATTAAAGTCAAACCTTGAAGAGCATGCATATAAACAAAACAAAGATCACTTAACATTCTTTCTTCAACAGATAACAGGAAGTCCTCAAATTGAAATCAATAACCAAATGGTAAAAAAGGAAAACTCCCAAACAATATATGAGATGCCAGAAGTTCTCACCCTGATAGCAATTCTCCCTCTACTGTTCTGCTTCTACAGTATTATTAGTCAATCTTTGTTCTAGCCCTGCCCGCAAATAGTTTGATCCATTCAGTACAATGTTTAGATAACTGATGTACATTGACAGCTTACCTAGTAAAGAAAGCCATAGCTTCCCGAAAGACGTTTGAATGCTCTGTCTTGTCTTCATTAACCTGTTGTGTGAGTTCTTAAACAGTACGTTGTTACCTGCTATTTTCTCGTTGAGACATTTCAGAAGGGCAGGTAGATATCCCACTTACCGATGCCCTGCATTTTGAGGAAAAGAGTTAAGTACCAAATAACAGAATGCAGGCTAAATTAAGGACAAAGATCAATGAATAAACCAGAGTTGATGTCGGTTTAGAATCCTAAACTTCAGAGGCGGTATTGGTATAATTCTGACTATTCTACTTTTGAATTTGTGGGTCAAATTTCCTAGTCTTCTTCCTATTTCATTTCCTCTACTTTGATCCATTAAACGGTCATATGTTTCTCGATTGCAAGAATCCTATCTGAATCAATAAACCGCCAAGTTTAAGAACTGGGATGTGCATATTATTGGTCTTCTCTGAATCTCCTCTAACCTCTCTGTTAGTCCCAGTAATTGGAGCGAAAGAAAGGCTAAAAGAAGACGAAAAACATATCAATCTTGGTCTATTCCTATGTAGATTGGCTTGATTTTGCAAAAAAAAAAAAAAAAAAAAAAAAAAAAGAAGTGAAAGGACATCCCTCTGTCTACTGCCCTTTTCCGCGATAGCTCTCTGCAATTACAACGTTTTTATGTGGCAGTTTCACAAACCAGCATTGGTATTTATATATTTTCTCCTATTTTTGTCAATTATCCTTCAGATTTACTTTAAAAAATCAGGGGGAAAAAAACAGGAAACTGGTATTTGTGTTACTAAAGACTCCAACAATCGCTTATTACATAGGAACGGATGGAATCAGAAGCGTCCCTCTACGGCGTTTTGTCCTCTTGTTTTCTATTCCTTTTTCATTTGACAGTTCCATCTAAACTTGTAAGTTCCATGTATATCTAATCTTGAACTTATTATCTTTTTGTTTTGGTTGAATTGCAGACGAAGTATGTAGAACGGGGAAGAAGATTTTTCAATAGCAGGTTTAAACCGTATGGACAAATCTCTGTGTGTTAAAGGCTCTAGGATCTCTTATAAAATTTAGAAAGTCTAAGGTATATGCATATATATAAGGTATAATAATAACTTGTGGAGTATTCTAAAGATAAATACATCCCTAATTCTAAGAAAAAACAGGGAAGGAAAACCCATACCAGAGGCAGCGTCTGTGGCTTCACCGGAGTTTGGGGAACTGGTTGCAAATGGATCCTTGTAGACGGTGAGGCAGTGAGGCTTGGCTTCTATTTTCCCAATTGAGAATTGCGGTGGTTGGATATAATTAGGACTGCTAGTCTGCTACTACAAAAAAGATAAATACTTTTGTACTTCTAAATATTAAGGTTAATGAAAAAATTCAGGGAAAATAACAAAAAAATGACAAAAAAGATAAATACGATTAATACTTTGATTGTTTTTCCACTCTTTATATAGATATATAGATATATAGATTAGATGTCACTGCACTCTTAATACAAGTAATAATGTGATTTTCCTTATGAGTACACGTTATAAGTGTAGGAATATCATTTTCCGTGCTATTTAGTTTTCTTTATGTATTATCATTTGTATCTTTTTGTGAATCAATAACAACTGCATGTGACTTGCCATGTTTTGGGAACATTCTTTTTGACAAGTTCGACCCATCCTTCTTTCCGTGAACCATATAGTATTGTTCTATGAAAATGTCAATCCCAATAAGAATATTGTTTGGAGGTTTATATATAATTCGAGAGTACTGGATGCTTATTGGGATTGACATTTTCATAGAACAATAGTATTGTGTGAGATAAGTCAATTGGTTCTTTGACAAATTGTCAACTAACTTAGAAGATGGAGTAAAGGGATTTCTTTTGAAGATGTAGAAAATCTGTTTGCAATTGTTTGTTTCTTTAAGTGTATACTCTTCTTGTTATTTTAAGAATATGGGGGAAAAGACACCCATGTCTTCTCTTATGCTTCAGTACTGTGTCTTATCTGGTAACGCTAGTTAGTGAGATGGAAGCAGTTGAGCTTTCCATGATCACGTCTCGGTGTATAGCTTAGTCATAGTTGTTCATTTAAGATATTTAAGTGTCTATGGAAATTTGAATCCTGTGGACACTATTAGATAGGAGTAAAACATCTTTAATTTCTTTTATGTTTTTTGTTTTTGTTTTTTAGTGTGATCATGTTTTGTCACAAAATTACCTGTATCTAGAATCATTTGAAGACGTAATTGATTGATTGACTGTTGGTCACTTGAATAAAATTTGACCATTCACAAAATTGAGCTATCATTTTATTTACATAGTGATCAAGTTTGAATCTTGAATGTTTTCGTTGTATCTTTTTTGACAGAAGCGCTTCGGGACAGTAGAAGAGAACTGACCCATGCTACCAGAGGTAAAAATTAACAGTTTTATGCAATTAGAAAAAATCAAAGAAATTTTAAAATATGTTAAGAGTTGCAAAACTGCTTTTAGCTGTTGTTTTTGAGATAGCATTTGGTGGCCTTGTAATCATACATTCCGGCTGAACCTGTAAATTATCTCAATTGTTAAAAGTTTTGCGATTGGTTATTTTATATTATTTTGGCAGATTCATCACTGGCCTCTTCTACATCTTTTCTATTATTTGATAATGTGTTGAGAGACAGGAAAAAAATGCAAGGGGCAAGGTAGTATTTGAATTGTAGTTAGCATATTTGATGACGAAAGATCTTGAATAATAGGGGGGCATTCCGACATTGAACTCGGGACCTCTCACGCCCTAAGCGAGAATCATACCACTAGACCAAATGCCCTGCCTAATTGTACTTAGCATATTTTGACCTCTGCATTTCACTCTCATAGTAATATTTTCTTTGAATACATTAAATTATTAGTTGTAAAAGGAGGAGGCTTGCGGTAGGTCGATGCATGGCCAGTGTAAAAATAGTCAAACTTTGATCTGAATACTCTAATATAAAGAATTCATCGTGTACATTGACTAGTTTGGGATTGAGACATAGTTGATATGATATTAAATTGTTAGGTCATTGGTATTAGATATTGTTGGGTATTATGCAATTATGCCGATATTAGTTTGGATAGGTAATATTCCCTCCGTCCGGTTTTATGTGACACTCTTTCATTTTTAGTTAGTTTAAAAAAGAATGACATCTTTCTATATTTAGTAACAATTTAACTTTAAACTTACCATTTCACCTTTACTAAAGGAACAATATCTTTGGCTTGTTTTAGATCACAAGTTTCAAAATTCTTCCTTTCATTCTTAAACTTTGTGCCCAATCAAATACCATCACATAAGTTGTGATGGAGGATGTATAAAGTAATATTAATGAAAACCTAAAATATACAAGTAAGATGAACAGTGACTCTACAGACTTAGGAAGTTTATAGAGTGCATCATTAGCAGAGGATTTAAGAAGTATATGGATCTCAACATCCACATACACGAAAGCCTTTAGAGGTTCTTTCGGACAAGTGACGGTCCATTTGAGTCTTCATTTGAATGGGCCTGGTATATCTTGTAAGATGTTCCAGTTCTTATTAAGGGTCTTCTAGTTACTACAGGTATAAGATCAGCCAAGACCTTTCTACTTGTGCAAGGGTGTAACTTTGTTTAGGCTGGATTGATATCTTCGTTTAGAAAATTCATCATTGTGGCTACGAGAGACTTGGGGTACACAGTGGAGCCTTAAATAGTGTAAATCATTAGATTCTTCTGCAAAGTATCTTCCTTTAAGGGTTGAGGGTACATGATCCACCGCCTGGAGTGACTCACACTTTTTATTATGGACAGATTCTTTTGTTACCCATTCTCTTTGAAATGAATATACATATGCCGTCCATTCTACTTGGGCAACTTTATGAGCTGTACTACTTTATGTTAGCTTTAACAAGTTAGGGAACTGGATGATATGATGTTCAGTTGTAGCTAAAGTAGGCTAAACCATTTTCTGTAATAGGGAATTCATATGATAATAACTCATTAATAAGTTGTAATTTCTTGCCCATAAGAAGAAACACTATCTCTGTCATTATGGAGAGCAAGTTAGGAAGGCTATCGCGTTGATATCCACAATTCTAATTCTCAGTGTGTGGAAAGGTGAGTAATTGTTTAGTAACTCATTTTAGTTGTAAAATTGTAATGTAGATATTGAGAAGAAAATTTCTGCTTTGCAATCAGAGGTATGTGAGCTTCTTTCTGATGCTATTCTTGAAAGTACTTTGAGTGTGTTCATGAGATACCGAAATTTATGCTGTTTAAGAACTTATATAGCTTTATCTCGCACTTCCTTTATTTCTATATGCGATATCACATCTATAACAAACATTTTGATGTATTTCTTGGTGAGACAGGAAAAATTGTTGCTGAGATAAAAAGGACTGCTAAAACTGGAAATGAGGTAGGTCTTGGGTGTTAACTTTGGAGGTTTATAGCCTGTTTCGCTAAGCTTCCAAAAAATCTGCTTATTTTAGAAAGTGCTTTTTGTTAGAAGTGCTTTTCGAAAAAGTACTTTTGAAGAGTAGTAGTTTGTGTTGACTAATCAATTTGAAAAAACACTTTTGTCAATATTTTGCAGTAATGAGTGTTTCTGGTGAAAAGATACTTTTTTCAGCTTCTGCAAAACAACTTTTGCTACTACTCAAAAAAACTTTTTTTGCCTAAGAGCTTGGCCAAACGCCTCAATTTTCTAAATAAGCACTTTTGGCTTGCCAAGAGCTTTGGTCAAACAGGCTATCAATCAACTATTGTAGATTAGCCTATCTACTTTGGAACTCATTTGTCATCTGCTTCCGTCTGCATTTCCAGACAGCAACAAAATTTCTAGCACGTCAGTTAATCAGGCTTAGACAGCAAATAGCCAACTTACAAGGTAGTCGGGCTCAAATGAAAGGTATAGCGACTCATACGCAGGTAATCTGCCAAATCATGTTACATGCTTACTGGATTTCAGTTCTTCATTCTCCTTTCTGCGATGTGCTTGAAAAGCTTTTTGCCTTTTTACAGGCAATATCTGCCCAATCTTCGGTTGCTGCAGGCATGGAAGGAGCCACTAAGACTATGACCACTATGAATAAGGTCTGATGGCCATAGATCTCGATGTCTGATTTTTACATTTACATTTGCTTGCATGAGATACTGGAATATAAAAAGGACTCATCCTCATAACATATATGGATATGAATGTTGTGACATTTGCACTCTTCACTGGTTGGTGGGATGCCAATTAACTTCTAGTTCTCTTGAAACCTGTTAGCTCCTTGGAGAAAAGTTAAAAGTAGAGGGTGATATTGGATTAAGCAGTTTGATTCTGTCGTGTTTCTTTACTCCTCTTTTCGTTGTACCTTTTTCCTCCTTTTCTTCCCTCTTATCAGTTTATTTTTTTCTTTCGTAGTAGTTAATTGTAAATACTAGTTTAGGAGACTTACGGGTTTCTCCTTAGCGGAAGCGGATTTCACGTAGTGACGACTCATGTCACCGATCGTCAGGACTAACTAAGCGGATGAATTCCCTTTGTCCACAACCTAGATATCCTCAGAAGATGCAGAACGTTTTTTTTCTTCCTTTGGATAGCTTATCCTAGCCGTCATATTATGGTGGCGAACCTATCTTTTCCTGCACCCATAACGGTGTATTTATACTCTAAGAGTTAGCGTTTAAGAGGAGGACGGGCTTACGGGCCAATTAGCACCCCTTATGGGCGGACAGCTATTTCCAACAATTTTCATATTCTTCGTTGATCTTTATACTCACTGGAACATGACATTTGTGTTGTATGCGAAGTCCCCTTCATTCCTTATAATTATCAGTTGACTCAATGCAGCAAATGGCCCCCGCAAAGCAAGGGAAGTTGATGCAAGATTTCCAGAGGCAATCAGCTCAATTGGATATGATGTTAAGACTGATACATTATCTGCTGAATCTTAAATCTAATCATAGCTCCTTCATGTCAACTCAATAATATGGTGTTCGTATTTGTAGACTGAAATGATGTCAGACGCCATAGATGACGCTATAGATAATCACGAAGCGGAAGAGGAGACTGAAGATTTGACAAATCAGGCATGCTTTTTAAAAGCTCCTTTCAATAATGACTGAAATGTGGGCGTGCACCTAGCAAGTGTGTGTTTAATCTTAGTAGTTGATTTAATTGAAAATATCTATTACATTTTGATTGCTCAGATGTCATTCTGGGTGTGTTCAGGATCGTTGTCTTTTTAATAGAATGTATTAATCTGGATTCTTTTTATTTACACATCCAAATTGCAATAGCTAGGGTGAATAGATAGCGCCTCCATAATATCTTATCACAAAATTTGTAATAAAAAAATCGTAATTGTGAAAAAATTGATAGGCATTCCATAGCCAGGGCGAGTCGACATTACAAATTGCACGTTAATTTGATCTTATTTTTGCAGGTCCTTGATGAAATTGGAGTCGATGTTGCCTCACAGGTTAGTTTTTAGTTATTGTTCACAGTGAAACAACTAGGGTGTGTTTGGTATGAAGGAAATGTTTTGTTGAAAAATATTTTCTAGAAAATAAGTGGTTTTCTTACCTATTTTCTTGTATTTGGTAAGTACAAAATATTGTCCCGAAAGCATTTGTATATATGTAGGAAAACACGAGAGGAGGGATGAGGTGGTGTATAGGGGGCGTGGGTGTGTGGGGATGGGGTCTATGGAGGGTGGGAAGGAGCCAATCTATGAGGAACGTCACTTATGGAGTACTTTCATTAGGGAAGTCATTTTCAATGTTTTCCAAAAAATTTGACTAACCAAACATGGGAAAATTGGAAAACATTTTCCTCCATACCAAACACATCCCTAGTCTTCTCACTTACCAGAAGAAAAGGTGTTGGGTGCCAGCAATTACCGTGTTAAATTGAAGATCCCGTGTTTTAATCTTGACAGATGTCAGCGGCTCCCAAGGGCAAAATTGCTGGAAAAAGGACCAAGGAATCAAGCAGGTTCATTCTCATTTTCTTTTGATATTGTCGACTTGTTACTTTATTGCCCGTTTCTTTTACTAGCATGTTTGTTCAAGAGATAAACCTATGGAGCGCCAAAACAAAAAGCCTAGGGCTTTGGTTTAACAATAAAGGCAGTTGTAACGGAGAAGGGTGTGTAGTAGGACACATCATGAGTTCGAATTCTATTGGTGAATTAAGTCTGATATTTTAATGGAGAAGGATAGAGGGAAGGGGCTCAATATCAGCTTAATCTCTACCGAGCTCAATATATTGAGTGTAATTTTTCACAAGCTCTTGGCAGTTCAAAATTACCAATTTGGTGAAACAATTAAAGCCACAAAAATTGTAGTCCAACTTTGTCTGAGCTACTTTCAAAAAATGAAAGGACGGACTAAAAAAAGAACACATAATAGGAGCTATTACAACTAGGCAATAATGGTGAATGATAATTTTGTATAAAATGACCAGTAAGGAACTTAGTAGCCATTTTTGGTTTTTCATTTTTCTTCTCTTCCTGTAAATAATCATATCGTATTACTATGAAGTTCATTTTTTTAATGCTCTGTGCTGTAAAGCGTACGCGCTGTGATCTCATTAACTCGCTGACGTACATTTGTTGTTGTGTCTTCATGCTGGTAGTTCGGGGATCGATGAATTGGAGAAGAGATTGGCTGCAGTTAGAAACCCTTGATCTCAATATCTTGGACCAGTCCTTGTGGAGTTTCATCACACATGAAACACGATTCCTTCAAGTTGTATGTACATAATTTTTCTCCAAGAGTGATGCGATGCATCAATCGTTAGTCTTCTTTGAGGTGAAGTGTGATAAATGGTTGTCCAAAAGCTACAAACAATGTATTAGTTGTTTGATAAAATCTTGGCATGACTTTCTTTCATCTCTATCATAAAATTCTTTACTCTCGAGAGTGCTAGTGTGTATGCATTCTTTTTAATGTAGGTGGTGATTAGATCAACTTGTGCACACCTCGATTGTTTTATCGGGTACTTGCTTACCTACCACTAGAACACCAATGTTTGGGAAGAAGGAAAGTACTTACTTATTGTAAAATAATCTGTTAAAACTATTTGTGTTGTTGGCCCTCCACGTGTCCCTTCCGTCACGCTTAGGGGCAATCAAATGTACAAGTATTTTAGGAGTTGGCTTTTAAGGGAAAGGGTTGGCTTTTAAGGGAAAGGGAATTTTAGGCAAAAGCAGAAATTTTCATTGGTTGTTTCTTCTGGGAATAGTTATTTTATGAATGATCATTTTTTTTCATTTCTCTCGCAATTTATGGACCTTTTCTAAGTCGGGTCTAAAAACCTTTTTTGAGCAAATTGGGAATTTTATTTAGATCATGGTCTAAAATTTTGTAAACTATGGCAAATATTAGACACCAATATAATGTTTTGTCTATAAGGTCGAGGAGTACATGAATAAACGTTAGACACGAGATTAAAGTTGTCCAAAATTGTAATTTTGCAAGGGCAAATTTGCATAACTTTTAAAACAGGAACAAAATATAAACGGTGATGTAAGAAAGGGAAATTTGCATAAATCAATCATTCAAAAGCCTTGGGCTAAGTCGGTATTTGATTTTGATGCCACCATTTAATTTGTGGATGTTTTTTAATTTTTTTGGCAAGTTTAACCACTTCGGACAACTTCATATGTCTTAAGTTAGTTTTGATAAAGTTTAATGTCAGATAAATTATGCTTGTACTCCAGTCATATATGTATTAACTTCGAACAAAAAATTGGCGGAACTCGGGCAGACATGTGGCTGAAAAGGAGCAAAAGTGCGAATGACCTTTTTTTATCTTTTGAAGAAATAATTTAGGATAGGTGGATTAACATTGTATTCATGCTTTTATAATATTGTCATGGATGGATAGAAATAAATTTAAATATAGATTAGGATTTTTGGGTGAAAGTTTGAACTTCTTAAAATGTGGAAGAGAAAAATACTACAATAGCAGTATTTATTAGTGCTCCACTTTACTAGGACTCCCTTCGTCCCAAAGATAAGTGTCTTAGTTTGATTAGGCACGACATTTCAGAAATAGACTTTTGAATCTTATGGTCTTAAATTAAAAATGTGTCTAATATACTCAAATGTCCTTATATTGTAGTTATAAACTTACCATCTAGGATTAGGGGAGGAGCTAGGTTAGGCCGAGGTGCCGAACCCCCTTTGGTGCCAAAAATTACATTGTATATATAATGTTAAAATTATTATTTTTTATATATATATAGTAGATATTGAACTCTCTTGACTTCTTCATGTATTTACATATTTATATTTTGATCTCTTTTGGTAAAAGTTCTAGCTCCATGACTTTGTGGGATGTTTGAATTATAAACTTATCAAATATTAAAAAAAAAAAAAAAAAAAAAAAAAAAACATTTTTCTTGGACAAATAAAAAAGAAAAGTAAGAAGGGACGGAGTATGCTTTACTTTAGTCTCAACTGAACCCAAAAGTGGTGTGAGTCACTCATCACTGCCAACTTCTGCACAAAATTAGGGCAAACCGAACTACTTTCCACTTTACACTGACAGATTTCTTAGCCATCAAAAATGAGGAGATTTTTTCTGGGTTGCCCTCACAATGGTATTATTCCCTTCATCTCTACTTTCCATTCTTGTTCTGAAATTACAACAAGAGCTTATTCTACAAATCATAGTAATGCATCTGTTTCAGTAAAGGGTAAACTTAGGCTAAATAGCAAGATTGACAATGTCAAGTGTTTGGATGATTCTGTTACTCTCTTCCATCAAATGGTTAGAATGAAGCCTCTTCCTTCAGTTGTCAGTTTCTCTAAATTATTTAAGACTATACTAACTATGAAGCATTATTCTGCTGTGGTTTCTCTTTTTAGAGAAATGCAGAAACTGGATATCCCAATTAGTAATTCCATCTTGAGTATTGTGATTAACAGTTATTGCCTTATGCATCGTGCTGACTTTGGATTTTCGGTATTACCCATTTACTTGAAGAACGGTATTCCATTTAATAATATCACCTTTACCACCCTAATAAGGGGAATCTTTGCTGAAAATAAGTTCAAAGATGCAGTTGAGTTGTTTAAAAAATTGGTGAGAGAGAAGATTTGTGAGCCCAACGAAGTCATGTATGCAACTGTCATGAATGGGCTTAGTAAAAGGGGCCATACTCAAAAAGCTTTAGGTTTGCTCCGGTTAATGGAACAGGGAAATACTAAGCCCAACATAGTCATCTATAACATCGCCATCGATGCCCTTTGCAAAGATAGAAACTTAGATGCTGCTATCAACCTTTTCAATGAGATGAAGCAGAAAGGCATTCCTCCTGACATAGTCACTTATAGTTCTCTTATTGATTATTTTTGTAAGCTCGGTCAGTGGAAAAAAGTTTCGACTTTGTTCTCTCAGATGGTAAACCTCAATATTTACCCAAATGTGCACACCTTCACCATGGTGATTGATGGACTATGCAAAGAAGGAAAAGTTGAAGATGCTGAGGAAATAATGAGACACATGATTGAAAAAGGTATAGAGCCTAATATAATCACCTACAATGCGATAATGGATGGATATTGTTTGCGTGGTCATCTGGATAGAGCGAGGAGAGTGTTTGATTCCATGATAGATAAGAAACCTGGCATTATTAGCTATAACATACTAATAAATGGATACTGTAAGAAAAAGAAAGTGGATGAGGCCATGCAATTGTTTCGTGGAGTTTCTCAAAAGAGATCAAAACCTGATGTTTTTACGTACAATACTATCTTGCAAGGTCTTTTTGAAGTTGGAAGAATTGGATCTGCAAAACAAATCTATGCCAAGATGCTATCTGTGGGGCCTAAACCTAATTTAATCACTCATCACACTTTGCTCAATGGTTATTTTAAGCATGGACTTGTAGAAGAAGCTATGCCACTCTTTCATAAGTTGGAAAGAAAGAGAGAAAATACTAATATTATATTTTACAATAATATCATTAGTGGATTGTGCAAAATGGTAAAGTCGACGAAGCTCTTGCTATTTTTGAGAAGCTTTCTTCAATTGGATTGCTTCCGGATGTGAGAACATACACTATAATGATAAATGGATTTTGTCTTCAAGGGTTGTTAGATGAAGCTAAAGATATGCTAAGAAGAATGGAAGACAACAGTTGTTTTCCAAACAATGTCACTTACAATGTTATTATGCAAGGATTTCTCAGGTGCAGCAAAATTAGTGAAATGGCAACTTTCATGACGGAAATGTCCGGAAGAGGCTTCTCATTTGATGCAACTACAGCTCAGTTTTTGGTAAATGTTATAAGGGAGAATCCTTCCGTTCTTGACATGATACCAGAGCTTCACTTGAAAAATAAGAAGTGAATATTTCCTTCCCATGGTTTATTCCGCTACACTATGGCTGTGATACAATGTCCTTTTTATCCCTGCAAAAGAAATGGCATCCAGTTGGAATTGTAGAAGCTGAGGGCAGTTGGAACATTTCTTGAGTTTTCTCGGCAGGCCTATTGACGAGGTACCTCAATTTTGATATATTGAGTCTTCTTTTTCTTAGAAATCATATGTTATTGCACTCTTAATATGTTAAAAACCATGCCTATTTAAAAAATAATAATAATGGTGACATGTGTGCACGAATGAGTCTAGTAATATCATTTGCTGTTCTATTAGTTATCTTCGGGTATTTTTTGGACAGAAGCACCAAGGAGGGAGAAAAGATACACTCCCTCCTTCCCAATTTAAGTGTCTTACTTTCCTTTTTGATCTATCCCAAAAAGAGTGTCTCTTTCTACATTTAGTAAGTTGGCAATTCAAACATCAAGTTTATAACCACAAGATTCAAAGGATATTTTAGTACACTATACACATTTGATTTAGGACCACAAGATTCAAAAGTCTATATTTATTTCTTAAACTCCGTACCTAATCAAACTAAGACACTTAAATTGGGACGGAGTGAGTAATTGTTATCTATTTCGATTGGGAGGAATGATAGATGTCTCAATGACAACATAGAACAGCTCAAATTGAGATGTTTAAAAATCCTGTACCTATGGTAGGAAGAATCTTGTTCAGGCTAGTGGCTTAATAGTTGCTGCTGTAGTGTTTGATTGTTGAAACAAAATAAAGAAAATAGGGTGAGACCTATGGGTTTCAGGAGAGTACTATCACTACTGAAGATTCCTTCCGATGACTGACATTCAAGCAATTTTTTTTTATGGAAAAGTACTCAAGAATGCTGTTGTACAACATGTCTGCTTAGTGAATCCAGTACCACATATGTTTTCACATCATGAATATACTTCAGCTGCTTGTATGGAAGAAACATGGGGAAAATAAATCACTTGCTGTAATTATTAGACTTCATTGTAAATTTTCTGGACAGTGTTGGGACCTTTTCTTGAGTATATCTTAGGCAATTCGTAACAGCATAAGGGGTTTAATGGAGTGTTGGCAAGGACAGAGGAGCCATAAAGGCTTGAATTTGATGTGGAACACTATTCCTATGTGCGTTTTTTGGACCTAATGGTTGGAAACGAATAGAGCTTGCTTTGAAGGAAAAAAGAAACCATACCTTTAGAATCAAGAATAAGTGTTTACATAATCTTCTCTTGTGGTGTAATAGTAGTTCTGTTGGTAACATGAATCAGTATATGATCCAATGTCCCCTCCCCTTTTTTTTTTTTTTTTTTAGGGAAAGCTATTGTTTTTTCTGAAGTTATTGTAGCTTATATTCTTCCAAATTTACGTATTTTTCAAATCTCTAAATATGATTTTGTATGTGTTGGCTAGTGTTGCATTTTTATCCGTCAAGTTGCACTAATTTTGACTCAATAGTTTGATGGGTCATTTTGCATGGAATGAACTTTATACATCCCAAGGAGGCACACTAATTTTTTATCCTAACTTTTCAGACTTTAAATTTTAACTTTCTGCCACTCTTGGGGAGAAGGTATATCATAACCCTTACAATCATCTGTTTCAAGTATTCTCTTTTAGCCTCTAACTCCAATGCTTCCTGTAGTTTCAGAAATGGACTTCCCTGTCATGGAATGTACTTGATTAATTGCTAGACATAGATGAATGCGAGGATAATCGTTGTGATGGAATATGCATTAACTTTCCTAGAGGCTGCACTTGTCCACATGGTCAGATTGGTGATGGCAAAAGAAATGGCTGCGGTTGCACCCCTCAGAACTCTAAGTCACCTATCCTTCAACTCTCACTAGGTAGTAGGTCTACACCATCAGATTATGATTAGTATTTTTTATGACTGAGAAATCTGTTCTTTGGGCCAACATCAGCCTTAACTCGGGGATCCATCCCTCTACCCTTCTTCACTTAAATATAAGAGTTGGTTCGCTTGGCACAGGCTCGAACTTGTGATCCATGACACAAGTCCCACAACCTTTGCCAATTTAGCTAACCCCTTGGGATGGATTTTGATTAGTTTAATTTAGTTTTCATATCTTAAATCCTTCCAAGCAGCAAAGTTAGTTTTGTTCAATGTTATGGGCTTTTTGCTTCCAATTTTCATCATCTTTTTTCTTCTCTGTTTCATTTCATGTATTACTCTTTCACTTTTAGGTTGTTAAAAAAAATTACACATTTCTAAATATGGGAACTCTTTAACATTAAACTTTCCGCTTTACCATTAATGGCATGCTCTCATAACCACAGAATGTCATGATCAAGAAGTTTGGGACCACAAGTTCTAAAGGTACTTTTGGTATGTTACAACAGTCTTTCTTTTTTCATTTAACTCCATGTCCAGTCAAATACCATTGTATAAAATGGAATGGTTTGATTCACACTTAAGTTCTTTTCTAATATAATGAAATTGGCATAAAAATACCATGTGAATTATTCCAGGTTGGTTCATATAAGATTTAGGAATTTGAAATCCATCCTATTAAGTTTCTAGTTGAATTAAGTGACTTGTATAGAATGTTTTGACGGAGAGCGAAATATATCTGAAAAATATGCATGCAGGTTTGTGCTTTGGCTTTCAAGCTTTGGTCATCCGTGCCACTGGGATATACTTGGGCATCAAAAGAAGACAACTCATTAGAATCAGGGAAAAGTTTTTTCAGAAAAATGGTGGTTTGTTGTTGACACAGAAACTCAGATTAAATGAGGGTGGCATTGAGTATGCAGCTAATATCTTTACGGCAGCAGAGCTCGAAAAAGCCACTGACAACTATGATGAGGATCGTATCCTCGGCTGTGGTGGTTATGGTATGGTTTACAAAGGTGTCCTACCGGACAAATGTGTGGTCGTGATTAAATAGTCAAAAACAATGGACGAGAGCCAAATAGAATTGTTCATTGATGAAGTGATCATTCTTTCGCAAGTCAATCATCACCATGTGGTTAAACTCTTGAGTTGTTGTTTGGAGACTGAAGTCCCTCTACTACGTTACGAATTCCTTCCTGCTAATGCAAAATCGTGGAGGTTCAGGTTTGGTTTTGTAAAGCAATTTTGTACTTTAATTGAAACTTGAATCAAAGCACACAGGATGACTGATATTTATATGCAATGCATATTCCAATCCTTTTATGGGTAGGATTAGCAAAAGGTGATTTCTTAAGAGGAAAGGTTAGAGTAAAAGCCTAAATGTCCTTTATGTTTGGATCTAAATTCAAAATCACCCCTGTTCTTTGATGATACACTAAAGTCCTCATATCTGTGAAATTGGTGCACTTTTTAGCCTTCCTTAAATAACCTCTTATATAGTTAACCCATTTTAGGCGGGTCGAATTAAGAATTGGATTGGGTCCTAAATAAATCTTAATAATGGTTTTTATTTTTTAAATATTTTTATCTAAAAATTTGCAATTGTCACATTATTAAATATGTACCAAAAATTGTATTTCCGATTAAAAAGACCATGAAAGCAAAAAAGTTGGATGAATGTTGAATGATTTAGAAGACAAAATAATATTGAGTGACTTTGGGGGCTAATTACTATAAGTTGAGTGAGCATCTAGACATTTAATTCGATTATTTGGTCAAGCATTGCTACGGGGACATTTGAAAAAAAAAAGTTTATATAGAACGGATTAAAATAGTATAATATGCGAGTGAAAATGCAACTCAAATTCAAATATAAAAAATCAAATTTGGAGTTAAATATGTTAGAATAACATAAGCTAATACTTTAAAAGAATATACGGAAAAGAGCCTAAAATGCTCTTAAACTATCGAATTTGGATAAAAATGCCCTCGATTTACCTATTCTCTCTAAAATTCCCTCAGCGTCAAGCTATTGACTCTAAATTACCCTTATTTTTAACGGTCCTATTTAAAAATATAATTAAACAAATTCCATTTATCACGTGGCATGATTCTATTGGATAAGTTTAAAATAAACCTAATTAATTAAAATCCGTAGGGATCTAGTAGCTCAATTGGTTGGCTACTTAAACTTTCACCTTGTTGATGAGGGTTTGAATCCCCGCATTATAATCCCCTTCCCCTACCCCTTATGTAATAAAAAAAAATTAAAATCCAACTCAAAACTCGGATCCACCTAAAACTCATACCCGCCCCGGCCTAAATGCCCCATTAAACTAAAATGAATTGTCGATAATCTCCCCTGTTCTTCATCTTCCTCGGATTGTTCATCATCATCATCACCGATTGTATCGTATTAATCTCATCAAATTGGTGAATTCCAAGAATCGAAAAAAACAGAACAAAGAAACCCATAACCAAAAAAAGCAGAACAAAGAAATCCATAATCGAAAAATTAGACTAGTACAACGGTGCCGATTTAATGAAAACTTCACTTCACTGATGCATCGCAAAATGATCAGTGCTATAACAGAAAATCTCTACCCTTTGAAATGTCAACAACTTGCAAATTTACAAGAAGAAGAAATAACATACATAAAAAACAACAAAAACCACCATGAAAATGCTTCAACATAGAACAAAATTTCCACAAAATCCCATCAAATTGCAAATTCGAAGAACCAAAAAGAAAAAGAAAAAAGCAGAAATGAAAAAACCCATAACAAACTCGATTTCAATTCTAATTAATTAATGGGGAATGTAGGCCGGGCGGGTATGGGTTTTAGGTGGATCTTATTTTGGATTGGGATTTTAATTAATTAGGTTTATTTTAAAATTAGCCAATAGAATCGTGTCACGTAATAAATGATTTTTTTTAATTATATTTTTAAATAGGAACATTAAAATAAGAGCAATTTAGGGCCAATAGGTTCATATCGAGGACATTTTAGAGCGAATAGGTAAATGGATGGCATTTTTGTAGCAAATCTGATAGTTCAGGGGCATTTTAGGCTCTTTTTCCAAGAATATATTAGTCACCAAATCGTTTAAAGCAAAATAATAGAGGGATGGACGTTTAGATTTTTTTGCATGGGTTTAAGAGCCTATTTGGCCTAGCCGTTTTGAGGTTAAAAACGCTTTTTTTGGGGGAAAAGATTTTTTTTATTTTTTTTATTTATATATTTGAGGTGGTTGACCAATTAATAAAACTGTTTTTAAATAGAAGCAGAAGCAGTTTTTCTCTGGTGAGGGAGAAACAAAAAATTTTTGCTTCTTGAAAAAAGCAGAAGTAGAAAATTATTTCTTTCAGGATAAAAATATCCCTACCATAAATACATATTTACCAAGTATCTCCCTCATTAATCCATTAATTTCTAATTAATAATTCTTTGTGTTGAATTTTAATTTGTGGAATGATTTTGAATTTTATTTTGGCTGTAGCGTTTTAGTATATTTAAATCATTGTGTTGATATTATATCAATATTTAGTATTTGTATTATACTAATTGAAAATTTGTAATATGTACTTTTAAATTTTAATTAAATAAAATTATTAACTTAATTGTAGTATTTTGTCACAGATATTTAAAATTATTTCTCTCTGTAAAATAATATTGATAGTAGTCATTTGTTGATACTTGTCATTTTCCGTAATTTGACACTCAAAAGCACTTTTTTAAGAAGATTGGCCAAACACAATCTGTTTATTAAAATCAGTCAAGCACTTTTCAAATAAATTAGCCAAAAACAAATTGGCAATTAGCACGATTGCCCTTCATACAGATTGGTTTTTAATTTTTGCCACTCAGTTCGCTGGTCTTTAATTTTTGCCACTCAGTTCGCTGGTCTTTAATTTTTGCCATTCGCTTAAAAAGATGGCCGAAAATATCCCGAGGTACTGTGTTCGAAACCCAGTAGAGTCAAAAATAATAATATTTTCACAAGGCATAGGTTTCTATGCCTATTCAGGCGAAGTTACATAGAACTTATGCCGGAGACGACCGACTTTTCCTTATAAGGCAAACATTTAGTTATACCTTAAGGCAAAGTCTGCCACATAAAGCAAGACTTTTTGCGAATTTTTTTTTAACTGAGCGGGGGTTTGAATCCAGAACCTCAGAGTATTTTCGTACCACCTTTTTAAGCGAAAGACAAAATTTAAATACCGGCAATTTGAGGGACAAAAATTAAAGACCACCCCAAAAGAAGGGAAATCCGCGCAAAAAAATGAATGTAAACTGCTTCTCACTAAAAATACTTTTTAAAAAAATATACTTTTAAAAAAAATACTTCTCAAAATAAGTTATTTTTAGCCGGCAGGCCAAAGAGGCTCTGAGTCCCCTATTTGACTCGAACAATTTTTGAACAGATTGAAAGTATGACCCTATCATTGGTAATTTGGTATGATATGTTTTGACCCGTATAAGTTTAATATGACCCAACTCCTTCATTTGCTATTTCGTCCAAAATTAGGGCACACTTAATAGAATACCACTATCACATCAGTCAAGATGAGGAGAATTTCTCTGTGTATCCCTCACAATGCTATTATGCCCTTTATTTCTTTCTTTGATATTTCCCATTCTTGTTCAACTAGAGCTTATTCTTCTTGCCATACTAATAGATCAATTTCAGTAAAGGGTAAACTTGGGTTAAATAGCAAGATTGAGAATGTCAAGTGTTTAGATGATGCTGTTACTCTCTTCCATCAATTGGTTAGAATGAAGCCTCTTCCTTCTGTTTTCATTTTCTGTAAATTATTTAGGACACTGCTAAATATGAAGCATTATTCTGCTGTCATTCCTCTTTTTCGTGAAATGCAGACACTGGGTATCCCAATTAATAATTTCATCTTGAATATCGTGATTAATAGTTATTGCCTGATGCATCGTGCTAATTTTGGATTTTCGGTGCTGGCCATTTACTTGAAGAATGGCATTCCGTTTAATGTTGTCACCTTTACGGCTCTAACAAGGGGATATTTTGCTGAAAATAAGGTCAATGATGCAGTTGAATTGTTCAAAAAATTGGTGAGAGAAAAGATTTGTGAGCCTGACAAAGTCATGTATGCAACTGTCATGAATGGGCTAAGCAAAAGGGGCCATACTCAAAAAGCTTTAGGTTTGCTCCGGTTAATGGAACAGGGGAATACTAAGCCCGACATATATATCTACACCATCGTTATGGATGCCCTTTGCAAAGATAGAAATTTAGATGCTGCTATCAACCTTTTCAATGAGATGAAGCAGAAAGGCATTCCTCCTGACACAGTCACTTATAATTCTTTTATTGATTATTTCTGTAAGCTTGGTCAGTGGAAAAAAGTTTTGACTTTGTTCTCTGAGATGGTAAACCTCAATATTTACCCAAATGTGCACACCTTCACCATGGTGATTGATGGACTATGCAAAGAAGGAAAAGTCGAAGATGCCGAGGAAATAATGAGACACATGATTGAAAAAGGTATAGAGCCTAATATAATCACCTACAATGCGATAATGGATGGATATTGTTTGTGTGGTCAACTGGATAGAGCGAAGAGAGTGTTTGATTCCATGATAGATAAGAACATTCAACCTGACATTTTTAGCTATAACATACTAATAAATGGATACTGTAAGGAAAACAAAGTGGTTGAGGCCATGCAATTGTTTCATGAAATTTCTCAAAAGGGATCAAAACCTAATATTGTTACGTACAATACTATCTTGCAAGGTCTGTTTGAAGTTGAAAGAATAAGCGATGCAGAAAAGTTCTTTGATGAGATGCTATCTACAGGGCCCATACCCAATTTATACACTCACTGCACTTTGCTCAATGGTTATTTTAAGTACGGACTTGTTGAAGAAGCTATGTCACTCTTTAATAAGTTGGAAAGAAAGAGAGAAAACACTCATATTAAATTTTACAATTTTGTCATTAATGGATTGTGCAAAAATCGTAAACTTGACAAAGCTCGTGCTATTTTTGAGAAGCTTTCTCTAATTGGATTGCTCCCGGATACAAGAACATACAATTCAATAATAAATGGATTTTGTCTAGAAGGGTCGATAGATGAAGCTAATCATATGCTAAGAAAAATGGAGGAGAGCGGTTATTTGCCAAATGACATCACTTACAATGTTATTGTGCGAGGATTTCTCAAGTGCAGAAAAATTAGTGCAATGGCAACATTCATGAAAGAAATGGTTGGAAGGGGCTTCTCATTTGATGCAAATACCACTGAGTTACTGGTAAATGTTATTAGGGAGAATCCTTATGTCCTTGATATGATACCCGAGCTTCACTCGATAAATAAGAAGTGAATAGTTCTTATTTATTCGGCTATGATACAATTTCCTTTTATCCCTGCATGAGAAACGGCATCCTTTGCAATTAGAACATTGCTTGAGCTTTCGAGAGGTATCACTTTTGATATTTTGTTTGTTTTTCTACTCTTATTTATCTTGAAAATCAGATGCCATTGCACTCTTAATATGATATATAATGTGAGTTCACTTATGTGCACACATTGTAAGTCCCGGTATATCGTGTACAGTGTTTTTTAGTTATCTTCAGGTATTATCATTTTCTATCTTTTTGCTATTGGAACAATTTACAACTGCGTGCAACTTATAAATTGCTATTGGGACAATTTTTTCGATGTTTTCTAAAATCATGGTTACTTGAACCATAATTGAAACACTAGAGCTGACAAGATCAACCCCATACTTCTGTCCCTGAACCATATAGTACAAATATTTGTGATTTTCTGAAATTGAATCAGAAGTGGTTCATGTAGGGTATACTCTGGGTGAATGGTCAACACCATATTCGAATTATTTAAGAATATATTTTTGGAGATTTATATATGATCCAAGAGTACTGGGTTCTTTATAGGGAATTGACATTTTCATAGAATGACAGTATTGTCATTATTATTCGAAAAGGGTTGCAATTCATATCGTCATTGACAACTAATGTAGAAGATGGTGGGAATGGATTTCTTTTGAAGACGCAGAAAACTGTTCGCAATTCTCTAGTCTAATTGCTTTTTCATAATTTTAGATTATGGATTCTTACTTTAAGTGTAAACTCTTCTTGGTAGTTTTAAGAATTTGAGGAAAGGGACTCATGCCTTATGTTATACTTCAACACTGTGTTATTCTGCTGGTTACTTTAGTTAATGAGATGGATATAATAGAGCTTTTACGATCATGTGTCCATGTGTAGCTTCGTCATTGTTGTCAAAATATTTAGTTATCTATGGAATATTGAATCATGTGAACACTATAAGAGAGGAGTAACATATATCTAATTTCTTCTATATTTAGTTTTCAGTATGATCATGTTTTTGTCACAAAATTGACCTGGTCTCTAGATCATTTGAATGTCAGCTGTGATCTTTTGTTAATTTAATTCTCCTTCAATAACTTAATATATGATGATGTCAACTTCGTTTATGTATGGGTTTGCAGGACAGGCTCATCACGGTCACAGCAGAAACTTATGTTCTGAAAACGATGCAACTGATAATAGGTACTACTCTCTGCTTCATTTCCTTTTTAGTGCTCTTTTAGTGTATTTGCTTCAAACACAAGAACATAAGCTTAAATACATTACGACATGTTAAGAGCAATTTAAATGTGGAAGTCCACCAAGTTTCCCTATGGGGGTGCTTAAAAGGCCAGCCCGGTGCACAAAGCATCCCGTGTTAGAAGGCTCCAGGGAAGGCCAGCCGGGTGCTTAGGATGTGCAGTTACAAAAATAAAAATTCAGTTTGTTGAAATGAATTTAGGAAACTTATCATCCTCTCAACTTCGTTTACATTTTCTTACATCTATATTTTAAATTACAAATATTCTCTTTTTCGCCTTTGTATCTTTGTTCTGTTCTTTCCAAACCATCCACTAAACAATTGTTGGTAACAGTGTTCAAAAGTGTCCTGGAGCTATTTGAAGTCCTACCTTTTTCCAACTCAGCAGCAGTTGTTTCCGAGTTTCCGACATGCACCATTTTAGTTCAAATAAAATCAGAAACATGTACAAAATCTGAGCTGTAAACTTGAAATGTATGAACATAAGTGCCTTGCATCTTCATACTTCTTCACAGAGGATACACTCCTCTTTATAAATTGAGTTGAGTCAAATATGTCTCTCTTGCCATGTGAAGCATTCAACCTTGTAAGGGCTTTGTTTCTCCATATCAATTTCCAAGGCTATATGTGATGTTGCCTACTACTTTGGGAGAACATCTTGTAACCTGATTTTATCGGAAAATGTCGGATTTGTTTTCCTTCTGGTTCGCCTTGTCTGGTTCTTCTTGCATCCCTTGACATCCTTGTCTAACATTATCTCCTCTGCATACTGGCCATCTTGTGTAAATATTTAGTGTTCCTATCCCGTTGCTGCAACCAAAGGCTTCTAGATCTTTGTTTCCATGAAATTTCCTCACATTTTGCTGTTTCATCAATTTTCACAGTTAAATCTGCCTTCTGAACTATGTGTGGTTGAAAAGAATTTTGTTTTTCTGCTTCTTTGTCCAGCAACATTAACTTGTACAGTGCCTCTGATTTTTTCTCTCAATGTTGCCAAAGACTTGTATGTTCCAGCCTATCAATTTTCCTTGAAGTAATTTCATTTTGCTGGCCAATATGAAATCTGTCACCTCAAATTTGTCCCAATATTTTTCCACCTTGTTCACAAAGCCTTCATGTTGAATTATGATCTTCTGTTTTGCCCTTGTCAACACTGTAACATTAGAGGGTTATGATCCGGTATTACTTTGGCAAGTAGCGTTTGTTTTAAATACTTGAAATTTTCATCTCGCTGTTGAGAACAAAAAACTGTCAATTCTTGAGGCCACCCCTTGAATCTCCTCTTGTCCATGTAAAATTACCTCCACATAGAGGAGGGCCGACCAGCTCTAAGTCGTCAAGAAAATCTGAAAAATCAATCATCCCTCTGATCAATGTTGGTTATTGTTTCTCACATGAGTGTATCTAGTTACATTGAAGTTCATGCACAGCACCCGTGAGCCAATTCCAAACACCCTTTTTTTTAATGAAGTAAGAATATTATTAACAATAAGGGCATTAACTAGCCCGTATACAAGAAGTATACCAAAAAGTAGAAAATCCTACAAGAATACATGATTTTCTATGAAAGTCGCCCAATCATTTATACAAAAAGTAACCTCATGGGTGCACCAAAAGAAATAAGGGAAAAGAGGCTATTTCTCAAGTGTACGATATCTTTCTCTATTCCATCAAAAGCTCTCTTGTTCCTCTCACTCCATATGGTCCACATCAATGCTAAAGGGGCAACTTCACATGCCCTGCATCTCCTCCTCCGTCTTCTACGAGCCCAGCTAGACACTGTTTCTTTCATAGTTCTCGGCATTACCCACTCGAAACCAAACCATCTCATCAACTCCCCCCATAGCGAAGATGCTACACGGCAATGTAAAAGTAGCTGATCTACGTCTTCCCCTGATTCTTTGCACATACAACACCAACTAACACAAGTAATCTTCTTCTTCCTTAAGTTCTCCGCCGTCAAGATCACCCCCCTTGTAGCTAACCAAGTGAAGAAGCACACCTTTGTTGGTACTCTAGGGATCCATATCGAGGTATGTGGGAAAACAATCTCCTCTATCACCAAAAGCACACCCTTATACTGCTGCTTATCTCTTCCCAGACTTCTTTTATCTTTTCTGTTGTTTGGTGCACACACTGGTCAGTTGCCACCTGAAATCTGTGAAATTAAGTGATGGCCCTTTAGGATTTCTGTACAGTTCCAATTTCTCTTGTTCTACATGATAATCATTCCATAGCTGACCATCCAGCCATTTTTTATTCTTGTAAGCAATAGAAATTGGCCTTCCATTTTGACATCAGCATCTTTGTAGTAGTTCCGTAATTCTTATCATTTAAGCCCCTTAGGTTCCAGCTTAATATTTTTCACTTCATGAAGAATTCTTGCATATCCCAAGGTAGGGTAACGTCTGCATACACTCTACCCTGCCTAGACCCCACTTTGTGAGATTTCACTGGGTATGTTGTTGAAGAATTCTTGCATATCTGTTCCCTCCCTTTATTGTTGCTTGTACTACCTGCATAATTTACATGATGTCAAGTTTGTTTAGTTCCTTTTTTTTTTTTGGCTTTTGAGAAGGGAAAAAAAAGGAAGGAACTAAACGAACTTGAGTTTCATTTTTAGCTTATTAGATAAAGATCATGCTTCTCCAGTTTTGCGGTCATATCCCTTTCCATTTTATTAGGAGATGAAAAATCTCTCAGTCCCAATACCGCATTTTGCCATCCCTTATCAAGGTTCTTCTTACTCAGAGCGTAGCCATCTTTTCTTTTGAAGCTTTATTGCATTCTTGCATAGAAGATTCCTCTTCTTGCAAAGTTAATTGATGGCTTGGGGACAAGAAGAACCTTTAATATATGTAATATGTATATATATTAAATAACTTGGACTTCCGGCTTGGTCGCCTGCCGGTCCTGACCTAAAAGGCTATTTTTACTTATATATTTCTAAGAGAGTTTTAGTTCTATTTAAAACGTAATTTAAGTTTTATGTTTTGAATTCTGATGAACTACGTGTTACCTTTCTAAATAGTGATTTGTAGTGTATGTTTCGGCTTTGCTGTCTCTGGAATCGACTTGTTTTTATTCCCCTAAACAATATACATGGAATACTTCTTTATTAGCAATGATTTTTCACGCCTCAAAGTTCTCTTTCAATTTTTCCTAACAGAACCTATCACTTGCCAGATAACCGCATTCACTGGTATGACACGAATGGTGTCCAACGGAGATGTTGTCCGTGTTGTTGCAAGTGAGCGTAGGGGTAAGCTGAACCGTCGAAATGCTTACATAAAAGGAGGTTACTAGATGATGATGACAAGCATGGAGGCTAGTTGCCTTTTTCATTTTAAATGGCGATTTTAACCTTGGTCATCCTAAAGTCTTACTCTTATTATGTTGTGTAAAATGTTACATTAATATCAGAGGTGATAACCAGATATGGAGCAAATGTTAAATCACAAATCCCCTACAAATGTTGTGTTTTTTTTCCCATTACTAGCACGTCTCGCTGTCACAAGTTATGACGTAGCTCGATCACTTAGGCCGACCTTAGGCAGACATCCCTCAGGAGTGTAATGAAGCTCACTAACTTATACAGTACCATTTATTATTTTTCACTATCAGGTCACCTATAGTTATTTTTTAATTGACATGATATGTAGTGTAAATGCTCCTCGAAGTTAATTGGGTAATTGTTACGTGATTAGAGCAATTACCCACGAGAATCAATTATTCTTGTGAACTCATATTTCTAAATTGTAATTCTACTTAAAATTGTGGTTAATTTTTCTACAAAATAATTTTTTTTGTGCATATACATGAAAAGAATTATTTCTGTCACAATTAAATTTACAAAATTAATACTCTTCTACTTTTATTTATTGGTCAGTTTTATTCCTCGTTATATCTTGGGGTTATTTTTCGCCTGCCATTAATAAAGTTATCAAAAATATCTCTCATTTGATGGAAACCCCAAATCCACCATAATATCCCGATTTCAATTAAATTACTTGCGACCTATTCTACTAAACCAAATTAAAACCCAACCCATTTTCTAAAAACGGCCTCTAGTAACTTTGTTTCTTATTCATTTGAGAGTAACATTTATCTGGAGGGGTTAATAATTGCCTTGCTGAACATTGTAAATTGAAACATAAAGATGGTTGAGATCAGGTTCTTGCAAGTTTATCTAATTTCAGTCTGCTTTAGGAAATTTGTTTCTATTATGCAGGGAATCAGTTAGTTTGCCTTTCCATAAACTTGTTGGTAACTTAGAATGGTTAATTGGCTTCTTTGGTTTACTAATTGGCTATGTTAAATTCAAATAGCTTGGGGAATTTTCGGAGTTCAGTTGGTTGGCTATCTAAACTTTTACATTGTTAGTGAGGGTCAGATTCTCTACCTTATAATCCCCTCTCCCATTTTTCCTGTCCCAAAAAAAAAAAAAATTAAAAAAAATCCTCAGCTCTATTATATGTTTATTAACTTCTTCTGAACAGTGTTATGAAAGTAAAGCTAAACTAGTAATAAGATTTGCACTCCAACAGCACCCACAAATTTTTAGCTTTATGTGGGAAATTGAGACGAAAAAGTTGGTGTTTATAGGGAAAATGTGGAAGAGAAGGTGTTGCGGAGGTGTAAAATGGGGTTAGAATGGTTTTTAGAAAATGGGTGGAGGTTTAATTCAATTTTTTGTGCGGATTGCTCTTCATATGAACTGGTCTTTAATTTTTTTCCCCTCAAATCGCTAGTTTTTAATTTTTGTCCTTGCTTACTTTTAATGAAAATTTATGATCTAAAGTACCCTTTTTTGGTGGTGTACAAAATTAGAGATTCTACATTCATTTTTTTTTAATTTTGCGCGGATTGCCCTTCTTTTGGGGTGGTCTTTAATTTTTGTCCCTCAAATTTTTGGTCTTTAATTTTTGTCTTTCGCTGAAAAAGGTGATAAAAAATATCCGAAGATTCTAGGTTCGAAATCCCGCTTAGTCAAAAAATAAAATCGCAAGGCAAAACTTTCGCAAAAAGTCTGCCTTATGCGGGAGACTTCGCCTTAAGGCATAACTAAAAGTTTGTCTTACAAGGCAAAATCTGCCGTATCCGGCATAGGTTCTATGTACTTCGCCCAAATAGGCATAGGTTCTATGTAACTTGCAAATTTTATTTATTTATTTTCGACTCTGCTGGGTTTCGAACCAAGAACCTCGGGGATTTTCGGCCACCTTTTTAAGCGAAGGGCAAATATTAAAGACCAGTGAATTGAGGGGCAAAAATTAAAGACTAGAACGTATGAAGGGCAATCGTGCGAATTGCCCTTATAGGTTTGATCCCCGGCAGAGTAAAATAAAAAACAATTTTGCAAGACAAGGTTTCATAGAAACTATGCCTTGTCCGACATAATTTGTGTAGTAACTAATTTGCTCGGCATAAGTTTATGGAAACTTTTAACTTCATTTCTATAGGACTTATGTCGGACAAGGCATAGTTTCTTTATAACTTTGCCTGTACAGGCATAATTTCTATAAAATCTTGTTGCGAAATTAGGTCATAGAGCCGATTTTTTTTTTTGATGTCAAGGATATTTTCGTCCACTTTTTTGTTACTTAAAATACCAAAGGGAAAAAAAATTAAAGACGTGCGATTTGAAGGGCGAATATTAAAGACCACTTCAAGATAGGGGCATTCGTGCGAATCACCTAGTTTAATTTGGTTTAGTTTAGTGGGTTGCGAGTCTGGTTAAAAGAGTGGAACGGGTAATTTCAACTTAAACTAGGTTATTTAGATGGATTGTGTGGTTTCTGTCAAGTGATGGATATTTTGATAATTTTAGTAACAACAGGGACAAAAATGGGGGTCCGGAACCAAAATAACTCGGAAAAAAAAGAGTATGAACCAAAATACCCCAGCAAAAAGAGAGGTACAAAGGTACCTTTAACGCATGATTTTCATGCGTTATTGGATGCTCTTTTTTTCTTCTTTCTTTCTTTTCTTTCTTTCTTTCTTTCTTTCTTTCACACTTTTTTACATACTTTAGCCATAGATTAATCATGCTTTGAGACTCCAAAACTTGAATATTTTATATAGAACCCTATTTATTTTTGTGCGATTAATAAGGTAGGCTCAACACATTAAGGATATACAAAACTTCGGATTGTCGTTTTAGTGGTTGAAACGTGCTCGAAGTCCATTTTTGTTTGAAGACTTGTTGTCATTAGCTTTAAGTTATTTATGTTTTAGGGTTTCACGTTATTTTTATATTGATGCGTAACTTTATTTTTAGTGATTATAACTTTATTTTTATAATCAATTAACAAAATATCAATTCATGATCAATTATTTATGTGTAATTTTTTTTTTTTTTTGCGTTATACCCTTCAACCCCTAACTAATTGGAGTCCGCAACTTAAATAACCCAAAAAGTGGATTTGGGTACCAAAACAACCCATTAAAAAACCTTTTGGGCACTAATTTATTTGTAAGTTGGTGAAATTTTAAATGGTCATAACTTTGCGCTCGGATCTCCATTTGATGCGATTTTTTTTTTTTTTTTTGAGTTTTTTTTTCGAGATCTATGCGTCCGAACTCGCCGCAAGGTCGTTTTTCCCGCCCGAATTTTTCAAAAACGTCCGTTATCCCATTCAATTTCAATTTTCCCCTCAAATTCGTGCGCAATTTTCATTATTTCTTTTTTAACTCTAATGACGAAAAATATATTTGATTCCATAATCCCGTGATAATGATGTTTTCAATGTCAATTTCAAGGTTCCAAATTCAATTTAAGAAAACAAGTTAGATAGCATTAGTGAACATACAAAATAATAAAAAGTGTCTACGTTGTTACTTTAACCAACTTGGCTTGGTGGTAAAGCCTTTGGCTTTTGACTTTTTTTTTTTTTTTTTTTTTTTTTATCTCATCCACCAAGGATCAAACCTCGGCGGGAGCGTTGAGAAGATATTATTAGTAAAAAACGAACTAATTTATTTAACGATTAACATGGGATAAACAAGTAATTAACATGGGAAAAGTAATTTCAGAAATAAATATATTAACAATGACATAATTAACAAATATTAACAATGCCATAATTAACAAATAATTAACGGAGATCCATGGAGGTTTCGTATTTGTAAATACTAAATTATTTATTATTCTTGAAATTAACTAAAATTTTATACCTAATTAGAACTTACTTAACTAGGATAAGTTATGGAGCATTTAGTTAGTTATTTTGAATAATCCATGATATTGAATTGTTGATTATAATTTACTTAACTCATATAGTTAAAGTAATAACGAACAAAATTTTATATTAACTAACTAATCCTTCGTCAAAAAATTATGTTAACTAACTAATCCTTTTCAGAAATTATGTTAATGATGTTCAATCCAAAACTAAGGATTTAGCTTATCATTTGTTATTCAGGATTTTGTTTATCGTTCGTTATTCGGGATTCAGTTTATTATTCATTATTCGGAATTTACCTTATTGTTCGTTATTCGTTAATGGATTATTTTGGTACCCAAACCCACTTTTGGAGTTATTTAAGTTGCGGACTCCAATTAGTTGGGTGTTGAAGGGTATAACGCAAAAAAAAAAAAAAAAATTACACAGAAATAATTGATTATGAATTAATATTTTGTTAATTTATTATGGATTATTAATTTGTTAATTTTTTATTTATTATTAATTTATTTATTTGTGAAATTATCAAAATAAAGTTACGCATTAATATAAAAATAACACAAAACCCTAAAACATAAATAACTTAAAGCTAATAACAACAAGTCTTCAAACAAAAATGGACTTTGAACACTTTTCAACCACTAAAACGACAATTTGAAGTTTTGTGTATCCTTGATGTGTTGAGCCTATCTTATTAATAGCACCAAAATAAATAGGGTTCTATATAAAATATTCAAGTTTTGGAGTCTTGAAGCATGATTAATTTATGGCTAAAGTATATAAAAAAGTGTGAAAGAAAGGAAGAAAGAAAGAAAAGAAAGAAAGAAAGAAAGGAAAAAAGAAAAAGAAAAAGCATCCACTAACGCATGAAAATCATGCGTTAAAGACTTAGGTCCGTCTTTAAGTCCTTTAACGTATGATTTTTTTTTTTTACTTTTTTTTCCTGGGGTATTTTGGTTCATACCCTTTTTTTTTGTTATTTTGGTTCCGGCTCAAACTTGTAACGGAGGATGGAACTGAATAAGAGTCCGGAGCCAAAATGACTTAATAAAAAACCAAGTGCACCAAAATACCCCAATAAAAAAAAAAGATACAAAACTACCTTTGAGGCAGTAAAATACTGCACTAAAGCATTGGAGACGAGTCTCGTTAATTGCTTTAGTATTTTTTGCGCCTTGTAGAATCGATTAAAAAAAAAAAAAAATTCTATAATGCGGTAAAATATGCGTTATAGAAACGATACAAAAAAAAAAAAAATTTGGCCAACTTTATTTTTTGCAACACTTAGTGTATTTTTTTCATATTTTGACCAATAATTTGTCGTGTGTCAAGACTCCGAAACGTTAATATTTTATATAGAAACTGATATTTTTTTTCTGCGTACAATAATGTAGGATCAATACATCAAGGATACGTAAACGTTTGGATTGGCATTTTAGGGATTGAAAAGGTGGCAATTTCAAGTAAGTTTTGTTTGCAAACTTTAGGTTTAAGTATTCTATATACATAGACGTCTATTTTTGTTTGAAGACTTGTTGTCATTAGCTTAAAGTTTTTTATTTTTAGGGTTTAGATTTAAGTGTGTTATTTTTTAATGTGTAACTTTATTTCGAATATACGCGATTTTTTACGCTCGGACATCTAATTTATGCGATTTTTTTTGCAATATATTCGAAATAAAGTTACGCATTAAAAAATAAACACTTAAGGAACACTTAGTGTTTTTTTTCCATAAAAAGATCGCAACATCTTATTTTAATAAATCTTTTCTTTGCAACATTTAGTATTTTTTTCATACTTTGACCAATGATTAGTCGTGTGTCAAGACTCCGAAACGTCAATATTTTATATAAAACCTGATATTTTTTTCTGCGTACTATAATGTAGGCTTAATACATCAAGGATACGTAAACATTCGAATCGTTGTTTTAGGGGTTGAAAAGGTACCCGAAGTAAATTTTGTTTAGAAACTTTAGGTTTAAGTGTTTTATTTTTTAAGGTTTTAATTTAAGCGTGTTATTTTTTAATCAAGACATAACTTTATTTTGAATATAAATATAATTCTAAAAAATATAAGGAGAAAAACTAGTCGTAAAGTGGTCAAACTGTAGATGGTCATAACTTTACGCTCGGACGTCCGATTTACGCGACTTTTTTTTGATTTTGGGTATTTTTCCAAGATCTATGCGGACAAACTGCTGCACGGCGGTTTGGCCTAGCCGATTTTTAAAAAAACACCTTTTATCCCATACAATTTTAATTTTTCCCATTTTGGGATGATACGCAATTTTTTCTCGAGGTAATGTAGCTATGAATAGCAATTTCATTTTTGTGGTTTCAATTTTTGAAAATAAAGCTGACTAATTTTCTCGACATATAAATTTGACTAAAATTTTAAAAAACTAAGTTTTTTCAAACCTTTTATCCCATAACGATCCGAATTTCATTTGATTATTGAGCCATATTATTGGCGTGGAGTTCTATATAAACTATTGACGTTTATAATTAAAATTGAAAACAAATACTAAGTGTTGCAAAAAATAAAGTTGGCCAATTTTTTTTTGTCTTGTTTCTATAATTTTTTTTTAATTGCTTCTATAACGCAGTAAAATACTGCGCTAAAGGTAGTTTTGTAACTTTTTTTTTATTGGGATATTTTGATTCACTTGAATTTTTATTAACTCATTTTGGTTCCGGACTCAACTGAATAAATGAAAGTAGAGAGTATTTTTGAAACCTTTTGCCCTTATATATACCACACGTCGGACTTGTCACTAGGGGTGTTCATGGTTCGGTTTGGGTCGGTTATTGGTTAAAACCATAACCAAACCAATTTAGTCGGTTTTTAAATGTCTAAAACCATAACCAAACCAAATAAAATAATAACCACCGGTTTGGTTATTGTCTTTGGTTCGGTTTGTGATTTAATTTTATTCTCTCTCTCAAAATAAAGCGAACTTTGCCGATATCGAGGGAAAGACATGCTTGATAAAATGAAAAGAGATAATTTTTTTATGTTGGGTATTTTGATTCATATTCTTTTAAGATTTTTTTAAAAATAAGTAGACCAAAATTAAATTAATAATTAAAAGGTATAAAATATCTTTAATTATTTATGAATAATATTACATATAAATAATTATAAATTTTATGTATATAATTATCCCCCTATATATACCACAAACCAAATATTATCGGACTTTAAAACCAAACCACAAAAAAAAAATGGTTACTTTTTTTATTCGATTTGATTAAATTTTCGATTTGGGTTAGTGGGCAAAATTAGGGCACACCGAAACATAACATCACTTTCACATACACCGCTAATATTCCAGCAATTCAGTAAAGAAGACTAACTTTACTGTGGAGAGTTATTCCTCCATTGAAGATGAAGAGAATTTCTCTGTTTTGCCCTCCTTTGAGAGTTATTTCCCATTCTTGTTTTTGGGCATTTACAATCAGAGCATATTCTTCAAGTCATAATAGTACATCCATTTCAGTAAAAGGTAAATTTGGGGCAAATAGCAATTTTGAGAATGTTAAATGTTTAGATGATGCTGTTACTCTCTTCCATCAATTGGTTAGAATGAAGCCTCTTCCTTCTCTTGTTGATTTCTCTAAATTATTTAAGACTATGCTAAATATGAAGCATTATTCTGCTGTGGTTTCTCTTTTTCGAGAAATGCAGACATTGGATATCCCAATTGATGTAGTCATCTTGAGTAGCGTGATTAACAGTTATTGCCTGATGCATCGTGCTGATTGTGCGTTTTCGGTGTTACCCATTTACTTGAAGAATGGCATTCCATTTGATAATGTCACCTTTACCACCCTAATAAGGGGATTATTTGCTGAAAATAAGGTCAAAGATGCAGTTGAATTGTTCAAAAAGTTGGTCAGAGAGAAGATTTGTAAGCCCAATGAAGTCATGTATGCAACTGTCATGAATGGGCTAAGCAAAAAGGGCCATACTGAGAAGACTTTGAGTTTGCTCCGGTTAATTGAACAGGGGAACGCTAAGCCTAACATATATATCTACAGCATTGTTATAGATGCGTTTTGCAAAGATAGAAACTTAGATGCTGCAATCAACCTTTTGAATGAGATGAAACAGAAGGGCATTCCTCCTAACGTAGTCACATATAATTCAATAATTGATGGTTTATGTAAGTTCGGTCAGTGGGAAAAAGTTACGACTTTGTTCTCTGAGATGGTAAATCATAATATTTATCCAAATGTGCGCACCTTCAACATAGTGATAGATGGATTATGTAAAGAAGGAAAAGTTGAGGATGCCGAGGAAATAATGAGACACATGATTGAAAAAGGTATAGAGCCTGATATAATCACCTACAATGCGATAATGGATGGACATTGTTTGTGTGGTCAAATGAATAGAGCGAGGAGAGTTTTTGATTCCATGATAGACAAAAACATTGAACCTGACATTATTAGCTATAGCATACTAATAAATGGATACTGTAAGGAAAAGAAAGTGGATGAGGCCGTGCAATTGTTTGGTGAAATTTCTCAAAGGGGATCAAAGCCTGATATTATTACCTACAACACTATCTTGCAAGGTCTGTTTGAAATTGGAAGAATAGGTGATGCAAAAAAGTTCTTTGATGAGATGCTATCTACAGGGCCCAAACCTGATTTATACAGTTATGGCACTTTGCTCAATGGTTATTTCAAGTATGGACTTATTGAAGAAGCTGTATCACTCTTTAATAAGTTGGAAAGAAAGAGAGAAAATGCTAATATTGAATTTTATAATGTTGTCATTAACGGATTGTGCAAAAATGGTCAACTCGACAAAGCTCATGCTATTTTTGAGAAGCTTTCTTCAATGGGATTGCTTCCGAATGCTAGAACGTACAATACAATGATAAATGGATTTTGTCTTCAAGGGTTGTTAGATGAAGCTAAAGATATTCTAAGAAAAATGGAAGACAATGGTTGTTTTCCAAACAATGTCACTTACGATGTTATTGTGCAAGGATTTCTTAGGTGCAACAAAATTAGTGAAATGATATCTTTCATGAAGGAAATGTCTGGACGGGGCTTCTCATTTGATGCAACTACAGCTGGCTTTTGGTAAATGTTATAAGGGAGAACCCTTCCGTCCTTGACATGATACCAGAGCTTCACTTGAAAAATAAGAAGTGAATATTTCTTTCGCTTGGTCTATTCGGCTATGTTATGGCTGTGACACATTTTCCTTTTTATCCCTCCAAAAGAAATGGCATCCAATGCAATTGTGTAAGCAGAAAAAATGGCAATTAAAATGCTGCTTGGACTTTGCAGCAGGCTTATTGAGGAGGTACACCACTTCTGATATTCTTGTTCTTTTTCCACTCTTTTTTATCTTGGAAATTAGATATTACTGCTCTGTTGATATTCCTTATGCATAAACATTTTAAATCTAGGAATATCATTTTCACTGCTATTTAGTTGTCTTTCATGTATTATCATTTTGTATATATGTGAGAGTAAATAACAACTGCCTGCAACTTAGAAATTGCTGCGGAAACAATTTTCTTTGATAGTTTCTAAAGTCTTTGTAACATCAACCATAATTGGAACACTGGATCTAACAAGTTCAATCACATCCTTCTATCCCTGAAACATATAGTATGAATATTTGTAATTTTCCTGAAGTTGAAATAGAACTTGTTCAAGATTGATATGGTATAATATAGATAAACATCAACACCATATTTAGAACATTTAAGAATGTACTTTTTGATAGGGTATACAAATTACTAGATGCTTTTGAAATAGAACTTGTTCGAAATTGATAGGGTATACAAATTATCATTCCTATTCGAAAAGGGTCGTATTCCATATAATTATTGTCAACTAACTCACAACATGGAGGCGAGGAATTTCTTTGAAGACGTAGCTCTGTTTGAAATTCTCTATAATTGTTTGTTTCTTTATTTTAGAATATGGATTTTAAGTGTAAACTCTGCTTGTTATTTAAGAATTTGGGGGAAAATAGACCCATGTCTTATCTTATGTTTCAGCGTAACGTTAGTTAGTGAGATGGACACAGTTGAGCTTTCCATGATCATTTGTAGCCTCGTCATAGTTTTTGTTAAGGATATTAGTTGTCTATCGGATATTGAATCCTATGGATCAAGTAGATAGGAGTAGCATAAATCTAATTTCATCTATGTTTTTGTTTTTCAGCGTGATCATATTTTGTCACAAAATTAACCTCGTCTCTAGAAATTGCGATGCGTTGTATTACACGATTTTAAATTTATTTATGTGTGGGTTTGCAGAATAGGCTCATCACGGTCACACCAGAAACTAAAGTTCTGAAAGCGACGCAACTGATGACAGGTACTACTTTTTTAGTGCCTTTTTAGTGTGTTTTCTTCAAACTCAAGATGTTAAGAGTAATTTAAATGTGGAAGTGACTAGGTTTCCTTATATGAGCAATTGACATATTTTTTGATAAGTAATAGATAATTTTATCATTTGTAGCACGTAAGGGGTTCTAGGATGTGCAGTTACAAAAAATAAAAATACATTCTGTTGAAATGAACTGAGGGAACTTATCATCCTTTCTGCTTCCTGTACATTTTCGTTCTTACTGCTATTTCTTATTTTGTTTGGGCATTTTAGTTTCCATATCGATTCGAAAGAAAAGCAGCTCTTTCCTGTGTTATTATTGCTGGATTTCTTTCGTTTAACTAGCCTATAAGCAGAATTCGCGGCAAAGTTTCCTGAGGGGGTCAGACCCCAGGCAATTCTATCTTTGACTGCTTGTTGCTATGATACATAGCCCCCCGTGATTGCTAATGTAGTGTTCAGGTCTAGTGTGAATGATAGCCTATTGAGATTCCAAACTCCATTAATTAAAACGTCACTGACCCTGAGGGTAGTCTCAGCCTTGTTTAATGACCATGGATTCCATTTCTTGGTGATCCTAGGTGTTGGATCCAATTGTCATTCCAAAAGTTTATAGAGGAACCCTATCTGAGGTTTTAGTTTTATTTAAACTTAAATTTGAATTTCAGTTTTCAATTAAAACTGACATACATGTTCATTAAATAAGATATCTTTTTTGAATAGCCTTCAACATCTATAAATTATGCCATCCTTGAAAGTGGCCTATAAATTTGCAGCACGCGCTTTGGATTGGTCGTGTCCCTGGTAAACTTGTTTGTATTCTCCTAAATAGTATACATCCACTATTTGTTTAAGGATAATGATTTTTCACGCTTTAAAGCTTTTGTTCAATTTTTCTTTCTATTTTTCTGACCGACGTTTCACATGCCAGATAACCGCATCAGGTACATTCTTGTTGTTATCTGTTGGAGATGTTGTTCATGTGGTTGCAAGTGAGTGTAGGGATGAGCTGAACTGTTTAAATGCCTACATACAAGGAGGTTATTAAATGATGATGACAAGAAATAAATGGATCATATGCCCTTAATCTTGTAGATATCGACATGCTTGGGTCAACTGCACTACTTCTGCAGTTTAGTGTGCTTATAACTAGCAGTTGTTTTAGATGCTTCTCAACATGATTCAAATTGTGATGTTTTAGATTCCTTGTAGATGATAGAGGAGCTGTAAGTTGATCTCTTTACAGTCCTGTAATTATGGATGATTTTACGGTCCTTGTATAGTTTTACTATCTATATAATATATGTTACATGTTTCAAAAAAAAAAAAAAGGACTAGCAGTTGTTTAATATTGACATATTCTTTCAGTTAAGCTCAAGATGTTTCCTGTGCTAGCACAATGGAGAACATAATTGCCATCTACTCATACATTGTAAGGTGACTGGCCAGCTGTGACACATTTTTTAGCATGACTGGTCTGAATTGGGTCATGCCAGAATTTAAAATCCTAGTTCATACTTGTTCTGAATTGGGCCGGAATTGTCACTGAATGTCTCATGGAAGTTAGTTTGGACATTTTAAATATGTGAAGACTCCAACAAAGATTGTGTGAGGAAACAATTTGCACGCCACTTTCATATCCGCTGAAGAATTTCCAGAATTCAGTAAAGAAGATGAGGAGAAATCCTCCACATCGCCGTCTCAATAGTATTCCTTTTATGTCTTTCTTTGCTACTTCCCATTCTGGTTCAGCAATTACGACAAGAGCTTATTCTTCCTGCCATAGTAGTACATCCCTTTCGATAAAGGGTAAACTTGGGTTGAGCAACAATTGTGAGAACATCAAGTGTTTAAATGATGCAGTATCTCTTCCATCAAATGGTTAGAATGCAGCCTCTTCCTTCACTTCTGGTCCTCTCTAAATTATTTAAGACTATGCTATATATGAAGCATTGTTATGCTGTCATTTCTCTTTTCCGAGAAATGCAGAAATTGGTTGACATAATTAAGTGCATTTGAAGTTTATGAATGCTCTGTAATTGGTTGTTTCTGTATAAGAGACTTATTCTTATCTTATACTTCAGCACTTGTTATAATGCTGGTAACATTAATTAGTGAGATGGACGCAGTTGAGCTTTCCATGATCATGTGTTCACGCGTAGCTTCGTCATAGTTGTCGTTAGGGATATTGAATCATGTGGATCTATCAGATAGTAGTAGCTAATTCTTCTATATTTTTGTTTTTCAGTGTGATCATATTCCGTCACAAAAATAACCTGTTGTTGACCTTGTCATAACCCATTTCACCCCCAGGAAGTTGAAGAACATGTGCCAAACTCGAGTAGTAATAGAGCAGTTTAGAAAGTGATTGTTGCTTTCTGGATATTTCTCACACAAAAAGCATCTGTTGACTAACTGTATACCCCTTCTTTGTAATTTCTCTTGGGTTAGACAAGATTCTTTTATGACAACATCACTTTGACAGGAGGTTTGGAATTCCATATCTGTTTCCAGGGGCCAGCATTAGGTTGGTTAGCAGCAACCAGAAAAACCTTCTAGCATGATTTAACAGAGAAACAACCACTTGAATGACCCTTCGACACCACTTCATCTTTACTGTTCTTTAATCCATTAAAAGGAGACCATACAGTAAAGAGTTCTCCAATCCTCTCAAGTTCCCAATCATTAAAATTTCTTCCAAATGTGATGTTCCAAGCATTACCTTCTCTGCTCTGGGCTAGTTTTAGTTCTCTGTCTCCTGTTAGAGTGAACAAGGAGGGGAATTGATCTCTGAGAGGTAAGTGGCCAAGCCGATAATCATGCCAGAAGGAAATTTTCCTACCATTGCCTATCTTATATCCAATGTTCTGGGAAAACATTGGCCATAAGCCTCTGATCCAATCCCCATTGGAGGAGGTCCTTCCTTTGTGCACCATTCTCCAGAAAGCCTCTACGTCGACATTGCATCTCCATCACCACTTAATCAAGAGGCTTCTGTTTTGCTGCCTCAAATTCTTAATACCCAACCCACCATTTTCCTTCTTGAACCTTTGTGATCTAGAAGTTTTCCATCCCATATTTTTCTCAGATCAGTTGTTTCCACATCAATTCTTCCTCATTGAAGAACCTCCAAAGCCACTTCATAAGGAGACTGCTATTGTGTACCCTAAGGCTTTAACTCCAAGTAAATATATGTAATGACTTGGACTTGTAATTTGGCTGGTTGAGCCGAACCTTCAAATAAGAGGTTTCAGTTCTATTTAAAGAAAAAAAAATTAAATTTCAGTTTTTAATTCTAACACACACACACCTGTTCATTCTTTGATTAGCTTTCTTCAACCCCCTACAAATTATACCGTCCTTGAAAGTGGCTTATCCATTTGCTGTAGATGTTTTGGCTTTATCGTATCCCCAGACTAACTTATTTGTATACTCTTAAATAGTATGCACTCAAATTTTATTTAAGGCCAATGATTTTTCACGCTTCAAAGCTTTATTTCAATTTTGTCTTTTTGTTTTTTCTGACAGAATGTTTCATTTGCATCAGAGCACATTCTTGTTGTTGATCAGAATGGTATTAGAGGGGTGGTGTCTGATGGTGATGATACTCCTGTTGTTGCGAGTGAGCATAGGGATGAGTTGAACCTTTTAAATACCAAACATACAAGGAGATTATTAGATGATGATTTACAAGAAATAAATGGATCATGTGCCCTTAATCTTGTAAATATCAACATGCTTGGTCTATTGCACTATAAATTTCCAGTTTATTGTGCTTATGACTAGCAGTTGTTTAAGATGACAGTTTCCTTGAACAAACTAAAAGGTGTTTCATCTTTGTTTTAAGGGATTAATATTGACTTCTTGGTTCTTTACATAGTTTAATTCTAACCGACATATCTGCCCTCTCTTTTGTACAAATAACCTTTTTTTTTAAAAGAATAAAATAAAATATCTACGTTGTGTATGCAATATGTTTAACCAAAACCTCAATAAAGGTGATAATGTGAAAGATAATTCATCTAGAGCTACTATTGGTGCCTGAACAAAAGCCAATTATCATAACTTGATCTGAGATATATTCTATGGCTTGACGAAAGTATTCTATGGCTTGACGAAAGTAAAAAAATCATGTTGAAATCTATTAAACACGGTTATATGATAAACATTTTTTTTAAACTGATAACTTTGTATTCCTCAGCAATCAGGGTGTGTTGGCCACCTTCAAAAGTTGATTACACATAGAATATATATAAAAAGAGTAATTACAGAGCTCTTGGGAGTACTTCATCATCTATGCCTTGTTCTTTACACCGAAAGTCTAAAGATACAATACAATTCCATTTAGGTTATATGATATTTTTTTGTTCTATATAAGTGTATAGTTCTAATCTAATGATAATATGACATCTTTCGTAAATTAAAATGCCCATTTATTTATTTATTTATTATATTATTGTGTTTCTCCTTAATTTTAATTTTATGCTATATTAAGAAGCTCCAAAGTCACCTCAATTTTGAACTCAAAACAAAAAGTTTTTCACTAAAGTCCTTCCATATCCGGATCATACCACCGAGCACCCCAGATCTCTTAGGCAGTCAAATGTTACTTTCCTTTTTGGTTTGTTAGTACATCTTTTTATATTTAGTAAGTTGACAAAAATCTTTTTTTATTCTGTAAAATTTTGTCCTCAGTCAAAATAAGACACTTAAATTGGGACGAAATAAGTATTATTTTGGGGGTAACTTACATAAATAGTGTAGTTTATAGGCTTCTAACTAACAGTAGCTACTTTTTTCTTAATTACAATTCTTAGCTACTTTGTAGCTATTTCGCGTGTATTTATGTGTATTCAAATACACAGTTTCAAAATACAGTCAGTTAAATACAGCTATATTTTACCAGTTTTGCGTATATTCGCGTGTATTCAGATACATAGTTTTTCCCTTTGGAAAAAAAGAATTACAAGCGAGTATAAAAAATATACTGTAGTTACACTAAAAAATGAAGAATACATTCAAATCCGTTCAAATATCTAGCGAAAATACAAGTACATTGTATTTAAAAATGGAGAATACAATCAAATCCGGTCGACTCTCCGGCAAAATGCAAAATACACTGTATTTACACAAAAAAAAAAAAATGGAGAATGTACTCTAATCCATTTAAAAATACACTGTATTTAATCTTGTATTTAGTCGAAAATTGCATACAAACAACAAAAATACAGTTAAATACACGCAGCGAAGGGTGTACACTTTGAAAATCCTAAAATATGCTAACACAAAAAACTACATTAGACACTAAAAGAATATAAGAAAATAGCAGAAATTACACCTCAAAAAGCCGCACCAAACTTTAGAAATAAATCAAAAATGGAAAAAAAAATATAAAAATTGTATCTCTAAATGTTAGTTTCCATTATTTTTTTATTTTTTCTTAGTTCCTGTCAAATCTAAAGGACATGATTCAGCAATATTTGAGGGAGACCAAAAGTGTTACATTTTGGCAAACTCAAAGCACAGAAACTGTTAAATGCCTACTCAAGGGACTATTTTGAACCTACCGTAAAACATAAGGGACTAATTTCGTCATCATCTCATTTGCCCTCTGTACACACTCCCTCAAAATTGTTCCAAAATTAGGGCAATACTCTCTCACTCACTGAAGATGAAGATAATCTCTCTGCGAAATGGTATTATTCCCTTATTCTCTTTCTTTGATGTTTCCCATTCTTGTTCTGCAATTAGAGTTTATTATTCAAGTCATAGTAATGCATCCATTTCTGCAAAGGGTAAACTTGGGTTAAATACCAAGATTGAGAATGTCAAGTGCTTAGATGATGCTGTTACTCTCTTCCATCAATTGGTTAGAATGAAGCCTCTTCCTTCAGTTGTCAGCTTCTCTAAATTATTTAAAACTATACTAACTATGAAGCATTACTCTTCCGTTGTTTCCCTTTTTGGAGAAATGCAGAAATTGGGTGTCCCAATTAATGGATTTATCTTGAGTAACGTGATTAACAGTTACTGCCTGATGCATCGTGCTGATTGTGCGTTTTCGGTGTTACCCATTTACTTGAAGAATGGCATTCCATTTAATAATGTCACCTTTACCACCCTATTAAGGGGATTATTTGCTGAAAATAAAGTCAAAGATGCAGTTGAATTGTTGAAAAAGTTGGTCAGAGAGAAGATTTGTGAGCCTAATGAAGTCATGTATGCAACAGTCATGAATGGTCTTAGCAAAAGGGGTCATACTGAGAAGACTTTGAGTTTGCTCCGGTTAATGGAAAAAGGGAGCACTAAGCCCAACATAAAGAACTACAACATTGTGATAGATGCGCTTTGCAAAGATGGAAACTTAGATGCTGCTATCAGCCTTTTGAATGAGATGAAGCAGAAAGGCATTCCTCCGGACATAATCACTTATAATTCATTAATTGATGGTTTGTGTAAGCTTGGTCAGTGGGCAAAGGTTAGAACTTTCTTCTCTGAGATGGTAAATCTTAATATTTATCCTAATGTGCGCACCTTTAACATGATGATTGACGGACTATGCAAAGAAGGGAAAGTTGAAGATGCCGAGGAAGTAATGATACACATGGTCGAAAAAGGTGTAGAGCCTGATGTAATCACCTACAATGTGATAATGGATGGACATTGTTTGTGTGGTCAATTGGATAGAGCGAGGAGAGTTTTTGATTCCATGATAGACAATAACATTGAACCTGACATTATTAGCTATAACGTACTAATAAATGGATACTGTAAGAAAAAGAAATTGGGCGAGGCCATGCAATTGTTTGGTGAAATTTCTCAAAAGGGATCAAAACCTAATATCTTTACCTACACTACTATCTTGCAAGGTCTTTTTGAAGTTGGAAGAATTGGATCTGCTAGAAAAATTTATGACGAGATGTTGTCTGTGGGGCCCATTCCTAATCTATACACCCATGTCACATTGCTCAATGGTTATTTGAAGTACGGACTTGTTGAAGAAGCAATGTCACTCTTTAATAAGTTGGACAGTGAGATAGAATATACTAGTATTGTATTTTACGATGTTGTGATTAATGGGTTGTGCCAAAATGGTAAACTCCATGAAGCTCATGCGATTTTCGAGAAGGTTTCTTTAATGGGATTGCTTCCGGATGTGAGAATATACAATACTATGATAAATGGATTTTGTCGAGAAGGGTTGTTGGATGAAGCTAAAGCTATGCTAAGAAAAATGGAGGACAACGGTTGTTTGCCGAACAATGTCACTTACAATGTCTTTGTGCAAGGATTTCTCAGGTGTAACAAAATTAGTGAAATGGCAACTTTTATGAAGGAAATGACGGGAAGGGGCTTCTCATTTGTTGCAACTACAGCTGAGTTATTGGTAAATGTTATAAGGGAGAATCCTTCTGTCTTTGACATGATACCAGAGCTTCACGCGGAAAATAAGAAGTGAATATTTCTTTTGTTTGGTTTATTTGGCTATGCTAACAACTACAACAACATACCCAGTGTAATCCCACTATCGCTGTGATACATTTTCCTTTTTATCCTTGCAAAAGAAATGGCATCCAATGCAATTGCAGAACCTGACGGCAATTAGAATGTTGCTTGAGCTTTCTCGGGAGGCTTATTTAGGAGGTACATCAATTTTGATATTTTGATTTTCTTCCTGTCATCTTTCTCTTAGAAATTAATTGTTATTTCACTCTTAATGGTAAGTATACAGATCAGAGAAGAAAGAAATAATGGTGACTTTCCTTATGTGTACACCGTATAAGTGTGGTAATAACAATTTTAGTGCTATTTAGTTATCTTCAGCTATTATCATTTCTTATTGTTTTTAGAATCAATAACAACTGCATGTATCTAAGAAATTGCTTGGGAATCAATCTTTGCAGTATTTTCCAAAGTCGTAGATACATCATCCATAAATGGAACCCCATCCTTCTGTCAAACCTGATAGGATATACTATAGATGAATGGTTGACATCATATTCAATTATTTAAGAATATATTTTGGAAGTTTTTGCATGATCCGATGTACTGGATGCTTATTGGAAATTGACGTTTTCATAGAACAGTAATATTTGTCAAAGAAAAGTTCATTGTTCCTGCAAAGGACCTTTTTGATTGGGAATTTGAAGATGTAAATGAATTGCTGCTGAAATCGGAGGCTAACTCTCTCAATGATCAGGTTGCTGACTCACTGTGGTGGAAGTTTCAGAAAGACGGCAAGTTTATTGTCAAAGTATTTTAGTAAAATCTTTTGGGGAGTATGGGAGGCATTCAAAAGGACTAGCCATGGAGAACAATTTGGAAGACGATTGCACCCGGAGCATTACACAACTGCTATAGCTATGGTGTAAGAAGAATGTTGTATCTGACATTGACTCATCGTATAATCTTTTTTACTCCTTCAATTGATAGAAGGATGATCATATCTCTTTTGTACTCCTTTTGGTACCTACTTGGTACTTATAAATAATATTCTTACCTTTTCATCAAAAAAGTTATTTTGGCCCTTTGACTAATTGTCACCGGAACTCGAAAGGTTTATCATTTGTATCATCACCGTCAACTAATTAACTTAGAAGATGGAGGGAACTGATTTCTTTTGAAGAGGTAAATATCTGTTTGCAACTGTAATTTCTTGTTTCTTTATTTTAGATATGGATTTTAACTTAGCGTAAACTATGCTTGTTATTACTAGGTTTCATCTAATTAGACTATTTTATTTTTTTGTTAGTCACAATCACACTAATATTTTTATATTTATCTGGAGTTGGAACTGATTATATTTTGGAAACTACCCTTCCAAACTAAGTATAAGGGTCTTCCAAATAAATGTGATAGTTCCACTTTGTTGTTTTATAGTTCCACTTTGTTGTTTTTCTTTATTATGCTCTAAATTTTACAAGTGAAATAATTTCCTTCCCATCATTGAAGCATCTGTTGTTTCGCTAGCTGTTCCAGAATCTGCAGATTGTGATTGCACCAATGGATGAGCACTTTTAATTCCTGCTATTCAAGGCAAGTTCAATGGACTCTGACATGACTTAATGGACTCCCAAGATGGTAATAAACATATCCAAGATCTCTTTGGTAAATAGGCAACGTAGTAGATGATTTACCGACTCGCTAGCTCTTTCACATAAAAAACATCTGCTGCACATTGTGAGCCCGCTCTTTTGTAGATTATCATGGCTTACACAGGCTTTATGGGTGGCTCCGGCATCTGGATCAATACATTAACCTGCTCTATTTCCGATCAAATAATTCCTTCTCAAAAGTAGGAGTGAATAGGTCTGAGAGGCGCATGAGAGATGAAAAGAGTCTTAAAAATGAGTCCACCTGCCACAATGAGCTCACGATAGTTCAGGGGGGGTTCTGTCAATACCCAATAGTTTGGGTATGAAACCCGCAAAACAGTGATAGTTTAGAGGAGCAGTTTTAACCTATTCGCTCAAACTTTCTTTACGTGTACTGCCCCTTGGAACTCTTTGGAGGAGTTTTTGAAGCGTGATGATCACATGGCAGGTCATATTCCTTTGGGAGTATTTTAATGAGTTTATAGTAGTTTAGGGGTATTTTGTGAACATCCAATAGTTTAGGTATATATGGAACTAGCAAAGCCGTGATAGTTTAGGGCGGTTTAGCCTATTTACTCCAAATGTAGATTCTATCCCCCATTGGAGTAGCAGTCTCCACAATGCAACTTTTGTTCATGCTGCCAGAGTAAAGTTCTGGAAACTTCTTCATTAAAGTGATGTCATCAATCCACTTGTCTGTCGACCTTCACCTTCTTTGCCGACTTCAGCTTTGCACATTCGTAAAAGTCATCCAAGAGATTCCTGATTTGTCTCCTGGCAGATACACCATAGGAGCCTTACACATTAATACTCAAGTACCATTTTAGTAGCAAACTCTTATTTTGTAGCTTTAGGTTCTTCACTCCCAGGCCTCCAAGTTTCCTGTGAGTACTAACAGTCTTCCAATACACCAAATGCAAAAACGACCTTGCACCTTCGAAAGACAATGTATTTTCTCATGGTGGCAGGTTAACTGTAGTAAGTAGTATGCTGGATGATATTCCACTGAAGAAGGAAGAGAAACTTCTTCACCTTGCCAATTTTTAGCATCTTTGTGTCTGGAAGCAAATGGCATGCCAAGATAATGAACAGTAGGGAAATTTTCAGCCTTGCAACATAAGATGGCAGCCAATTTCTGAATGATATGATCAGCATTACCTGGAAAATGCTGCTCTTTCCCCAGTTTACATGCAGTCTACCCTCAATGGCTAGCAGAATGCTGTTAAGTTGCATTTCATCTGTGAGAAAGTTCAGGAGCCTTTATAGCCTTAAAACATAATACTTCCGTGACAAGAATAAAAAGGTATGACGAAAGTGGCTTACCTTCCTTTTGAGTAAGGAAAAGAACTTCTAGAGCCAACCAATACTTTATCCATTACAATACTTGAGAGTGTAAACTGAGAATTCTTATTCAGGCTACTGGTTTCTGTGGGATTTGGAGCCAACCAAAAATTATCCTCTGAAATTTTCCGTAACGCATGGTAGTGTGAATGGGTATAAAAGTGCTGTGTTTTGATTTTTGCGTGTATAGGAATTCAAGTTATATTTAAATGTGATGGGTTTTGAATTGATCTTGCTTATTGCACCTTGTTTTAATATTCTCTTTATAGGATACTAGTTTATTATGAGTTTAAGGACCTAAAACTGTCAAGGGATGTGTTTGTGGTCGACTTATCTGGATGTTTCCTCTTAAAAAGGGAATAAGTTTTAGCTGAAATTGTAATGTATAAGTCTTTGGAAAAATTAACCTGAGACTGCATCTTCTCTTTTAAGAAGGATAGCAAAATCTGAAATGGTTGAAATGCCGTTCAAAAGGGAACTCTATGCTCAAAAGTTCAACCACCTTTGTTTTATGTTTCTTTTTATAAAGTACAATATAATAAAAGTCTACTTACATTGGCAAGGAATATGAATTTGATTCATCTGTTATGTTGGTATGACATAATGTAAGGCTTAGCCTTTTTTTTCAAATGACAGTAGCATATGTCACTGTCAGAATATGCTTCAGGACAGCTTGATTGTGGTCATTTCCTTATCACTCAGCTAGATTCTATGCCTTTCTCTTCTACATTAATCTATATAGTGGTTTAGAAAAGATTTAAGAATCAAAGAATGAAATGAATAACAAAAATAGAGAATACAGTGCATACTGCTTCTGTTTCTATCGAAACAACTGCTGGTTCTGCTTGAGGTTGAGCTGCTACTGCTGTACTTCTTTAGGCTTTTCCCCTGAATTTGACTTTTGCAAGGAATGCTTATGTTTCCATCATGTAGAGTTACTATATAATGCCTTTGTTCCCTCCATATTTGGATAGTTACAGTTTTGTAGTTTGAGTGTGTTTCATAGTTAATATTCTGAATATTTGTTTTCGATCTAATAAAGGAGAACTGATATTTTCTTTTCATATTCTGAAAGGTTTATCGCCGCACTTAAAGTTAATACTTTCCGATGGATAAATCTTAGATTGGAAAGCCAAGGAAAACCCCTGAATACGTACTTGGTTCAAATCGATTTCTGGATTTTGCATTTACGAATGCCATTGTAGGAAATAGAATAAAATGTCCTTGTCCTATATGTGGATATGCAAAGTGACAGACTAGAAAAACAGTGTTTGATCATTTGATTGACAAACCATTTCCTCAAAATTAGGTCACTTGGGCTATTCAAGGCCTGGACGCGCACAACTGTATCTTGCTACACACAAGAAACCAGATGGATTATATGTAAACGAGGAGGCAAAAGAAATATGTGTAAGTTGCACTCATGACTTCTGCTTCTGGTAGTAGAAATGTGGTCGAATAGTTGCATTCCTGTTGTATTTCGACATGGATCTATATTTTTCATGTGGTTGGGGAATTACATTACCCTTAGCCAATTTTATTAATCTCTTCTTGCTCTTGTTTAATTCCCCTGTTGTTTCAAACAACATTAAACCTCTATGCTTCACAAATTGCCAAACAATATTAAATCTCTATGCTTCACAAATTGCTAGCTTTAGCAAGTGCTGCATCTTTTAAGCAGGCTTTGAGTCTTTGAGATAGGCTTATATGAACAAGTGATAGGCTAATCACTGAAAATTAATGTTTATTTTAAGATAGGCCCTGAATAGTCTGATAGATGTTTCATATGCCAAGGTTACTCTATGATTATGTAAATGCAGTATCAGTTGGAATTCTCTGGGCAAGCTAATCTTTTTCAATGCAATCATTAAGTTTCATGCCTAAGATGGGTTCTGAATTGTCTAACAGATCTTTACCTTAATGGCAGTCAGGTTTTCTGTATTGTAAGATTGTAAGAACGAGGCCTTTGGATGGAATATGATTCTTGATGTTTAACAAGTTTGTGTACCAGGCTTTAACTACTGATTTTGTCATTTCAGTTCTATTTTCATGCATGAAAAATTATGAAGAAGATTAAGATCTGCTGAAGTTGAAAGCTTTACTGTGCATTTGTAACATCTCAGGATTTAGTTGAATATTTTTTAGGAGGAACTTCATTTTTCTCTTTAATGCATGTGATGGATGTTTTCATGTTGGTATAATGTTGATTCAAATTTTCTTAATTATGTACGCTTTATTTAGGAAAAAAATCAGCTAGCAGTGAGTCAACGTACTGCGGATGAGTCTAAAATGGAGAATGTACTCTAATCCATTTAAAAATACACTGTATTTAATCTTGTATTTAGTCGAAAATTGCATACAAACAACAAAAATACAGTTAAATACACGCAGTGAAGGGTGTTTCATTTGGCACTTTGAAAATCCTAAAATATGCTAACACAAAAAACTACATTAGACACTAAAAGAATATAAGAAAATAGCAGAAATTACACCTCAAAAATATTAATTTTGCCACACCAAACTTTAGAAATAAATCAAAAATGGAAAAAAATATAAAAATTGTATCTCTAAATGTTAGTTTCCATTATTTTTTAATTTTTAGCTCGAGTTCCTGTCAAATCTAAAGGACATGATTCAGCAATATTTGAGGGAGACCAAAAGTGTTACATTTTGGCAAACTCAAAGCACAGAAACTGTTATTAATGCCTAAGGTCAAGGGACTATTTTGAACCTACCGTAAAACATAAGGGACTAATGTGTATTCAAATACATCATCTCATTTGCCCTCTGTACACACTCCCTCAAAATTGTTCCAAAATTAGGGCAATACTCTCTCACTCACTGAAGATGAAGATAATCTCTCTGCGAAAATGGTATTATTCCCTTATTCTCTTTCTTTGATGTTTCCCATTCTTGTTCTGCAATTAGAGTTTATTCTTCAAGTCATAGTAATGCATCCATTTCTGCAAAGGGTAAACTTGGGTTAAATAGCAAGATTGAGAATGTCAAGTGTTTAGATGATGCTGTTACTCTCTTCCATCAATTGGTTAGAATGAAGCCTCTTCCTTCAGTTGTCAGTTTCTCTAAATTATTTAAGACTATGCTAGATATGAAACATTACTCTGCTGTTGTTTTCCTTTTTCGAGAAATGCAGAAATTGGGTATCCCAATTTATGGAGTCATCTTGAATAGCGTGATTAATGATTATTGCCTGATGCATCGTGTTGACTGTGCATTTTCGGTATTACCCATTTACTTGAAGAATGGCATTCCATTTAATGTTGTCACCTTTAACACCCTAATTAGGGGAATCTTTGCTGAAAATAAGGTTAAAGATGCGGTTGAATTGTTCAAAAAGTTGGTTAGAGAGAAGATTTGTGAGCCCAACGAAGTCACGTATGCAACCGTCATGAATGGGCTTAGTAAAAGGGGTCATACTGAGAAGACTTTGAGTTTGCTCCTGTTAATGGAACAAGGGAGGACTAAGCCAGACATAAAGAACTACAGCATTGTGATAGATGCTCTTTGCAAAGATAGAAACTTAGATGCTGCTATCAGCCTTCTGAACGAGATGAAGCAGAAAGGTATTCCTCCGAACATTGTCACATATAATTCATTAATTGATGGTTTGTGTAAGCTTGGTCAGTGGGAAAAGGTTAAGACTTTGTTCGCTGAGATGGTGAACCTTAATACTTATCCAAATGTGCGCACCTTTAACATAATTATAGATGGACTATGCAAAGAAGGGAAAGTTGAAGATGCCGAGGAAGTACTGAGACACATGACCCATAAAGGCGTAGAGCCTAATTTGATCACTTATAATGCGATAATGGATGGATATTGTTTGTGTGGTCAACTTGATAGAGCGAGGAGAATGTTTGATATCATGATTGATAAGTGCATTGAGCCTGACATTATTAGCTATAGCATACTAATAAATGGATACTGTAAGAAAAAGAAAATGGTTGAGGCAATGCAATTGTTTCATGAAATTTCTCAAAAGGGATTAAAACCTGATATCTTTACCTACACTACTATTATGCAAGGTCTATGTGAAGTTGGAAGAATTGGCTTTGCAAAAGAATTCTTTGATGAGATGCTATCAACGGGGCCCATACCTAATTTATACACTCATTGCACTTTGCTCAATGGTTATTTTAAGCACGGATTTGTTGAAGAAGCTATGTCACACTTTAATAAGTTGGAAAGTGAGATAGAATATACTAGTATCGTATTTTACGGTGTTGTGATTAATGGATTGTGCAAAAATGGTAAACTCCATGAAGCTTCTGCGATTTTCGAGAAGGTTTCTTTAATGGGATTGCTTCCGGATGTGAGAATATACACTACTTTGATAAATGGATTTTGTCGAGAAGGGTTGTTGGATGAAGCTAAAGCTATGCTTAGAAAAATGGAGGACAATGGTTATTTGCCAAACAATGTCACATACAACGTTCTTGTGCAAGGATTTCTCAGGTGCAGCAAAATTAGCGAAATGGCAGCTTTCATGAAGGAAATGACTGGAAGGGGCTTCTCATTTGATGCAAGTACGTCTGAGATTCTGGTAAAGGTTATAAGCGTGAATCCTTCCGTTCTTGACATGATACCAGAGCTTTACTCGGAAACTAAGAAGTGAATATTTCTTTCGCTTGGTTTATTTGGCTCTACTATCGCTATGGTACAATTTCGGATTACTATCTGCAAAAGAAATTGTATCCACTGCAATTATGCAAGCTGAAGAAATTACAATTAAAACAACGTTTGCGCTTTCCAGGCTTTCCAGGCTGGCTTATTGAGGAGGTACATGACTTTCAAATATTTTGAATGTTTTTTTGACTCGTCTTTATCTTGGAAATCAGATATTACTGCTCTCTTGATATGATAAATAATGTGAGTTTCCCTTATGTGTACACATTATAAGTCTAGGAATATCATTTTCAGTGCTACTAATTAGTTATCTTCCTGTATTATCATTTTCTATCTATTTGAGAGTCAATCACAACTGCTTGCAACTTAGAAATTACTTTCCATTTTGTCAGAAGCCATTCACCTACTTGGAAACAATCTTTTTGATAGTTTCTGAAGTCTTGGTAACAGCAACCACAATTGGAGCACCGGAGCTGACAAGTTCAACCACATCCTTTTCCCCGAAGCACTGATATGCTATACTTTGATATGCTATATCTTATATGAACGGTCAACACCATATTTAGAATATTTAAGAATTAATTTTTTGATGTTTATATATGATCCAAGAGTGCCAGAGTTGAAATATAACTTGTTCAAAATTGATAGGGTATACAAATTTTTCATCTTTATTCGAAAAGGATGTTGTCAACTACTCCATATAGTTGTTGTCAATGTAGCTCTGTTTGCAATTCTCCTTCCTTAACATTATAAAGTGCATTTGAAGTTTATGAATTTTTTGATAGCTCTGTAATTGCTTGTTTTAATTTTGGTTTATGTATTTTAACTTTCATGTGCATCTTCTACTTGTTATTTAGAGTTTGAAAAGAAATGGGACCCGTGACTTATCTTATACTACAGCACTGTGTTATAATGCTGGTAATGTTAGCTAATGAGATGGACGCAGTTGAGCTTTCCATGATCATGGTGTTCACGTGTAGCTTCTTCATAGTTGTCGTTAGGGATATTGAATCCTGTGGATCTATGAGATAGGAGTAGCACGTATCTAATTTCTTCTATGTTTCTAGAATCGCGAGGCGTTTTATTACATGACGTCAATTTTGTTTGTGTGTGGGTTTGCAGAACAGGCTCATCATGGTCACAACAGAAACTAAAGTTCTGCAAGCGATGCAACTGATAACAAGTACTACTCTCTGCTTCTTCTTTTTTTTTTTTTTTTTTGAAGTGTATTTGCTTCAAACAAGAAGATAAGCTTAAATGCATTGTGGAATGTTAAGAGTAATTTAATTCTGAAAGTCCACCAAGTTTCCTTATATGAGTAATTGACACATTTGTTTGGTAAGTAATTGACCTAAGCACCCCCTAGGTGCTTTATTTTTTTGATTGGTGAAAAAATGAAGCAACCTAGGGTGTGCTTAGGATGTGCAGTTACAAAAAGTAAAAAATTTCAGTTTGTTGAAATGAACTGAGGAAACTTATCAGCCTCTCAACTTCCTGTACATTTTTGTTCTTACATCTATATTACAAGTTATAAATATTCTCTTTTTCGCCTTCGTATCTTTGTTTCCGTTCTTTCCATGCCATCCACTAGACAATTGCTGGTAGCAGTGTTACAATTTGTCCCGGAGCTATTTGAAGTCCTACCTTTTTCCAACTCGCAAGCAGTTCTGAGTTTCCTACATGCACCACTTCAGTTCAAATCAATTCAAAATCATGTACCAAGCCTGAGCTATAAACTTGCAATGTCAAACATGTCTCTCTTGCCGCTGGCCATGTAAAGCATTTAACCTTGTAAGGGCTTTGTTTCTTCATATCAATTTTCTAGGCCATATATCATGTTGCCTACTACTTTGGCAGAATACCTTGTAACCCGATTTTATAGGGAAAACGCTGGATTTGTGTTCCTTCGATTAGGTCTTGTCTGTTCTGCTTCCAGTCCTTGACATCCTTATTTCTATTGCAAAAATTAGCTCATTTCCTTCTTTTGGAAGGTATGTCTATCCTTACGGAGACTTAACAGTTTTGCTGTTGCACATTGATTAGCTGCGAAGCTGAAAATCCTGGGAAATTGCTCCTTGACCTTGAGTAGTCTTGTTCCATATCCATTTGTTTTGCCGAATAGGATTTTTCTACCATCTCCCAATTTACTGTGAATGTGCTCTGGGAATTTGCTCCTCATACGAATTGTTAGGAAACTTTGTGGTCCAGAAGTTTCCCATCCCTTATTTTTATCCAATCAATTGCTTCCACATTGATTCTTCGTCATTGCAGGACCTCTAAAGCCACTTCATACGGAGACCTGTGTTGTGTATTCTAGCGCTTATACTCCAAGTCCAATTCATTTAATAAATATATGTAATGACTTGGACTTGTAATTGGACGGTCGAGCCGAACCTTCAAATAAAAGGTTTTATTTTTACTTAAGCTTAAATTTAAATTTGAGTTTTTTATTCTAACTGACATACATGTTAATTAAATAATACACCTTTTTCTTGAATAACCTTCTTGAACCTCTATATATTATGCTGTCCTTGAAAGTGGCTTATCGATTGCAGTAAACGTTTTGGTGTTATCGTATGCCGAAGAAACTTGTTTGTACTCTCCTAAATAGTATACATCCAATATTTATTAAGGACAATGATTTTTCGCGCTTCAATGCTTTCTTTCAGTTTTGTCTTTCTATTTTTTTGACACGATTTCACTTGCCAGAAAACTGCAGCAGGCTCATTCTTGTTGTTGTTCGTTGGAGATGTTGGTCGTCTCGATGCAAGTGAGCGTAGGGATGAGCTCAACCGTTTAAATGCCTTACATACGAGGAGGTTATTAGATGACAATGACAAGAAATAAACGGATCATATGGCCTTGATCTTGTAAATCTCAACATTCTTGGGTCTGCTAAACTGCTTGTGCTGTTTAGTGTGCTTATGACTAGCAGTTGTTTAATATTGACATATTCTTCCAGTAAGCTCAAGATGTTTTCTGTGTTAGCACAATGCTGAAAACAATAGCCATTTGTGACAGATATTTTTTAGCATGACTGGTTTAAAGTGGGTCATGCCAGAATCTTCAATCCTAGTTCATACTTTGTTCTTTAGGCTTTTAAACGCTTCAACATGTATTCAGAACAACCTTCCATGATTGTACTTTGCCAGGTGTACTCTTTTGTAGCTATAACCTTTTTTATATTTGTATCTATAGAGTGAAGCCTAGGCGCAACGGTAAAAGTTGATTGTGTGACACGAGGTCATGGGTTCAACCTATATTTGCAAAAATACAAGGGAAGGCTGCGTACATCATACCCTACATGGTTCGGCTCTTTCTTAGGATTCCATGCACAATCTAGCTTATTGCACCGGCTGCCCTTTTTAACATATTTACGTTGTGCATAACAAAAACTTTAATATAGCCGGTTCTGTATTTGTAGGAATAGTCTAGCCTGTTGAATTTACTCATTGTATATGTGTGCTTTTGTAGGGAATCTTAATTCAAAAAATTTGGTCTTGATAAAAAATTGGGAGTCAACTAGTTACGTCTTCCTTGCACTTCAAAGTTGTATCGCTAGTTACCTTTTCAGAAGAAAAGAAAGCACTATATTGAAACCTACTATTAATTTGCTAGCTATATTAATATTTTGGTTCAGAAAGGAAAATCTAAAAACTAAATTGGGTTCCCCCTTAAATAAAGTACTTGCACGGAACTTTTCACAAAATTTTCACATTACCACGGCATTTCAAACTAGGAGAGAATAATAGACGAGATGATTATGAACACGAGTTGATTTACCTAAATATGTCCATATTACTGTTTGTCAATATGTTAACTAATGATTTATATATTTATTCTAAGAAAATTAAGCTCTTTTACACAAACAGCCAAAAATAAAAATAAAATGAATAAATATAAAATGGATTATGATAAGAATGGGTTCCCCTAGTAAAGATTGGTGTTAAACGAGTAAACTTTTCTATCAATACTAAATTCATAAATTTAAAATTGTTGTATAAAAGCAATCATCTACATCTTAAAATTGTAATGGATCAAAAGTATTTACTGGTCATGTATAGGTGAAAAAAGTATCCACATCTACACCTTTTTTAGTAAGCCGCTCGAATTTTAATAGGACTATGATCAGTTTATTGACTTGACGCAATGAGTTAAATTCAAAATGACCTGTTAAATTATAAACTATTTGGTCAAATTCCCCTTTGAGGACATCTGGAGAAAAATATTTGAGGATAAAAAATGTTTGGTCAAATGGGTCAAAATAATGTAACTTGCGAGCCAAAATGCAACTCAAACTCAAATATACAACCTTAATTTGGAGATTGAAAACTATGTAAATTTGAAGGATGTAAGCTAATAATTTAAGAAAGTCATTTTAGTCTCCATATTTCTTAAAGCAAAATAAAAAGTTTAATTACGACCTATTACCCATAAGTGATTTACTTTACCAAATTTGACCCAATTTCTTAGTTATCACCTAGGTATCAATAACTATGTGCGCGTCTTTGCGCTCTTTCTCTCCTTTGTCTCTCTCTGTGTTTTTTCATACATATACACGAAGCAAAAGACATATGAACTAAAGCACAACACACTATTAACTATTGTCGTGCGCGTCTTTGCGCTCTTTCTCTCCTTGTCTCTCTCTGTGTTTTTTCAGTTGACTTGTTAATAGAAAGAAATCTCAAAAGACCAAATACAATCCATTATAACATCCTTTGAAGAATCTGGGTTTGCCCAATCTGAAAATTTGTTGTGAAATATCGAATGGGTGTTGTCTCATTTTGTTGGAAATAGCTCAAGGAAGACGATTCTAAAATTTGGGTTCGAGTGAAATTCCATTGAGCTCAGTTTGGTGATTATTGAGGGTGAAAATTCAAAAATGTAAAGGCCACCATTGTTGGGGGTTTCGAAGCTTTTGATTATCTCAAATCTGGAAATCTACTTTGATAAATAGATCGGTGGTGATGGAACTTGTTCGAACTATTCTAGTAGCTGAAAATTCGAAAAGAAAGACAATCTGGTTCACCTTTGATTTTGTATAGCAGTGTGGATACATTATTTATACATTGTTATACGGAACAAATACATTATATATACACTGTAATTTGAGTTGGTTTCATGTATTTGTACATGATTATACAAAGAATATACATTATATATATAGAGTAGATGCAATGTTTATATATATAGCTATACAAAACAAATATATTATCTCTACACCGATGATACATCGGTTGAAAACTAGATGGTAGATCGTATATATGGATTATTCCCCAAATAAAAAAGGATTGAAGTTTGATTGGGTTAATGACCAGTTATTTGACTTATTTTGACCCAAATAAATTTTGGATGGATTGAATCATGACTCCTTCATCGGTTTGATTTATTTGATGTAAATTTAAGGCTTAATGCATATGCAGCCTCCTAAACTTGCCTCTTTCTTTCATTTTGACATCTCAACTAAGTATTGTTTCCATTGAACCCCTAAACTTGGCCTTAAGTGTGTCAATCAAATTCAATCCAACTTACATAACATATATGGTGAATTTCATTTTCTTTAGCCTTGCGCGTGAACGTCAATCACATCCTACGTGTAAAATTCAACCAATTAAAACCCCCCGTGCATTATAATTATACATATCATTAAAATATGTGTATAACGACCTTTTTTCAAGAACCAAGCAATTTGGCCAACCAGGAATTGAAGACCAACCTTTTGAGATTGATTTTGAAGCTTTTTTGGGATTCTGGAATAACATAATTGTAACACCTCGTGCATTCAGGCTAATATTTGACTCGTAAGACGGAGGTATAATGAACCCAATATGAGTAGTGTAGAAACGGTGTTTGAAACCCAATCAAGACATAAGAAGAGTCCTTGGGCAAAGTAAAGTCGGAAGCTACCCTACGGAGCGTGTTTTCAAGTGAGTTTGCACCAGGTCTCACTTAAAGTGAGTATATGGAAAAATATATACGGAATTTGGGAAAATTGCCTTCTTGAAAGTTGTAGATCTTTGACATACTTTCCAACGGTATATTATGGAAGTCAAGCAGACATCTGTACAAATTATTTCCGTTTTACTAAAACAGTGTTCTGCCGATTTACGGCAGAATTTACGAGCCGTAAATTATTTATGGGCTGTAAATTTGGGCCGTAAAATGGTCCAAAAATCTAGCAAACTATTACGGATTTATGGTAGGATCTAAGGTCCATAAATCTGATTTACGGGCTGTAAAATGGGCCTAAAGTGAGCGTAAAACAGGTCCGACAACAACATTAAAACTTCATTTTAAGGCTTTTTCACTTCATTCTTCATATCCCCAAGCCCTAGAACGACCATTCTCTCTTCCCCTCATCCTCATACATCAAGGTAAGTCCCTCCCATGTATTCCTAAGTGAATTTTAAAGATTATACATGAATTCTAAGCAAAATCCTATGTTAACAACCTACGGTTTTCAAGAAAACTCTCTTCAAGGTTCAAGATTTTGGAATTCTTCTACAAAGTTCAAATTTTTATTATAAGTTTGGAGCATTATCAGGTATGTAGGGCTTCTATCCACGTGTGGGAACAACTTTGTTCTTCCCACACCACGTTCATCCATGATTATACAAGAGTTCACCAAAACTAGGTTTTAGACATGATGATGATAACCCTAAGTCTATATATATATAGATGTACCATGTTTCTATATATAGTTCGTTATTATGTTCTTGATATTCCATTTATGGTTATTGAGAATATTAGGTCCTGTAATCCATGAAAAACCCATCCTTTGCATTTCATGGGTTCTTACATGCAAGTTATTAATTACTATGTTTATTTTCATGAAACACTCTACATGCTTAAACGTTTTCATGCAAGTATATTATATAACTTCATCCATGTATAATGCAAGTCACGTTTTATGAAAAACCATTTGGCTCGAGATGCCACCTATATTATGTTTATGCTTTTGGAGTTGCTCGAGGGTATACCGAGAAGGCTTTAATAGCCTGAAACTACGCTAGCCACCGTAGGATAAGGATCGCTCCGCCCATGTTTAGGACGATTCCTTCATGCTTTATTGATTGGATCCTTTCATGCCATGTTTATATCTTATACCCCTGGCAAGGTATGAGAGCTCTAAATTTGAGCCGGTACGTCTCCACGTACCCACGTGTTGATTCATGTTTCGGAGCTTATATTTATGCGCTCCCCACTTAAAATGTTTTTAATCATATATATATATATATATATATATATTCTCTGTCATTTTGTGTGTATGTATATATTCATTTTGATTATACATGACCAAGTTTAGGTCGGCCCTCTTATCATGTTATTTCATGCGCCATATTTATTTCATTCGCCTGTTTTTACACACTAGTACATCTTTGTTCTTGATGTACGTCCTTTTTTATTACTCGGAGTTATCGCATTTCACGATGCGGTACGGATTTACGGTGACGATGCATCCCTAAGCTCGCAGGATCATCCACGTAATGTGCCTTGGTAAGCCGCATCTTCTTTGGGGTTTAGTCATTATTTACATTTATGAAACACCCTACATGTTTAAACGTTTTCATGTAGTATATTATATAACTACAGGGGCCTTGTCCCGCCAGTATGTTCGGTACGGGAGTTGCACGATATGGGTTTCATAGACTAGTCAGTTATGTTATGTCAGATATTCGGAGTCGTCTAGCCATTTTGGCTCGTTATTACTCCCAGGCCATGGTTTGGGGTATGATAAAGATTGGTATCAGAGCAATAGGTTCAAATGTCTTAGGGAATCTATGAAACCGTGTCCAGTGGGGTCACTTTTATATGTCTGAGGGCCCCACCCACTCACTTCTTTCATACTCTAGATCGTGTAGTTAGAGCAGTACTTTCAGGAATTCTTCTAACTCGTGCGAATTACGTATTTCAGAAAATGACTCTGAAAAAAAAAGTACAACAAGAAGAATACAGCTACTAGCTAGAGGGCTACCGCTGATGCAACTACATAAGGGAACACTCAGGCTCAGACGGCCACCCTAGCTAATGCTACAGCTACACCACCTAATGTTTCGGACATGGATGTTAGGGGACCTATTCAGTTGCTCACCCAGATTATAGCTAATCAGGCTCAACGTCAGGAAACGGTTCGTAGCGTTAGTGCTAGTGGAGGATCTACTAGTTCCAAGACTCATGAATTTATGCGGATGAAACCTCCAGTGTTCACAAGGACTAAGGCAGAGGAGGATCCGCAGAACTATAGAGATGGATTGCAGAAGGTGTTCCGCATTATGCATGATACTGAGATAGAAGCAGCAGAGTTTGGTTTTTTTAAGTTACAGGATGTGGCCCATATCTGGTATAAGTCATGGGAATAATTCCGAAATAATCATTTTGAGTCCTTAAGTTATTTTCGTTACCTTTTCTTTAAAACTTCATAGTTAAAAATCGGGGAAACAAAGATATTGAGTTCAAGAGGCTAAGTAGAATTACATAAAATCGGTATCAAGAATATATCAATTTCAACTTGTTGTACCAATCACGCTCCCCATGAACTGGTTCCCGAACCGATCCTAGTAGTTAGAGATTTAACACATGCCAATCAAATCGATATAACAAGGCGATGCAAATACGGTGCGTAGAACAACAATATGACTATTGCCAAGATGGCTGCTTTTCTGCAAGGTAATGAGGACCGAATGAAAAGATCAAGCTCTCCGTAAAAGAAAGTTACCAAATTCGGTAAAAGAGCTAAGTCCGCAGGTAAATAGGTCATGAGGGCGATGGAGGCGAAATTTTTTTAAGAACCTCATGTGGACCCATTCCTATTGGCAACCACCGGCCCAATCCCCAAAGTTCCAGTATGATCTATCCTTACGAAGGTAGACTTACTCAAATATTAGAATCATGACATAATAGCTGGTCACAATCATAGCATGGAAGCATTCCGATTACTCAATGTGGATTATGTTCACCATCTGTGTCAATAGGGTATGGATGTTTGCTATGAGTGTGGCCGCGAAATCAAGATCATTATTCCGTCGGCTCAGACAAGGTGCACCCGGTAATGTGGCCCAATCCACAAATAGCCAAATCACCAAATTCGTAATTCTAAACCATCGGGGCATGGAGCCGCAAAGTCCGACAATACGGGTGGTGGTCAGAACTGTTTGTATGCGCTGGCAGGTCGCCAAAGACACAGAGACACGTGCAGATGTTGTCATAGGTACACTAACAGTTTTCACTTTTTACGTTTATGCCCTTATTGACCCAGGATCCACCTTATCTTATGTAACCCTATTTATTGCTAAGAAATTTGGGATTAATTTGGGTTATGGATGAACCCTTTGACGTGTCCACCCCATGGGGGAGTTAGATAGCTAGGCGTATTTAATTGGTATGCCTAGCTTTTAGTTATCATTTCTAACAATAGCCGACTTACAATGTCTAATAGATGGTAGACTTTGATGTAATCATGAGTTACCGTTATCTTCATCTTCGCCACGGCTAAGTAGTAGACCAAAATAAAACTTGAATTCTTTGAACATTTCTTAGAATGGAAGGGTAATTTGATTACGGTTAAGGTCTAGATTTATTTTCCTATCTCTCAAGGCCGTTAAGGGCACGTTTTCGGGTATATCTCACACTTAGCGAGCTAGGATGTACCCAAACTCTAGTATTACGAGGTTTGTCACGTTAAGGATTTTCGAAGTCTTCCCAAAAGATCTTCTCGAGTCCCTGACTTGAGATTGACTCGATTAGAATTGATCTATTCTTAACATCTCTAGTTCGATATCCTATTCCGAAAATGGGATTGATGGCGCAAAAGAGATAAAAGCCTAGTTTAAAGATCTAGTGACTCGGATTTATTAGTGCATTTATGTTTAACATGTGATGGGCCGGTCTATGTTGTCCGAAAGAAAGATGGTTCCTTACTCGGTGCATTGACTATGATAAACGTGAACAAAGTCACCATTAAGAGGGGTTTTACCCTCTCTCCGACATAGATAACTTTTCTTGAGATGTAATGAATGTTATTCCAAGATTGACTTCGAATCGTGCTACCATCGCTTAATGGTTAAGGAAGTTGATATTCAAATGGGCAAGGAGAACCCGTTATGGTCATTATGAATTCTTTGTTATGTTATTTGGGTATGAACAAATGGAAGGTGATCTTTTGGACCTCATGAGGGTCTAAACTTCTCGATTTATTCGTCATTGTATTTATTGATGATATTTTGGTGTATTCCCGTAGTGAGGCTAATCATGCAGAATATCTCAGAATTGTGTTGCAGACTCTTAAAGATCGCGAACTTTTTGCAAAATTCTCAAAGTGTGAGTTTTGGCTTAAGTCAGTGGCATTCTTAGGCCATGTAATTTCGGGTGAAGGTGTGAAGGTTGACTCTCAGAAAATAGATGCCGTAAAGAATTGGCCCAGACCCACTTTAGTTTCTGATATAAAGAGTTTCTTGGATATGGCGGATTATTATAGACATTTTGTGGAGGGATTTTCCTCTATTTTTGCCCCGTTGACTAAGTTGACTCAGAAAAGGTTAAGTTTCAGTGGTCAGATTCTTGTGAGCAAAGCTTTGAAGAGTTGAAGAAGAGATTGACTTCTGCTCCAGTTTTGACGCTACCAGAGGGAACCGAAGGGTTCGTTGTATATTGTGATGCTTCGAGAATTGGTCTTGGATGTGTATTAATGCAGCATGGTAAGGTTGTAGCTTATGCATCTCGTCAGCTTAAGACTCATGAAAGACTTAAAGTTGGCAGTCGTGGTTTTTGTGCTTAAGATATGGCGTCATTATTTGTATGGGGTGCATGTTGATATTTTCACTGATTATAAAATATTGTAGTATATTTTCAAGCAAAGAGAGTTGAATCTTAGACAAAGAAGATGGCTCAAATTGCTTAAGGATTATGATGTGAATATTCTCTACCACCTAGGGAAAGCGAATGTAGTAGCCAATGCTCTTAGTCGGCGTTCCATGGGAAGTTTAGCTCACGTTGAGGCAGATAAAAAAACTATAACCAAGAAAGTTCACCGTTTAGCTAATCTAGGAGTTCGACTCTTGGACTCCGAAGATAGTGGTGTTGTCGTCCAGAACAGGGCTTATTCCTCCTTAGTGGCTGAAGTGAAGGAGAAGCAGTTTGATAATCATATTTTATTGCAGCTGAAAGAGGGGATTCACAAGCATAAGACAATAGCTTTTTGAATGGGGGAGATGATGGTACTTTGAGATATCGAAGCGGCATTATATGTTCCGGATGTAGACGGGCTCGGAGAGCGAATTATGTCGAGGCTCAAAACTCCAGATATTCCATTCACCCAGGTTTCACTAAGATGTATCATGATCTTAAAGAAATTTATTGGTGGAATGATATGAAAAAGAATGTAGCAGATTTTGTTGCTAAGTGTCCAAATTGTCAGTAAATGAAAGCCGAACACCAGCGGCTTGGTGGTTTGGCCCAGAATATTGATACTCCTGTTTGGAAATAGAAGATGATAAACATGGACCTCATAACAGGTCTACCTCGTTCATCTTGTAGACATGACTCGATTTGGGTGATTGTGGATCGACTGACTAAGTTAGCGCACTTTTTGCCAGTCAAGACCACCAATTCAGCAGAAGATTATGCAAAGTTATACATTCATGAGATTGTTAGATTACATGGGACTCCGGTGTCTATTATTTCAGATCGTAGTGCTCAGTTCACAGTGAACTTTTGCAAATCCTTTCAGAAAGGATTGGTACCAAGGTGAACCTCAGCACAGCTTTTCATCCTCAAACAGATGGCGAGGCAGAGTGGACTATTCAGACCCTTAAGGACATGTTGAGAGCATGTGTCCTAGATTTCAAAGGTAATTAAGATGACCACTTGCTTCTCATTGAATTTCCTTATAATAACAGTTATCATGCTAGTATCAAGATGGCACTGTTTGAAGCTCTTTATGGGCGAAGATGTAGATCAACCATTGGTTGGTTCGAAGTTGGTGAAGTAGAACTGCTAGGACCGGATTTGGTCTATCAGGCTATGGAGAAAGTCAAGTTAATTCAGGAGCGTTTGAAAATGGCGCAGAGTCGCCAAAAGTCCTATACAGATGTGAGAAGATGGGACTTAGAGTTTCAAGTTAAGGATTGGGTGTTCTTAAAAGTTCCACTTATGAAAGTTGTGATGAGATTTGGCAAGAAAAGGAAACTTAGTCCCAGTTATATTGGACCTTAAAGAATCCTGCGAAGGGTTGGTCAAGTGGCTTATGAACTTGAGTTGCCACAAGATTTAACTGTTGTACACCCAGTGTTTCATGTATCCATGCTGAAGAAGTGTGCAAAAATGGTAAACTGGACAAAACTCGTGCTATTTTGAGAATCTTTCCTTAATTGGATTGCTTATAAATACAAGAACATACAATATCATGATAAAGGGATTTTGTCTTGAAGGCTTGTCCGATGAAGCTAAAGATATGCTAAGAAAAATGGAGGACAATGGTTGTTTGCCTGACAATTTCACTTACAATGTGTTTGTGCAATGATTTCTTAGTTGTAGCAAAATTGGTAAGATGAAAACCTTTATGAAGGAAATGAATGGAAGGGGCTTCTCATTTGATGCAATCAAGTAAAGTTATTATTGGTAAATGTTATAAGGGAGAATTCTTCCGTCCTTGACATGATACCAGAGCTTCACCCGGAATATAAGAAGTGAATTTTCCCTTTGTTTGGGTTATTCAGCTATGCCAACAACTACACAACAAACCCAGATTAATCCCACTATCGTTGTGATACATTTTCCTTTTTATCCTGGAAAAGAAATGGCATCCAATGCAATTGCAGAACCTGACGGCAATTAGAATGCTGCTCCAGCTTTCCCGGGAGGCTTATTTAGGAGATGCATCAATTTTGATATTTTGATTTTCTTCCAGTCTTCTTTCTCTTAGAAATTAAATGTTATTTCACTCTTAATGGTAAGTATACAAATCAAAGAAGAAAGAAATAATGGTGACTTTCCTTATGCGTACACCGTATAAGTCTGGTAATAACAATTTTAGTGCTATTTAGTTATCTTCAGCTATTGTCATTTCTTATTGTTGTTAGAATCAATAACAACTGCACATATCTTAGAAATTGCTTAGGAATCAATCTTTTCAATAGTTTCCAAAGTCGTAGATACATCATCCATGAATGTAACCCCATCCTTCTGTCAAACCTGCTACGATATACTACAGATGAATGGTCGACATCATATTCAATTATTTAAGAATATATTCTTGGAAGTTTTTACATGATCCGATGTACTGGATGCTTATTGGGAATTGACTTTTTCATAGAACAGTAATATTTGTCAAAGAAAAGTTCATTATTCCTGCAAAGGACCTTTTTGATTGGGAATTTGAAGATGTAAATGAATTGCTACTGAAATTGGAGGTTAACGCTCTCAATGATCAGGTTGCTAACTCACTATGGTGGAACTTTCAAAAAGACGGCAAATTTATTGTCAAAGTATTTTAGTAAAATCTTTTGGGGAATATGGGAGGCATTCAAAAGGACTAGTCATGGAGAACAATTTGGAAGACAATTGCACCCCGAGCACTACACAACTGCTATAACTATGGTGTAAGAAGAATATTGTATCTAACATTGACTCATCATAAGATCTTTTGTATTCCTTCAATTGATAGAAGGATGATCATATCTCTTTTGCACTCCTTTTGGTACGTACTTGGTACTTATAAATAATATTCTTACCTTTTCATCAAAAAAGTTATTTTGGCCCTTTGACTAATTGTCACTGGAATTTGAAAGTTTTATCATTTGTATCATCACGATCAACTAATTAATTTAGAAGATGGAGGAAACGGATTTCTTTTGAATATGTTGCAACATGTTTGGGATAACTTGCTGAGAGGCGCATGAGAGATGAAAAGAGTCTTAAAAATGATTTCACCTGCCACAATGAGCTCACGATAGTTCAGGGGGGTTCTGCCTATACCCAATAGTTTAGGTATGAAACTCGCAAAACGGTAATAGTTTAGAGTAGTTTTAACCTATTCACTCAAAACTTTCTTCACGTATTCGTAAAAGTCATCCAAGAGTTTTTGAAGCGTGATGATCTGGCTAGTCATATTCCGTTGGGAGTATTTTTGCCGAGTTTACACATTAATATTTTGTGAACACATAGTTTAGTAGGAACTTGCAAAACCATGATAGTTATTTTTAGCCTTTTAAGTTTTCTATCCCCATTGGAGTAGCAATCTACCACAATGCAACTTTTGTTCATCCGCGCCAGGAGTAAAGTTCAAACTTCTCCATTAAAGTGATGTCATCAATCCACTTGTCAAAAACCTTTCACAACCTTGCCTTTGCACATTCGTAAAAGTCATCCAAGTATTTTGATTTGTCTCCTCATGCGTATACACCATTAGAACCTTGTTAATACTCAAGTACCATTTTAGTAGCAAACTCTTATTTTGTAGCTTTAAGTTCTTCACTCCCCGAGCCTCCAAGTTTCCATCGACTAACAATCTTCCAATACACCAAATGCAAAAACAACTTGCACCTTTGAAAAACAATGTATTTTCTTTAGTATCTTTGGTATTCCATCAAGAAGGAGCCAATCTTTAGCATCTTTGTGTCTGGAAGCAAATGGCATGCCAAGATAATAAACAGTAGGAAAATTTTCAATGTTGCAACATAAGATGGCTACTAACTTCTGAATGATATGATCAGCATTACCAGAAAAATGCTACTCTTTCCCCAGTTTACATGCAGTCTACCCTCAATGGCTAACAGAATGCTGTTAAGTTGCATTTCATCTGTGAGAAAGTTCAGGAGCCTTTATAGCCTTAAAACATAATACTTCCGTGACAAGAATAAAAAGGTATGACGAGAGTGGATCACCTTCCTTTTGAGTAAGGAAAAGACCTTCTGGAGCCAACCAATACTTTATCCATTACAATACTTGACAGTGTAAACTGAGAATTCTTATTCAGTTGAGGTGCGTTTTGTAAACTAATTAGTATAGTTTAGGTAGGAAACCCTCACACCTAATAGTTTAGTAGAAAATTCAAAAAAAAAATTGATACTTGAGTTTTACTTTTGTCCATTATCTTTAATTCTAATATAAAAGTAATGTGACATCTCTAGTAAATTAAAATGCCTATTTAGGGAGGACTAAGTAGGCACAAAAACTTTCACCCATTTGCTTTCGAGAAAATGACAAAAATGGTCCCATATATTTGAGAGTAGGTTTAAAATACTTCGCTAAGTATGCACTTGACAGTTTTGGTCCTTTAATTTTAGCCAAAAATTAACACTTTTAGTCTTTATAAAATATTTATCGAACTCGGTCTGTTAGATTTGACATAAACAATGAAAAAACGATTTAATTATAAACACCAAGAAATTTCTATCAAATCCTAAAATATGCAACACAAAAAACTATACTAGACACTACTAAAAAGAATAGCAAAAATTACATCTCAAAAACTGTACCAAACTTTAAAAATAAAAAAAATTGTATTCCGCTAATTTCTCTATTTTTCATAGTTTCTATCAAATTTAAAGGACATTCTATCTAAAGTAATTTTTGTCTTCTTAAAGTGACTATTTTCAACCCACACTCATACATAAGGACCACTTGTGTCATCTTCTCATTTGCTCCCTCTTGTCTGTCGTAGCAGACAAAATTGTTCCTAAAATTAGGGCAACACTCTCTCACTCATACAAATTGTTCAGTTTTGAGTTTGCCATTGAAGATGAACATAATCTCTCTGCGAAATGGTATTATTCCCTTATTCTCTTTCTTTGATGTTTCCCATTCTTGTTATGCAATTAGAGTTTATTATTCAAGTCATAGTAATACATCCATTATAGCAAAGGGTAAACCCCCCTCGGGTTAAAAACGGCCAAGGTTGAAAATTAAGTGTATATATAGATGATGTTGAACCCCCCTTGTTTCCATCAAATTTTTTTTTATTTTGAACCCCGAATGAAGCCTCTTCCTTCATAGTAATCCATCCATTTACTCTAAACTTATTAAATAAAGATTGAGAATGTTAAGTGTTTAGATGATCTTTTTGTTATGAAATGCAGAATTCTTCCTTCGAGTTTCTCTAAATTATTTAAGAATATACTAACTATGAAGCATTGTTCACGTGGTTTCTCTTTTTGGAGAAATGCAGAAAAAGGATATCCCAATTAGTAATTCTATCTTGAATATTGTGATTAACAGTTATTGCCTGATGCATCGTGCTGATTGTGGGTTTTCGGTGTTACCCATTTACTTGAAAAATGGCATTCCATTTGATAATATCACCTTTACCACCCTAATTAGGGGAATCTTTGCTGAAAATAAGGTCAAAGATGCAGTTGAATTGTTCAAAAAGTTGGTTAGAGAGAAGATTTGTGAGCCCGACAAAGTTATGTAAGCAACTGTCATGAATGGGCTTAGTAAAAGGGGTCATACTGAGAAGACTTTAAGTTTGCTCCGGCTAATGGAACAAGGGAACACTAAGCCCAACATATATAACTACAGCATTGTTGTTGATGCCCTTTGCAAAGATGGAAACTTAGATGCTGCTTCGAACCTTTTGAACGAGATGAAGCAGAAAGGCATTCCTCCAGACATATTGACGTATAATTCATTGATTGATGGTTTGTGTAAGCTTGGTCAGTGGGCAAAGGTTAGAACCTTCTTCTCAGAGATGGTAAATCTTAATATTTATCCAGATGTGCGCACCTTTACCATGATGATTGATGGACTATGCAAAGAAGGAAAAGTTGATGATGCCGAGGAAGTAATGAGACACATGACCGATAAAGGTGTAGAGCCTGATGTGATCACCTACAGTGCGATAATGGATGGATATTGTTTGCGTGGTCAACTGGATAGAGCGAGGAGGGTTTTTGATTTCATGATAGATAAGAATATTGAACCTAACATTATTAGCTATAGCATACTAATAAATGGATATTGTAAGAAAAAGAAATTGACCGAGGCGATGCAATTATTTGGTGAAATTTCTCAAAAGGGATCAAAGTCTGATAATGTTACCTACACTACTATCTTGAAAGGTCTTTTTGAAGTAGGACGAATTGATGATGCAAAAGAAATTTATGCTGAGATGCTATCTGCAGGGCCCATACCTGATGTATACACTCATGTCACGTTGCTCAATGGTTATTTTAAGTACGGACTTGTTGAAGAAGCAATGTCACTCTTTAATAAGTTGGAGAGAAAGAGAGAAAACACTTATATTAAATTTTACAATTTTGTCATTAATGGATTGTGCAAAAATCGTAAACTAGACAAAGCTTGTGCTATTTTTGAGAAGCTTTCTCTAATTGGATTGCTCTCGGATGCAAGAACATACAATTCAATAATAAATGGATTTTGTCTAGAAGGGTCGATAGATGAAGCTAATCATATGCTAAGAAAAATGGAGGAGAGCGGTTATTTGCCAAATGACATCACTTACAATGTTATTGTGCGAGGATTTCTCAGGTGCAGAAAAATTAGTGCATTGGCAGCATTCATGAAAGAAATGGTCGGAAGGGGCTTCTCATTTGATGAAAATACAACTGAATTACTGATAAATGTTATTTGGGAGAATCCTTATGTCCTTGATATGATACCCGATCTTCACTTGATAAATAAGAAGTGAATACTTCTTATTTATTAGGCTATGATACAATTTCCTTTTATCCCTGCATGAGAAACAACATCCTTTGCAATTGCAGAAGTTGAAAAAATGGTAATTAGAACATTGCTTGAGCTTTCCAGAGGTCCATCACTTTTGATATTTTGATTGTTTTTCTACTCTTATTTATCTTGAAAATCAGATGTCATTGCACTCTTAATATGATATATAATGTGAGTTCACTTATGTGCACACATTGTAAGTCCGGTATATCGTGTACGATGTTTTTTAGTTATCTTCGTGTATTATCATTTTCTATCTTTTTGCTAATGGAACAATTTACAACTGCGTGCAACTTATAAATTGCTATTGGGATAATTTTTCGATGTTTTCTAAAATGATGGTTACTTGAACCATAATTGGATCACTAGAGCTTACAAGATTAACCCCATACTTCTGTCCCTCGAACCATATAGTACAAATATTTGTGATATTCCGAAATTGAATCGAAGTGGTTCATGTAGGATATACTTTGGTGAATGGTCAACACCATATTCGAATTATTTAAGAATATATTTTTGGAGATTTATATATGATCCAAGAGTACTGGGTTCCTTTATAGGGAATTGACATTTTCATAGAGCAATAGTATTGTCATTATTATTCGAAAAGGGTCGCAATTCATATCGTCATTGACAACTAACGTAGAAGATGGTGGGAATGGATTTCTTTTGAAGACGTAGAAAACTGTTCGCAATTTTCTAGTCTAATTGCTTTTTCATAATTTTAGATTATGGATTCTTACTTTAAGTGTAAACTCTTCTTGGTAGTTTTAAGAATTTGAGGAAGAAGGGACTCATGCCTTGTATTATACGTCATCACTGTGTTATTGTGCTGGTTACTTTAGTTAATGAGATGGATATAATAGAGCTTTTATGATCATGTATCCATGTGTAGCTTCATCATAGTTGTTGTCAAAATATTTAGTTGTCTATGGAATATTGAATCATGTGAACACTATAAGATAGGAGTAACATATATCTAATTTCTTCTATATCTAGTTTTCAGTGTGATCGTGTTTTTGTCACAGAATTAACCTGGTCTCTAGATCATTTGAATGTCAGCCGTGATCTTTTGTTAATTTAATTTTCCTTCAATGACTTAATAAATGATGATGTCAACTTCGTTTATGTGTGGGTTTGCAGGACAGGCTCATCACGGTCACAGCAGAAACTTATGTTCTGAAAACGATGCAACTGATAATATGTACTACTCTGAACTCCCTGCTTCATTTCCTTCTAAGTGCTCTTTTAGTGTATTTGCTTCAATCACAAGAACATAAGTTTAAATACGTTACGACATGTTAAGAGCAATTTAAATATGGAAGTCCACCAAGTTTCCCTGGGGTTGGGGGGGGGGTATAAAAGGGCAGCCCGGTGCACAAAGCATCCCGTGTTAGAAGGGTCCAGGGAAGGCCAGCCAGGTGCTTAGGATGTGCAGTTACAAAAATAAAATTCATTTCGTTGAAATGAATTTAGGAAACTTATCATCCTCTCAACTTCCTGTACATTTTCTTACATCAATATTTTAAATTACATATATTCTCTCTTTCGCCTTTGTATCTTTGTTCAGTTCTTTCCAAACCATCCACTAAACAATTGCAGGTAACAGTGTTCAAAAGTGTCCTGGAGCTATTTGAAGTCCTACCTTTTTCCAACTCGGCGGTAGTGTTTCGAGTTTCCGACATGCACCGTTTTAGTTCAAATAAATTCAGAAACATGTACAAAATCTGAGCTGTAAACTTGAAATGTATGAACATAAGTGCCTTGCATCTTCATACTTCTTCACAGAGAATACACTCCTCTTTATAAATTGTGTTGAGTCAAATATATCTCTCTTGCCATGTGAAGCATTCAACCTTGTAAGGGCTTTGTTTCTCCATAGGCTATATGTGATGTTGCCTACTACTTTGGGGGAACATCTTGTAACCTGATTTTATTGGAAAATGTCGGATTTGTATTCCTTCTGGTTGGCCTTGTCTGGTTCTTCTTGCATCCCTTGACATCCTTGTCTAACATTATCAATAGCCGTGTGCTCCTTCGTCAACGTAATTGTATCTCCTCTGTATACTGGCCATCTTGTGTAAATGTTTAGTGTTCCTACCCCCTTGCTGCAACCAAAGGCTTCTAGATCTTTGTTTCCATGAAATTTCCTCACATTTTGCTGTTTCATCAATTTTCATAGTTAAATACGCCTTGAACAATGTGTGGTTGAAAAGAATTTTGTTTTTTCATTCTTTGTCCAAAGAACATTAACTTGTACAGTGCCTCTGATTTTCTCTTTCAATGTTGCCAGACTTGTATGTTCCAGCTTATCAATTTTCCTTGAAGTAATTTCATTTTGCTGGCCAATATGAAATCTGTCACCTCAAATTTGTTCCATAATTTTTCCACTTTGTTCACAAAGCCTTCATGTTCCAATCACATGTTCTCAAATTTGAATTATGATCTTCTTTTTGCCCTTGTCCACACTGTAACATTAGAGGATTATGATCCGATATTACTTTGGCTTGCAGCCCTTGACATCCTCAACCACTCGCAAAAATTGGCTCATTTCCTCCATTTTGCAGTCGTTACACCCCTTTTTCAGAAATATGTTCTATCCTTGTGGAGACTAATACACTTCTCCTGTTGCACGATGATTAGTTTCAGAGCTGAAAATCCTGGGAATTTGCTTAATAAGTTTTCTCTTTTTGAAATGGCAAGTATTATTTTTCTGATGACAGAAATGGCAAGTATTATAGATATCAAATTCAACACTAAGCTAGCGTTTCGCCATAGATTCCCATTTTTTTTTTAAAAAAAAACAAAACTTGATTTGGGTGAAGTTTTTCAAATTTTGAAAATGTGTTTAGCCGTAGTTTTTCAAAACATATTTCACTTTTTATTTGGAAAACATGAAACATTACTTATATCCATAAGTTCTAAAAACTATTAAAAACACCCAACCATACAAAACATTCATACTTGCTAATCCCAAATTATGCAAAACATGATATTTTAATAATGATTGCTAATAACACACTTACTAGCTACTACAATTCAAAGTACAATATAAAGATCCATCCGTGCAAGAAAAAAAAAACCAACGACTGTAACTAGCTATTCTTTAGTATAATCTTCCCACATTGTAACGAACAATCTTCACTTTATAGAAGAGACTGCTTTAATTGTAGAAACATGATAGATACGGCTTTAATAGAGGAACACGGTAGATATAATTGGTTGGGTCATAATATATGGGTTTTTTGTATAAAATACAAAAGTTTGGGGTAGTTTTTAAAAGTTTTGAGAAGGGCAAAACATAGATCTTGGCCCAAAAATAGGTTTGAGCCAGAATTTGGGAATTAGATGATTTGTTTTCAAAATCTGTCAAAATTTTATGGCCAGACAAAAATTTGAAAACAAATCTTCAAAATATGCTCCCAAAATCTATGGCGAAACGGGAGCTCGGAAAGTGTTGTTACATCGAAAAAAGAACAAAAAAAAAAGTAAACCGTGACTGTCTATACTAAAGAGTCTATGAACTGTAACAGGGTTTCTGTCTCCTCAGCTACATTTTACACCAAAAAGAAACCATAAAAATGCAATCGGAAGATTGAGTTCTTTTGTCCATCAAAACATCTTCTATTCATCTCCTCTCCACCGTATTCCAGTAGGAATGGTGTTCCGGGGCTTCTTTAAATGCTTAGTCAATGCTTTTCTGTCCCAGCAGAGAATTAAATCTATAGTTGACCTTGGCATAACCCATTTCACCCCCCAGGAAGTTGAAGTAACATGTGCCAAACTTGAGTAGTAACAGATCAGTGTAGAAAAAAGTGACTCTTACTTTCTGCATTCTTCTCACACAAAAAGCATCTGTTGACGAACTGTATAGCCCTTCTCTGTAATTTCTATTGGGTTAGACAAGCTTCTTTTATGGAAAGCCATTCAAAACACATCACTTTGACAGGAGGTTTGGAATTCCATATCTATTTCGGGGGCCAGCATTAGGTTGGTTGGCAGCATCCATTAAAAGGAGACAATACAGTAAATAGTTCTCCAATCCTCTCAAGTTCCCAATCATTAAAAATTTTCGTCAGGTCTATTAAGGAAAACCGAGTGTTTCAAATACTCGAAAGGCAAGAGCTACGAGTAGGAAGTTTCGAGCAATGCCAAGGTGTTGCTGAGCTCGCGAAGAGATGCCTCAAGTCGAACGTAGCCACATAAAAATTATATTGTGTGTTAGAAAATTATACTAGGTCAAGAATTACTTTTTATACATACAGATTAAACCTTAAACACTCTTAGCAAAATTTCTGACTACGCCGTTGTTCTCAGGTTAACAGGTGAAAAAAGGCCTACAATGGAAGAGTGGCCATGGAGTTAGAAGGATTAAGGAGGTTCACCAAACATCCAGTGGTCTCAAACTCAGAAAAGTCAAGATGAAGAGACTCTTGGATTAATAACAGAGCAAACATAGGGCCTTTACGCGATCAATATAACAAATAAATTCATCACTAGTGGAGAATTCTCCAGACAACAGAGCTCGGATAGTCGTATGATGCTTAGAATTCATAGCCCCCAGTGATCGAGTACTTGTATAAAGCCTGCATTTTAGTGTCCTAACTTGTTAAGCTGCAGAATGTAGTTCCCCTTTATACTATATCAATTGTACTTAACCAGGATAGATTGTGTATAATTCCACATTTCCAGAAATTTGAGCATTTGGCATAATAGACCGAGTTTGTTAAAACATTTAATAGAAAGAAAAAGTGCTCATTTCTGACAAACTTAAAGGATCGAAACTGTTCGTGATTATATTTAAAAAGATTACTTCAAACCTATCCCAAACAGAAAGGACTAGCTTTGTTATTTTCTTAATCGAAAACATACGATCAATTTCTTGACTTGGGGGGTTGCGAGAATGCACAATTTCCTGGGAATCACATTCAATTAGACCTGGGCGATCAAAATGTTAGAACAATAAAGCTTACACAAACCTTTATAGAAAGGCTGCTGCAAGTCAATTACGCAACTCTATTCAACTAAGGCAAATAAGACACTAGCATCACTATTGCATTTCCAAATGGAGGCTTCGACCAAGAAAAGGCCACAACCCGAGAGGAAGCACTCACTAGTTCTTTACTAAAAGTCACCTCCATATTTTCACCATGCAAGCAGAGGCGAATCCAGATTTCAGGAGGATGAGTTCACTTTAGAATTTTTTTTTAAAAAAAGGATGCAAATGTGCACTTAGTAGGGTTCGATCCCATAACCTTAAGGTATTAAACTCAGCACTTAACCGATGCTCCACTCAATCTAATTTGATCATGTGTTCCTTTAATTAATATTAGATACGTTTTAAGGATTATATACATAATATATCGAATTTAATCGGATGACCATATGTTCACGTAACCCATATTTTACACATGGATTCTCTCCTGCATGCAAGTTCCCACTCGCTCTGAAAATTCAGAGCTTCTAATAACACATAAGTAGGAGAAAGAGCTTTGCCATTCCACGCAAACTTGTTGGCTCAACTTATCCAAAGGATAGGACAAGTCTGTTCTAAATCACTAATAACATAATTGAGAAACTCAGCCACACCAACTCCTTCCACATCCAGCTCATACTGTCAAGCACTCCATACCTCTTAGGCCTTTAGGCAATCAATGAACACGTATTATTAATTTCCACTGAGCCACAAAAATTACACCCCCACTTGAAGGTAAAAGCCTCTAGCTATGCTAAAAAAAAAAACCAAAATAAAGGCCCCTAGCTAGTATGCACTTGACAGTTTTAGCCCCAGGAAAATGATAAAAATGGTTTCATATGTTTGAGGGTAGTTTCAAAATAATCCCTTAAGTATGCACTTGAAAAGTTTTGGTCCTTTAAGTTTGCCAAAAATTAATACTTTTATTTTTCGTAAAATATTTACCGAACTCTGTTTGTTAGATTTGACGTAAACAGAGAAGAAAAAGGATTTAACTATAAACACCAAGAAAATCCTATCAAATTCTAAAATATGCAACACAAAAAACTACACTAAATACTAAAAAAAAATATATCCAAACAAAAAACTACACTAACAAAAAAAATACTCCAAATACACCTTATAAAGTATAAAGTCGCATCAAACTTTAGAAATAAATTTAACATAGCAAAAATTATAAAAAATGTACCTCTAAATATGAGTTCCTGCTAATTTCTCTATTTTTCATTGTTCCTGTCAAATCTAAAGGACATGATTCAGTAAATATTTGAGGGAGACTAAAGTATTAATTTTTGGCAAACTTAAAGCTAGAAAACTGTTGTATGCTTACTTAAGGGACTATATTCAACCTACCATTAAACATAAGGGACTAATTTAGTCATTTTCTCATTTGCTCCTTGTACACGCTCCCTCTGTCTAATTTTGTTCTAAGGTACTTTCTAAATTAGGGCAACACACTCTGTCTCTCTCTCTCTCTCTCTAGCCATTGAAGATGAAGATAATTTCTGTGCGTTTCCCTCGCTATGGTAATCCGTTTAACTCTTTCCTTTCTACATTTAGAGCTTATTCCTCAAATCATAATAATACATCTGTTTCAGTAAAGGGTAAACTTGGGGTAAATAGCAAGATTGAGAATGTTAAGTGTTTGGATGATGCTGTTACTCTCTTCCATCAGTTGGTTAGAATGAAGCCTCTTCCTTCAGATTTCGTCTTCTCTAAATTATTTAAGACTATGCTAGATATGAAACATTACTCTGCTGTTGTTTCCCTTTTTCGAGAAATGCAGAAATTGGGTGGCCCAATTTATGGAGTCATCTTGAGTAGCGTGATTAACGATTATTGCCTGATGCATCGCGTTGACTGTGCATTTTCGGTATTACCCATTTACTTGAAGAATGGCATTCCATTTAATGTTGTTACCTTTAACACCCTATTAAGGGGACTTTTTGCTGAAAATAAGGTCAAAGATGCAGTTGAATTGTTCAAAAAGTTGGTTAGAGAGAATATTTGTGAGCCCAATGAAGTGACGTATGCAACTGTCATGAATGGGCTAAGCAAAAGGGGTCATACTGAGAAGACTTTCAGTTTGCTCCGGTTAATGGAACAAGGGAGCACTAAGCCCGGCATAAAGAACTACAGCATTGTGATAGATGCTCTTTGCAAAGATAGAAACTTAGATGCTGCTATCAACCTTCTGAACGAGATGAAGCAGAAAGGTATTCCTCCAAACATAGTCACATATAATTCATTAATTGATGGTTTGTGTAAGCTTGGTCAGTGGGAAAAGGTTAAGACTTTGTTCTCTGGGATGGTGAACTGTAATATTTATCCAGATGTGCGCACCTTTAACATACTTATAGATGGACTATGCAAAGAAGGGAAAGTTGAAGATGCCGAGGAAGTAATGAGACACATGACCCATAAATGTGTAGAGCCTAATGTGATCACCTATAATGCGATAATGGATGGATATTGTTTGTGTGGTCAACTTGATAGAGCGAGGAGCATGTTTGATATCATGATGGATAAGTGCATTGAACCTGACATTATTAGCTATAGCATACTTATAAATGGATACTGTAAGAAAAAGGAAATGGTTGAGGCAATGCAATTGTTTCATGAAATTTCTCAAAAGGGATTAAAACCTAATATCTTTACCTACACTACTATTTTGCGAGGTCTATTTGAAGTTGGAAGAATTGGCTCTGCAAAAGAGCTCTTTGATGAGATGCTATCAACGGGGCCCATACCTGATTTATACACTCATTGCACTTTGCTCAATGGTTATTTTAAGTACGGAATTGTTGAAGAAGCTATGTCACACTTTAATAAGTTGGACAGTGAGATAGAATATACTAGTATTGTACTTTACGGTATTGTGATTAACGGATTGTGCAAAAATGGTAAACTCCATGAAGCTCATGCGATTTTCGAGAAGGTTTCTTTAATGGGATTGCTTCTGGATGTGAGAATATACAATACTATGATAAACGGATTTTGTCGAGAAGGGTTGTTGGATGAAGCTAAAGCTATGCTAAGAAAAATGAAGGACAATGGTTGTTTGCCAAACAATGTCACTTACAATGTCTTTGTGCAAGGATTTCTCAGCTGTAACAAAATTAGTGAAATGGCAACTTTTATGAAGGAAATGACGGGAAGGGGCTTCTCATTTGATGCAACTACGTCTGAGATACTAGTAAAGGTTATAAGTGTGAATCCTTCCGTCCTTGACATGATACCAGAGCTTCACTCGAAAAATAAGAAGTGAATATTTCTTTCAGTTTGTTTATTCGGCTACATTATAATTGTGATATAGTTTCTGCTTATCACCGCAATTTGAAATGGAATCCAATACAATTGTGGAAGCTGAAGAAATGGCAATTGGAACGTTGCTTGGGCTTTCCAGGCAGGCATATTGAGGAGGTACATCACTTTGATATTTGATTGTTTTTCGGCTCTTCTTTATCTGGGAAATCAAATATTATCGCTCGCTTGATATGATACATAATGTGAGTTTGCACGCATTATAAGTCTAGGAATATCATTTTCAGTGCTATTTAGTTATCTTCATGTATTATCATTTTCTATCTATAAGCGCCTGTTTGGATTGGCTTATTTTAGGTGCTTTAAAGCACTTTTGTAGTGTTTGGGTAAGATAAAAAAGTGCTTTAAAAAAAAAAAAGTGCTTTAAAAGCACTTTTTTTAAAGCCAAAATAACAAAAATAAGCCAAAAGCCATAAGTTTGGATTTCTAACTTATGACTTTTGGCTTATAAGCCATAAGTCATAAGTCCATCCAAACGGGCTCTAAGTCTGGGTATGTTGTTGTTGTTTACTATGGGAACAGTCTTTTGATAATTGGAACATTAGAGCTGACACGGTCAACCTCATCCTTCTGTTCCTGAAACATATGGTGAATATTTGTGATTTTCCTGAAGTTGAAACAGAACTTGTTCAACATTGATATGGTATATTATAGATGAACGGTCAATACCATATTTAGTATATTTAAGAATATATTTTTGAGGTTTATATATGATCTAAGAGTACCGGATGCTTTGTTGAAGTAGGACTTGTTCATAATTGATAGGATATACAAATTGTCATTGCTATTCAAAAAGGGTCGTACTCCATATAGTTATTGTCAACTAACTTAGAACATGGAGGGGAGTTATTTCTTTTGACGACATTGCTCTGTTTGAAGTTCTCTCCTGTAACTGTCTGTTTCTTTAATTTAGATTATGGATTTTAACTTTTAAGGGTAAACTCTGCTTGTAATTTTAAGAATTTTGGGGAAAAGAGACCCATGTCTTATAATGCTGGTAATGTTAGTTAGTGAGATGGATGCATTTGAGCTTTCCATGATCATATGTCCACATATAGCTTCGTCATAGTTGTTGTTAAGGATATTAGATGTCTATGGGATATTGAATCCCGTGGACACTATTAGATAGGAGTAGCATATATCTAATTTCTTCTATGTTTCGTCATAAAATTAACCTCGTCTCTAGAATCGCGAGGATTTTACTACATGATGTCAAATTTGTTTATGTGTGGGCTTGCAGAAAAGGCTCATCACGGTCACACCAGAAACTAAGGTTCTGAAAGCGAAGCAACTGATGACAGGTACTGAATTCTGCCTCATTTCTTTTTTAATGCCTTTTTCAGTGTATTTGCTTCAAACACAAGAAGATAAGCTTAACTACATTGCAACATGTTAAGAGTAAATTAAATGTGGAAGTTCATCAAGTTTCCTTATATGAGTAATTGACGTATTTTTTGACAAGTAATAAATAATTTTATCATTTGTAGCACCTAGGTTATCTTTTTTTTTTTTTTCAAACAAGTAAAAGATTTCATTGATACTCCCTCCGGATCAAAAAAAGAGTCCACTTAGCCATGCACACCCCTTAAGAAAATACTAACTCCTAGACAAAAATAGGTAATTTGACTAAACTACCCCTAATTAAATAGGCATTGGGATTTGATCATATCACTTAATAGGGGCAAATATGGAAAAATAAGGTTAATTCTTTCTTGATTTGCTAAGTGGACTCTTTTTTTGATCCAGGAAAAAAAGGCTAAGTGGACTCTTTTTTTGATCCGGATGGAGTAATAAACAGGCCATCTTGGTCATAGACAAGAGATATATCAAAAAAGGAGAAACCTACAAAAGACACCCAATCCTCTATACAAACAGGAACTACATGGGTGCACCAAAAGAAAATAAGGGATCGGAGACTACTGAATTGGATGTGCAGTTACAAAAAATAAAAATCCGTTTGTTGAAATGAACTGAGGGAACTTATCATCCTCTCAGCTTCCTGTACATCTATATTTTACATATATTCTCTTTTTCACCTTCTATCTTTTTTTCCTTACTCACCAGACCATGTGGTCCAAAGTATCTTTGAAGTCCTACCTTTTCCAACTCATCAGTAGTTATATCTGAGTTTCCGACATGCACCATTTTAGTGCAAATAAATTCAGAAACATGTATAAAATCTGAGTTGTAAATTTGCAATGTATGAATATAAGTGCCTTGCATCTTCATAACCTTCTTTGTAAATTGTGTTGAGTCAAACATGCCTCTCTTTCCAGTAGCCATATGAAGCATTCAACCTTGTAAGGGGCTTTGTTTCTTCATATCAATTTCCAAGGCCATATGCGATGTTCCCTTCTTATATGAGAGAACATCTTGTAACCTGATTTTATCGAAAAAGGCCGGATGAGTGTTCGTTCGATTTGGCCTTGACATCCTTCATTCACTTACTAAAATTGGCTCATTTCAGTCACTGCACCTTATTTCCAAAGGTAAGTTCCATCCTTGTGGAGACTAATAAACTTCGATTGTTGCAAAGCTGCAAATCCTAGGAAACTGCTCCTTGAATCGTGTGTTCCCTATCCATCTATCTTGCCAGAAGAGGGTTTTTCTACCATATCTCAGTTCAATGTGAATGTGCTCTGAGAATTTGCCCCGTAAGTTTCTGATGTATGCCCACGTTCAAAAGAATAGCTAGGAGCCTTCGTGATCCAGAACTTTTCCATCCCATATTTTTTCTGCGATCAGTTGCTTCCACATTTCTTCCTCATTGTAGAACCTCCAAAGTCACTTCATAAGGAGATTTGTGTTGTTTATCCTACGGTTTCTTACTCCTATATCGCCTTCCCTCTTCCTTGCTATTACAATTTCTCATTTGACTATGTTGAAGGCTTTCTTCTCTCTATTAGCCTTTCCTCAACTCATCCATTCTCTTTTATATCTTCCTTGGTATTGGAAAGAGAGACATAGTAATAGACAGAAAGAGCGTCCAACTATTGATTAGGAATAGTCTTCCTCCTATGGATAAATATTGCTTCTACTTTGAGAGCTTCTTTTCACACTTTTCCAGATTGGCCTAGTGGCATTCCCAAGTCTTTGGTTGGTAATTGAACCACATTGCATCACAGCAGTTCTACCAACTTTGTGTTATTTACAGGGAAAATGTCACTCTGTGTTCTCTGGTCAGTTGCTTCCACATTGCTTTTTCCTCATTGCAGAAACCCCAAAACCGCTTCATAATTAAGGAGACTGTTGTTGTGTATCCTAAGTTTTCATACTCCTGTTTTGCCTTCCATCTTGCTTGTTATCACAATTTTCCATTTGACTAGGTTGAAGGCTTTCTTCTCTCTAGAAATCTTTCCTTCACTCATCCATTCTCGTTTCTATCTTCCTTGGTGTTGGAAATAGAGATATAATATAGATAGAGAGAGCATCCAACAAACTATTGGGTAGGACTAGTCTTCCTCCTAAGGATAAATGTGGCTTCCAATTTGAGAGTCTTCTCACACTTTTCAAGATTGGCACCTAGTTCCACATTGCATCCTAGGAGTTCTGCCAACTCTGTCAGTTTCATAAAAAAGCTCTACCAACTTTGTGTTATTTATCCGAAAAATGTCACTCTTTATAACTGACTTGTAAACCTGATACAGCTTCAAACAACAATTAGATTGTCTTCAGGTACAATACTTGCTCTTCATTTGCTTCCACATTATAAGCGTATCATCTGCATATTAGAGATGTGATGTCATCATCGATCCTTGGCCTCTTGTATTTACTTGAAAACCTTCATATAGTTTTAGGCTTTCATCTTCATAAAGAACTCTTTCAAATGTATTTCCTCCCTTTATTGTTACCTGCTTGTATTACCTTCATAATTTTCATGAAACTTAAAAGTTTTTTTAGTTCCTTTCTTCCTCTTTTTGTTTTTAGTTTATTAGATAAAGGTATGATGCTTCTCAAGTTCTTGGACCTACGCCTTCCCATTCTCACTCGGAGATAAGAAATTTCTCTCTCAAACCCAATACATTTGACCCAGCATTTTCCAAATCTGTCGAGTTTCTTCTTACCCAAAGAGTAGCCATCTTCTCTTTTGAAGCTCATTCTTGCTTAGAAAATTCCCCTTCTTGCCGATTCTTCTCAAGTAAATGACTTGGACTTGTGCTTGGGCACCAGTAGGGCCCACCTTTAAAAAAAAAAAAAAAAAAAAAAGTGGTTTATCGATTTGCAGTACACTTTCTTTCAATTCTGTGTGTCTTTCTATTTTGCTGACACATCATGTTGCCAGATAACCGTGTCAGGCGCATTCCAGTAGTTGATCATACTGGTACGATAGGGATTGGTTGTCCATTGGAGATTTTGTCCGTGCTGTTAGAACTTGCAAGTGAGCATGGGGATGAGCTGAACCCTTTGAATACTTACATACAAGGATGTCTAGATGATGATGGCAATAAATAAATGGATCAATCGCTTAATCATGTAAATATTTGCATGCTTGGTTTTTCTAGCATATATTGGTCTGATGTGGCCTACTGCAATAATTTTCCAGTTTAATGTGCTTATAACTGGCTATTGTTTAATGTGGTATTTTGTTTAAACAAAATAGGTGTCTCTTCTAGTTTTAAAGGGTTAATACTGTTGATATGGAGTATATATGCATCATTTTTGTGCATTGGATGCGTCTTGGTGTTGGTTTCTCAACTAGAGTATTAATGGGTGTTATATATATTTTGTTTAAACAAAATAGGTGTTGTGTCGTCTAGTTTTAAAGGGTTAATACTGTTAATACGGAGTATATATGCATCATTTTTGTGGCATTGGATGCGTCTTGGTGTTGGTTTCTCAACTAGAGTATATTGAAAAGTCTCTGCCTGTGGCAATAATTCCTTTTACTCCTCAACTAGAAATTACATATGCACGCTTATGTAATATTGCCTCTGTTAAGTTTTCAGATAACTGATTGGTTGCTTCAATGGAGATAACACAACAAAATGTTGGAGCCTTGATGGCTGTGAAACCTATTATGTCTTGTGAGTGTGAACAAATCAACAAAATCCGACACAACAAGAACTTTTGGAACTCCAACATATTGTGTGGAGTTCCACATATAGAAAATTTTCAAGTTTCGGTATAGTGTTCTGAAGTTTCATTTGTCAATATCTCGAACTCAAGCACCATATGATGGAACTGTTTGTATTTTAGGTTGTTTTATTTTTGTCCACATGTTATTACGCATTAAAATATAGATTTTTCTTAATTATGTTTCAAATGGTGGGTAAAGTTTAATTGCCATCTCAAAAACCAGGCACTTCCACCTGATTTTTACTGAATAATATGAGTAAACAACGTTTCGATCAATACCTAAAATCATAAACTTAGAATTATCGTGCGTGAGCTATCACCTAAAATTTGGGGCCTTTGAGATTGTGGGGATTAAAAGCATTTATTATTAGTTTAATTCACATGTAGGTGAAAAATAAACTACTTCTTCAGTTCACATTTATTTATCACGTTTCGCTTCTCGAGAGTTAAATTAGATAGACTTTGATCAGCACTTTAAGGTGTATTTTTTCATCATCATATTAATATAAGAAAATTGCAATTGACAGTATTTTTCGTATAGTTTCTTAATTTTAATTTTAGAATATTGAATTAATTTAATTCAATTTAGTATTGAAGGTTAATCAAATTGACTCTGAAGAAGTGAAACGTGAAAAGTGAAAAATGAACGGAGGGAGTAATTTTTTCGTAATATGTTCGAGTTTAAATGAATTGGATTATGACTCGTTTGTTGATTAGATCTAACATGTTGAATTCAAAATGATCCATCAAATTATTTGGTCGAACTCAAAATTTAAAATATACAAAATCAAATTTGGAGATAAAATATTATATATTTTACAACAACGTAAGCTAATAAAATCAAAAGAATATATTAGTCACCAATTTTTCTTTTTTTAAGCAAAACAAAAGGAGATGGAATTTTGGATCTTTTTGTATGGGATTAGACAATTTTGAGAAAATACATAAAATCTTCCCTTAACTTGTCCCCAAAAATCACTTTAGCAATTTAACTTTAAGAGCTTTTATATATTCCCTAAACAACTTTCGAGTGAATTTCGTTCAATTCGCTCTTGCGCAGACCAATTCAGAGTTAGGTATTGTTGAGTCACTCACTTTCTAATTCGGCCACATTATTTATTGAGTTTTTTTTATTTAAAAAAAAAAAATTGTCCAAACTAAAAGAAGTAATTATAAAATTAACAAAAACCCCACCTATTCCCCAAACTCCTTCACCAGAAATACGAGATGCTACTGGAAGATTGTAACAATTGCAAAGCCAGTACGATATCACAAGCAAACATGTCAAATAGCAAAATAGAGGCAAGTAACAATGAAATTCATCTGTAAAAAAAAAATCAGTTCAACCACCCTTGCTTTAATGCAAAACTCATCCAAAACACCTTGAATTAACAACCCAAAGCATACCCAGTTCAATAAATTCGAGTCCGTTGAGTTTCTTGATTTGGAGAATCTATGAAGAAGAAAATTCTGGAAAAAGAACATAAGAGAAAAGGGAGAAAGAAGAAGAAATAGAAAAGAAAAAGAAACCTAAAAGGAAAAATAAATATTTAAAAGTATAATTAATTATAATAAATTGTCATCCAATTAGCAGACGACACATGTATATTTGGGGGTATTTTGGTGTTATTTTTTTCTCCCACGCGCTTTTCAGAAATTGATCACACTTTCTTGACACGTTACCCGTTAAGGGGTATTAAATTCACTTGAAAGTTGTTTAGGGGTATATAATCAGTCGTAAAATTAAATTGCTAAAATGAGTTTTGGGGGCAAGTTAAAGGGGGTTTTATGTGTTTCTCAATAATTTTTGGCTCGAACATATTTTGAACATCAAATATTTACTGAATTCTGTTTGTTAGATTGAATGAGAACTATAAAAAGAGGAGATTAGCGAGAAATTATAGTTAGAGGTACAATTATTGTAGCTTTTGTCATTTTTATTTATTTCTATAGTCTTTTTTTTTTATAAGATTTTCCAGGTGCACTAGGGTGTTATATATCAAGAGGCGAATACAAGAAGGTCGACTTGGTCTTATCTCCGATTACAACACTAGGATAAAACTATTATTCTTCGAAAAAAGAGGAAAGGTGAAGCTAACATTGACATTCCAATTCTCGCGAAAATCTATCTATATAGCTAACTAACAAAAAAGGTTTGCCTTGTCATATTTGAGTCGTATACAAGGCAATTGGCTTTTGTCCGGAAAGAAAGGACCTTTAGCCCCCGCAGGAAGTTGCTGATAGGAGTCATAGAAGGACTCATTTTGACTGCTTAAAGCTAGATGATTTGCAACCTTATCAGCCTCTCTGAAAGAGTGTTCAACCTTGACATTAGCTTGGTTCTTCATCTGTTGAATCTCCTCAATTATCACTCTCAACTTATAGTGGAAACACTTGTTGCCATTAACCATCTGAACAATAGAGAAGGAATCCAATTCCAAGGTGAAGTTCCTGTAGTTTAGCTGTATACACTTCCTCAACCCAAAACTTGCTGCCGAGGCTTCAGCCTCTAAGTTACTGTGACAATGTATCGGAAAAGAGAAGGCTATAATAAATTCACTTTTGTCATCTCTCAAAACTCCTCTTAGACTAGCTTTGACACTAGATTAGATAAAACTCCCACTTGTGTTAAGTTTCAAAAAAACCGCATGAGGAAAGTTCCAACAAACCAAGGTGGTCTTGGGACAACATATCCAAGGTAGGGTTAAGTTGATAGTAGGGTAAGACTGAATACTAGCATTTAATATGTTTCTCCTGGCTTATTGGATCATTTGCTACACTCTAAACTTCTTTCTGTCTCCACAAGTGCATCCGCAATGTTGCTTCCAAATCTCCCAACAAATAAAAAATGGGACTATTTGAGCAACTCTTTTGTGTACTGCATTTGTAGTAGGCTGAGCCCACCATAAGTTGATCAAATGTTTGATTGTGCTTTGATAAGGTCTAATGCCAAGTGGTTGTCCAAAGTGCTTCCATATTTTTGAGTTGCTTCTCCTAGGATGAAAACATGTTTGCATAGTCTCTGTCAAATGTGTGGAGCAGCATTTGCAATTGGAGTCCCTGCCTCTTCCAAACCTGGAAAGAAATTCAACAAAAGGTAATTTACTTTACCGTAGTGGAACAAACTTCAGCCCAATTTAAGGAATAGTAGCAATACTTAAATTGATTACTTACGAAGAAAAATTACAAGAAAGAAATCTAGTAGTTCAACTCATAAGAAAAAACAACAACTGGGATGAGAATTCAATATAACCAACTCTGATTCCTTCTCCTATGCTTCTCAGGTGTTTTTTCTTCCCTTTAGTTTAACAGTCTTGTAGCTTTTTGTTGGGCTGCTTGATACGTTGGCCCTTTCCTAATTGTCCCAGGCCCAATCTCAATTTCTCTACCGACTTGGGCCTCAGATAATTGGGTTGGCTGATCCATAACACAGTCTCCAAGTTAGAAACGAAACATTTTTTTGCGCGGATTGCCCTTCTTTTGGGGTGGTCTTTAAATTTTACCTCATATTTCAAGCCTTTAAATTATCCCCTCATATCGCTTGCCTTTAATTTTTGCCCTTCGCATTGCAACTCGAGCGTTCACACGTAAATCATGAGGTTCGAGTTCGAACCCCGCTCAAGCATAAATTAAAAAAAAAATTGCAAGGCAAGGTTGATCGCGTGTTTGGATCCGATACTCTTGTTAAGGAATTACCAAATTTATGCCGAACCCGCATACTCATGCCTTATGGGCGGATTTGGCATAAATATGCCAGGTCCGCATAACTTTGGTAATTCCTTAACAAGTTTACGTCGATGGGGCATACTTTTAATGGGCAAACTTTTATGCGGACCGGATAAACTTGTGAAGGAATTACCAAAGTTATGCGGACGGCATACTTATGCCAAGTCTCCCACAAGGCATAAGTATGCCGAGTCCGCATAACTTTGGTAATTCCTTCACAAGTCAGTATGCTTGCTGGGGCATAGCGAAATTTAAACTCGCATTGCGATTTTTTTTTAAAATTTTGACCGTGTGGATTCGAACTTGAAACCCATGGGTTTTTAAGGGCAAAATTTAAAGATTTCAAATATGAGGGGCAAAATTTAAAGACCACCCCAAAAGAAGGGCAATTCTGCGAATTGCCCGAAAAGAAATTGTAAAAGGTTTGTCAAAACTCCAAACATTGTGCCTTGAGGTTGCAAATTGCGTTATGTGTGTTCCAGGGTTGTAGCTTTCTATGTTGCATTTTTTTAAAGATTTGATGGGACTTTGTTGGGACTTTCTTGGTGTTTAAGGTTAAATATTTTTTTCACTGCATTCGTCAAATTTTTAACGGACATAAATTGTTAAACGATTGGTGGTAGTTTTCCAATTGCAATGTCATAAGATTCTTGAACTCTTTGATTAGTGTGAGAAGAGTAATTAGTAGAACTTGTTGTGTTGAAATTGGAGAAAAGGGTTTGTACAGGAAAGAAAAACATAAGCCTAGTACTAGACAAGACTTTAAAAGGAATCAACTATGTAGGAATTTTACCGGGATTCTGTTTTTCCCAAATCTTAACTGAAATAAATCAAGAATCAATTGAAATTGACGTTGAAAATTGTAAGACAAATTAGATGTGGGACTTTTGAGAAAATGACAAAATTGGTCTCTTATTTTTGGCACTAGGTTCAAAATAGTCCATTATGTATTACTTGAGCAGTTTTGGTCCTTTAAATTTGTCAAAAATGAGCGCTTTTAATCTTTGTAAGATATTTTTATCAACCTTGGATTGTTAAATTTAAACGGAACTATGAAAATAGAAAGGATTTAACGGGATGTAAGACAAATTATATGTGCGACTTCAGATAAAATGACAAAAATGATCTCTCATCTTTGGTAGCAGATCAAAATAGCCCTTGTGTATTACTTGAGTGGTTTTGGTTCTTTAAGTTTAAAAAAATGAATACATTTGATCTTTCTAAGATATTTATCAAACTTTGATTGTTAAATTTAATCGGAACTATGAAAATAGAAAGTATTTAACGGAAAGTCACATTTAGAAGTACAGATTTTGTAGTTTATGTATTTTTAGGTCTATTTCAAGAGTCTGGTGCTACTTTAGATGTGCAATTTATGTTATGTCTTGTCTAGTTTTTTATGTTTGATGTAGTCTTTTATGTTGTGGTTTTTAATTTTTGTCGAAAGCTTATGGTGTTTATGGTTTATTTTTTAGTGCGCTTGATGTTTTACTTCTTGTTTTTTATAATTAATCATAAAAAAAATCCTCAAAAAAATGAAGTACAAGCAAGCAGGGCTAAACCTTGTCTTACCAATTCTAATGAAGTAACGTTAGGTTGTGTTTATGGTTAATTTTTTTCATGATTTTGGTTAAATTTACCAATCAGAGTTTGATAAATATTTGATAGAGAAAAAAAATGCTCACTTTTGACAAACTAAAAGGACGAAAATTGCTCAAGTAACACTTAAAAGAACTACTTTAAACCTACTACCATAGATAAGAGATCATTTTTTTATCAATTTTTTATTATTATTATTTCAATTACTTCTTCCACATCTACATGATAGTTTAATTTAAAATAATATTAAGTTAAATATACTTTTTATTATTCTCTATGAGAGTAAAGTTAGCTGGCTCTTAACAAGTTTATTTGAATCTGAGTATTCAAATATGTATTAAGATTAAAATGTCTGAATTTGAATAAATATTTAATATTAAGATTTAAATATTAAATAATTAATGTTTTGTTTTCTTGAATTTTAAAATAAATATAAAGTTCAAATAAAATATTAATTAATCTGATACTATATCAATAAAATATTTTTTAAAAACACTAGTTGGTGTAGTGATGGTATTAGTTGATGGTGATGGTTGTGGGTAGTAGCTAGTGGTAATGATAGCTGGCAGTACTAGTAACATAAAGGTTCATGGTGGTGGCCGCGGCTGATAATTGTGGTGTATATATGATAGTGACAGCTAATGGTGGTGATAACTGATAACAGTGATTGGTGATATATAATAGTGGTTGATGATGATGATTAAATTGTGATTGATAGTTGTTGTGGTAATGCTGGTTGATGGTGATGATTGTAAATGATGGCTGGTAATATTGTCGTGGTGACAATTGAATGTGGTGATTACCTGAGGATGGTGATTGTGGGTGGTAGTTGTGTTAGCTGCCATGAATGGAAGCTCAAGTTAAGAATGGAAGCTAAAAGAGTAACTGTGTAAGGAACAAGCTTGAGAGAAAACTGAATCTCAAAAATATCTCATTGTATTGAATCAAATGAATTGGGTACAACTCTAGAGCTAAGACTAGCTACTTATGCAACTCAACAAAATACAGTTGGCACTGCACCAACTAACCGACCTTCTAATTTAGGCCTGAGTTTTCTTTATAACCTAACCACTGTTACATCAGCTTGCTCTATAGCTAACATCTCAACAAGTTGAATAGTTGATAATGGCAGGTGCTAGTAATGACAATAGCGGTTGTGATGAAAATGAATGGAGTAGTGGCGAAATGTATTTTTATAAAAATATTTAAATGAATAACATCCAAATGATATTATATAATTTTGTTAAACAAGTTGAATAACATAGATAATGTAAAATTCATCATACTACCAGTGTACAAATTAATAAATCATGTTATTAGTAATAGGTGTTGAGTGTATGTAGTTATTATTGCTAAATTTGCACTGGATTTTATTCTTGAAAGAAAAAAGTAGAGTGAACAAGAAGAAGCAATTATTAACCCATGAATGCCTTTCCAAATATAAGAAAATTGTGAATCTTCAGTAACAAGGATAGAATCTCTCTTTGTTATGATTATTGCCTTTTTACACTAAAGTCAAAAGTAGAACACAAATAATATGAACAATAGATATCCCTACGATCTTATAAATCCATCTAGTTAGTGAGGCTAGGGAGAGGATAAATGTAGAAAGAAAAAAACGCCACTGAATTATCAGGTAAAAACGTATCTATCCCTGCATGACATTAGTATTTCATAAAAAAATATTTAATTAATATCTTAGGTGAAAAGAAAGAATATTATTGATTACCAGACAAACAAAATATAGAATTTCCCACACTGCTACTAAGACTGAGGCATTCTTACGTCTTAGATCATATGTAATCAAATAAGTATACCCTAACTATGTTGATATAGACTATCTATCCACTGTCTACCATGTCTGCTTTCCTTCCTCCTCCGCTTGCTTTTATCTCTTATATACACCTCTTGTTGGATTTTTGCACAGACCATGTTCGGGACCGGTAATTTCATTTGCCAAACAGCTTCATCTTGCCCATCAAATTCTGTAAATCAGAGCAACAAGTACGGCTATGATAAAATCTCTAGTGTGCTTACCCTTCCTGCTCCTGATCATTCTTCTCCATATACGTACCTTGCACTAAATGATACGTATTATTACTTTAATTTTTAGTTTGCTAGTTCTAGATTAAATTGTTTGATTTAATATACACATCGAGTGCAAATAAATATTACCGGGTAAAAGTAGAAAAAACAACAAATACCATCCAAACCAATCATATAACGTCTATCTTACTATACTCACAACCAAACACTACAGTTTATATTCACATGTTCTACAAATATAATTTAATAAATGCCTGTTTTTTTTTCTACAAACAATAATCCAACAGATTAATAATTACTATGAGTAATAATTTTAAAGAAAAACCAAACTATTTTCATCCTCAAATCTCATATCACTAAGGCATGAATTAACCCCTCCATCTTGTAAACTTGAATATTCTTCAAAATTCATGTCATTCAAGAACCCAAATTCATCCTCCTTGCCACACTTTGTGTATTGAGCCATTTCATTTGCTAGAACTTTGTTTATCTCTTGTGACAACTGAAGATTGTTAGAGTTCACACTTTGATGGATAGAGTTATTCGAGAAATTGGCGGCCAATGGGTGATGGCTGCCGCCACCATAAGGCAATAACTTAGGCATGGCTCCATTGTTGTCCATATTGAGAGGAGATACACCAAATTCTGGAGATGTCATACTAGTCTCATACATATTTTCTGAGCTGAGATTGTTACTAGTATTGTTCTCATCTTTAGTACCTTTGTGAAATACTCGACATAGTACCCAATCTTCCTGTTCAATGATCATAGGCAATAAGTCGTTAGGCCTTTTATGAGTGAAAAAAAAAAATCATACATAAGTAGCATTTGAAATAGAATTCAGAACAACTAAAAATTTTGAGTAGCTTGCAAGCGGTAGTCATTGCATACTAGCTGATTAGTGGATTAAGAGAGTGTTTCATTAGTATTCTCAATCTCAGAGGAACTATAATTGGTCAATTAAGGGATTAAAATGAGTGACTTTTGTAATAATATTATTGTTGAATCGAACTTAATTTATATACACTGACAGTGTCATAATTAAAAATTTTCTACTCTCAGGTCATGATACGAAAAATAACTATAGATAATCATAAGATTAAAGAAGGATTAGACACTCGAAAAATACAAAAAGTTACTTGCTACACCATGCTAATATATACTAATGTGTAGAATCTTTTTACGTCGCTGATGTATATAAATTAGTCCTACTGAACTTACTTCTAGCTACCTCAAATGGGGACTTTATTCTATGCACTAATGATGAAAAATATAATTGCACAACTAGATCATTTATAAGGTAATTATAAGTAAAATTTTATGATAAACATTAATAATTAACTTTTAGCTAAAATAGTAACTAACCGACATTACAAGTCAAACTACACTAAAAAGGGGGACTAAGCTCCTTTATGCACAGGGTTCGGGGAAGGACTGGACCACAAGAGTTTATACACGGTCTTACTCTGCATTTCTGCAATAGGTTGTTTATCAAACTACACTATCAGTGTAAAAAGAATTTATACTTTATCAAACTACACTATCAGTGTAAAAAGAATTTATACTTTATGACTTATATCAATCTTGCTAGACGCCATCCATTATTTTCACTCATTACTCAATGTAAAAAGAATTTATACTTTATGACTTATATCAATCTTGCTAGACGCCATCCATTATTTTCACTCATTACTCAGTTTTTTCGTACCTTTGTCTCAAATCTCAAACGTGGAGGTTTCTAAGAAGTTTCTTACAAAGACATACTTGTCACTTACAACTCAACAATAATTTTTCAACGTACCGCGTGCTGGACTTGACTTCTACTCTATTTCTATACGTGACTAAAAAGTTTCCTCATGTCCCATTGGAATCAAACCTAAAGACCTTTTTAGACTATTTGTTAAACAGTCTATTCGAATTTTATTATAATACTACTAGAACATCTCTTACGCTATCCTATGGAAATTAATTTGGTAATGCATAGAAATGTATTTTATGTATTTTACCCTTAATGATTTAAGTTTTTCTTATTAGAAGAATGACACGCCGTGTTTAAGATTACAATAAACAAAGGATAAGATTAAAAGGTCTTTTTCATATTCTTAAATTTCGTGACTAATCAAATTAAGAAGCATAAAATGAAACAAATAAGGGAGTGTCTTTTTTATTTAAAAATGTTTTTGCTTGATGTCCACCAAATTATTAACGCAAATGGCTTCCGTTGCTTATGAGCCAGAGTATTTTTTCCTTACAAGCGTCTAATCAATAATATATTACTTGCTTCAATCAAGCATTATTGTCAAACTTTAACACTAAAGAAAAATTATTAAAGATCGACTATCTTCATATACCCTATGCTTCATCTTGTACCATATCATCAAGAATTTTCTACCTTACCAAAAACATAAAATACTACTAGAAAAACTCTGATTTCCGACCGGAAGTCCCATCATAAATTGGCTAGTCGTTAAGGGATTTTCTACAGAAAGTTCATCGGAAACATTTCAGAAAAAAACAATTTTGGACAGGACATCCGCTGGAAATTCCTTTTTTTGTTTTTTTTTTTTTTTTTTTTTTTTTTTTTTTTTTTTTTTTGTAGTGAAAGATCAATCCAACAAATAATTTTATGACGCTAACTTTATCAGAGTATATAACTTAAATCCGAGATGAAAAATAATGCGTGGCAATGAAAGAATTAATATAAAAAGTTACTAATTACCTTAGGAGGTATATGAGGATTTTCGAGACGAAATTCATGCATAATCCAGCCAGTTTTAATCCCATTAGGAGCTCTATTCTTGTAAAACACCAAAGTCTTTCTCATGCCAATGAGTGCACCTGTTTGAGTATCAAACACAGTTCTATCTTTGCCTGTGGCTTTCCAATAACCAGAAATGGTGGCCCTATTTGTTCGAAAACCAGTTGCATACTTGCGATCTCTAAAGCTGAAGAAGTACCATTCATTGGAGTTCAACTTTGCCACCTCTAATAATTTAACAAAAAAGTATTAATTAGTCTATCATGAAAGCAAAAAATAAGGAACGACAATAGACAAGAAAATTGGATAAGTGTGTGTGTGTGTGTGTCTATATATATATATATATATATATATATACGGCAAGAAAGATACAGATTTGTGACGGAATATTTATGATGAGGGACTAATCCGTCGCAATTTGCAATGGTTTTAAGACCGAATTCATCAATGTGGACGAACTTTTCTAACGGATTTTTGACAGTTTTATTCCTCTGTCACAAAATTTTGCGATGAGAAACCTTCAGAATCATAGAGGCGGATTCATGATTTGAAGTTCATGAGTTCCTATACCGACGTCAAGTTAAGTATACAACAAAAATTGAGTTCACAATTAAATATTTACAAATATTTCTTAATATATGTACAGAATCTGAGTAAAGCTATGGCGTTCATGTGAACCTGGCTCTAGATCCATCCCTGGTCACAAACATTGTTTTTGCTTGTAGTGTATAAATGTTAATTAATGTACACTTGATTATGTTATAAAAACATATTTATAGTAACGTATTAAACTTTTAAATAAGATGGTCACATAACTAACATGGGAAAGGTCCTACTTTCAAGTCTGCCCCACATATTATCAGCAAGAACTTCTACGTTTTTAGCCCATGTAAAAAAGAGTTAGGAGTATGCACGTGAGGGCTGTAGGGGCGTGTTGAAGACATAATGATATAAACAACAACAATGTATTATTTTTGACAGTTTAAGATTTTAAATGAGGCTATCGCACATAACAAGTTCAAAAGGCAAGGATAATTGTGGATGGCAAAGTTAAAACCTATATTAAAGATAAATGTTGTATAGGACATCAACATCACTAGCTTGTAAGACAATAGTACTAGGCATATGTTTCCTCTTTAGCTAAAGCTTCCAAGAAAGTTCAAGTGAAAGAATGGGAAGAAAAAAAGGGTTTTTAACTTTTCTTTTGTCTGTTTGTTAATAGTCGATTTATTTAGATGGTGGGCAGTCCATATCACTTTCATGTCCTCACCTCACCTAATAACAATGTTAAAGCATCAAAAGGAACATTAAGTTAAAGACTTGTACATTTTTATTTTATTTTTTGTCTTTAACTAAATTAACGTTCGTCAAATTCAATTCATAATCTATGACAATAGCTGCAAGAGATAAAATAACAGTCATGTAAACTGATAACATGATCTCTTTCTTTAATCATACGTGTACACAAAATTTACGGATCCAATTAATTATTCCAATTACATGACGAGAGGTTCTTCTTCATGTTGTTTCTTCGTCTTCTTGTTCATGATCTTGACAAATGTTTTCTGTTCATTTTTATATAAATGAGAGGTTCTCCTAAATTGTTATTATTATTATTAGTAGTATTAGACAATCACTCATTAGACAATCACTCATACACACATATTTATGAGAATTATCATCTTAATACACATTTTAATATTGAGAAGTATATTCAGATTCAAACGTCTTTATCTTATTAAAAACAAATGAGATCTTACGTGCAATTTTTGCATAATTAAGTGACATGATGTATAAATATATATGGAGTACTTAATTGTATAGTAAGTACTTTCACGTGTTGACAGAATAGTAGTTCTGAAAATGATCACACCCGGAGACTTTTTAACAACAGACATAAAATTAATTAAGGAGCTTAAACAGAATATTTCATAGAAGTATCCTTTTCTTTGAAGTTAGTTTGTCCACTTAAGTTGGGAATGTTCCTTCAAATTAATTTCACTTTCGAAGATAATGTTTCTTTTTTCATTTTACGTGTCGGCAGTACCCGATAAAATTTGAACAATTTTTAAAAGAAAAAGAGAAATAGATCCAGAATCATAATTCATAGTCTTATTTTAATTGAGAATTCATTATCCAAATAAATACAAGAAATTTCTTCTTATTTTTTTCCTTAAAAAAAAAAAAACTACTCTAATAGGAAAAAAATAATTTTTACAAAACACGTAAACGAACACCTCGGATGTGTTTTTACAATTTTTGCAAAAACTGGAAAGAAAAAAAAAAAAAAAAACTTCTCTTTGCTTTTGTTTTTTTCCGAACATCTCCAATGGTGTCCAAAATTTTCGAAAAATAGTGTAAGAGTTCTTCGGAAAAAGAATCTTTCAACAGTTGTGATAAAAACTCCAACTATTAGATAATTTGCCTAGTGTATTTTAGTTAATGAAAAATAAATTTTCTTTTTTAAAATGGAAAAACTTTGAATTTTAATTCACTGGAGAACAAGAAAATCTTGAATGAAATTTCCATCATAATTTTACAGAACCATCGTGAGAAAAGCTCAAGAAACTCCATGACAAAATCACGTAGTAATAAAGAGAAAAAGAAGAAATTACAAGAAGATGAAGACTAAACATGAAGAAGAACCGCTCATGTAATTGGAATAATTAGGTGATTTTTAGATAAGGAAAAGAAAACAATGAAGAAGATCAATAATATATAAAATCAACGAGAATCTCCTATTTGTATAAAAATGAAAAAGAAAGAAGAAGATTTAACATGAAGAAGAACCTCTCATCATCAAGATAATTAATCGGATCAGTAAATTTTGAATAAGCATGTGACTAAACTAACAAAAAGAACATGAAGAGGAAGAAAATACAAATTATTAAGCAGAACACCTCATTTGTAAAAAAATTAATAAAAAAACATTTGTGCAAGAACATGAATAGGAAGATGAAGAATTAACATGACAAAGAATCTCTCATCATCATGTAATTAGTCGAATCAGTGAATCTTGAATACATAAATGACTAAAGAAAAAAAAGAACATGAAGAAGAACAACTCATAAAATCTTAATTATTAGTCGGACCAGTAAATTTTGAATACGCGTAAAAAATTTAAGAAAAAAAAGAACATGAAAAAGAATATGCCTTTGAATTATTAATCAAATCAGTAAATTCTGAATACGCGTAAAATGAATAGAAAAAAAAACATGAAGAAGAAGAAGAAGTAGAATTAAGAAGAGAAATTTACCAGGAAGTTGCCATGGTTCACAAGTATGAAGATCAACTTCCACTAAAGTGCCTTTAATGACTTCTTGATTAGCAATTTTCTTGTAAAGATAATGGCAAATTAATTCTTCATCACTAGGATAGAATCTAAATCCTGGTGGCAAAGTTGATCCAATATCTCTTAAACCCATTCTTATTGGAACAATTTAGGTAATTAAGAAAAAAAGTAGATCTTTTTAGTTTCTTTTTGGATTTGGAAAGAGAGAAGGAATATTTTTTTGTTCTTGAGGATTTGGTAGTCCAAAAGAAACTTTCAATAGATAAATTAGTGTATTAATATATTGAGAGAAGCAAAGGCGTGTATTTATATACAGGGAGAGGTTGAAAAGAAAACTTTGCCACTTGGAATTAGTTACATAATTTTAGTAGCTTATGTTTGTGAAAAGTTCGTTATTGTATATTCTTGGGAACTTTCATGATAAACCAAAGTCACAAGAAATCTTCTTTGTTGCCATGGTTAACAGAATAAATAATAGGACTTAGGCTATACGCTGACGGTGTAAATATTTTTTATATTATAGAAGTAATTTAACTGGTGATAGCAGATTAATTATCATTTTTATCAAATTATTGATTAATGCTACTAGAAATTCCACTTTGGAAGTAATTAATCGATCACTCTTTGCTGATGTCGATCCGTTCTCATGGCTCGAACCGAGGCCTCTAGTGAATGCGTCACATGAACTAGTAACTTTTTGCTCAAATTCTGTATATATTAAGAAATCCACTAAATATTTATATATTAGACTGTGAACTCAATTTTTTTAACTTAAGATCATTGTATAAACTCATAAATTTAAATCTTTTTTATTAGAGATTATAAGTTCGATATTCGATACTAAGGATGCAAAACTTATTTACACAATTATATCACATATAACGCAGTTACAGGTAAACTTGTATGATAATCGTTAATCAGTAATATAATATAATAATTAAAAGGGCAATAGCTACATGTGTACAAAACTGTAGAGTAGATATCTTAAAATGCTTTTTATTATTGTGTGGACAATGGAAAAATCTGTATACAAAATTCCTTTACCAATTTGTTTGTTTTAGGGCGGGCAGAGCTAGGGGTGTAAGTTTAAGATAATATTGCCCAAAGGGGGAAAAAGCGATTCAAGTGAAGATTTAACAACATAATACAAGATTACAAGCTGTCACCAGTTCTTTCCTCTATCCTTTTTGGAAAAAATTTCCTTTGCTTCAATCATTTATTAAGCATACAAAATAAATATCTCACTTCTTAAAGATTGTCACATAATTGGTCCAAATATATATAAAATTTAAGAAATTAGCGATAGACAAATTTTGTAGCTATTTAGCAAAATTTATCGTTAGTCTTATTTAACGACAGATTAGTGACGACAGATTATGAAAAATTTCTGTTAACTACAAGCAATTTAGCAACAGATTGACGACAAAATTCCTGAATAAATCTAGTTTCTTTTGTAGGTATATATTTGAGTGCTTAACTAAAATGTTTGGTCTTAATCAAGAGGTGTTTTTAATGATTATTTTGTTTGATCATTAAAAAAGAAGTATATTATATTACAAGTTTACAAAATGTAAGCAACCCAAAAAATATTAGTACAGTTTTATGTGTATGTTCTTGATCTAAAGATATGAATCATCAAGAGGCAGATCCAGAATTTTGAGTTGATGGATTCTGAATTTAGAAAGACAGTTTATTAAGATTTCGGAATCCGGATAAATTGTTTATATACATATTAAGTGTATATCTTAACACAAACATAAAATTTTGGTCAAAGATACTGAATTCTACAAAATTCGTAACTAGAACTCCAACTCCACCTCAAAAAGAATCTAATTTTATAAGGAAATGGTGAACCAAAAGTGTTGTAATTTCTTATATATAGTCTGAAACACTGGATTAGTTTGCTAATAAGTGATCTGGTGGAATATGATGGAACATATCCATTCTTAATTAATGGTCTTGGGCTCGAGCTTTGAACATGGAGAAATTTTTCGTAAAGAAGTTGCCCATGTATGAGTTATATATAGCGTAAATCTGAATTAGTTGAGACAGTAAATTGTGAATATGAGATATGGTAACCCCAAAAAAAAAAGTCCTAGGCCTCTCTCATAGCTTTCGTTTGTTATAATGTACACCTTTTACGTTTCTACCAATAATGTACTGAAAAATATTATCAAACATCATTATTTAGAATTGGAAAAACTAAATACTTCCTTCGTCCTCATGAGTAATACTAATGATATTTTGAGATTAACAATTTCGATTAGGATTTAAAAATATTCGTAGCTATTCAAATTTTATAATTTATAGTATTTTTACATAATGGTGAATGTATAAAATTTATCTCAGAAGTTAAGAAATCAAAACTATGAATACATAAACAAAAAAGATAATTGCATGAAGTCATGTGTTGCAAACTCTATCATCCCTTTTCTTTAACGTTTTCTTTTTCGTAAACCTTTTTTTTCATGAATTCAAACTATGAATTCGCAAAAATTTATTTTAGAAGTTAAGAAATCGAACTAAGAATACTGAAAAAATATACGTGCATGAATTTATGGGTGACCAATATTTTAAACGTTTTTTTTTTCCATTTTTTTCTTCTAATATGTTAAACATTAAATTTTTCGTTTGAAAATTTCCTAGATTTCTATCCCAAACTTTTCTAGATGAGTTTTTTGAGTATTCATTAATCATTTTGTCCAAGAAGAGAAGTTCCTCTAATTCTATTTTGCCAGAAGACTTTTTTCTTAAATGGTATTTCTAAAAATATTTAAGATGTATTCTACCAATTAATAAGCAACTCAAGATTTCATATATTTATTAATTGAGAAAGCGAATCAAAAGGAGAAAAATACTATAAATGCTAGATAGAAAGAAGAGCGGATGCTTTCTTTTTTGCAAATTTTTCATTTGTGAGTTATTAATCAACCCAATGCTCTAACAAAATTTTATTGTAGAGAACAATAAACATGAAAAATCATGCCCGATAAAGTTTGATTGTTATAGTGAAATATTATCATAGAGGATGATCATTATAGACACATTTGACTATACTTTTAGCGACATGTTTTAATTGTACCCACAAAAATATCATGCCAAGTTTATAAATCTTTATTTTTTTAAAATTCCATGTCGAATCAAACTCTGCCACATTAACTAGAGGGAGAAAGTACAGTACTAGAAAAAGAGGTTTTTCCCACCGACATTCAATGGGAAATTTGTGCTATAATGATTTTGCCGCCGACAATCTCGCTGAGAAAATGCATGGTGGGAAACACCTTTCTATTGAAATGCTAAAAAACTTCATAATTTGCTGAAAAACTTCATAATTTTTTTATGTGAAAATTCTAGTATTTATGTTTTTTTCACCTATTTTCAGTGGGAAATAGCCACTGAAAATTTTTGGGTGGGAAAAAAGTGATTTTTTTGTAGTGGTGATTGAAAATTTTGTTAGCTAGACAAAGAGCAATAATTATGAAAATAATGACAATAAGTATTATATTTTGTCACAGCCTAATCGTATCAATAAGACAATAATAAGAAGGATTTTTGTATGTATACACAAGAGTAGAGTTGATATATAGATGGGACCTTAACTTATACCACTCGAATAAGAGAGTTTGCGTGGGATACAAGTTAGTTTTTAAGATCTTTGAGTACCAAGAAGTCAAGATTGCCCTTGTGTCTGTTTCCCAAAAGCCACGTATTTGATGGCCTGTTTTGGACTTTTACCTTATTTTTCGCCATCATCTAAGTGAGCCCATCTCAAGCAAAGCCACGTTTATAAAATACTTTACTCATCTGATGTGGCATTTTGCAACACCTTGTTATATATAAAATAGACATGGAAAAATTTAACATGACAAAAATTAAATTTGAGAGGTCTCAAAAAGGAGGAAAATTATTGGCTACTCGTCAAATTATCGCAAATCGATCCATTCAAATAATTTGATACTTCATACAATTATGATGGAACATATCACCTAAATCTATCTATATTTTTCAATGATACATCTTCAAATTGATCATGGCCGCAATTATTCATTTGAAAATCATAAGATGGAGCTATAGCAAAAAAAAAAAAAAAAAAGGCTTGGTACGGTTGTACGTGACACAACTCAAAAAATAATTGTTCTTGCATTTATTTCGTCTACGTTTAGGAGTAAAATTTAACTATTCACCGATTTTGATGATTAACAAATAATGCAATGAATACATGTGTGGACTCTTTGATAGAACTATTGCATAATCCCAATGACTTAGGAGTCACTTTCGCAGGTAATTAATTGTTTCACTTAATAGTAATTAAGTGAACTAATATCAGCCTAAGCCCTAAAGAAAGGAGAATTCTGGAAGATTTTGATTAAACAAGGAGTCCAGTTTAATAAGGAAGTAGGATCGTGTACAACTAATTATGCTTCGTTTATTCTCTAGGATTAGGAAATTAATATTGTTTTTTTGTGCTTATCTCCTAACTATTGCTTCTAACATTGGTCCATATATTGCATTAATTGTTCTCTTGTCGATTGTTCACACACTTCAAGAGAGAGTTTTGAGAGCAAAAATTAATTATGTACGTTTTTCAGAAAGATCAAACTGAAGAACCAAAGCCCGTGTTTGATTTTTTTGCCATTTAATTAGTTCTACAGCTGGTCTAGTTATTATAGTAAATATGTTGAGTTGTAACCTAATTCACAGATTATACTACTTTGCTTCTTTCGTCTTAATATGGGCATAATTTTGTCTTTATGTGTTTGTTTTTTTCCTTATACGTTGCATGGCGAGCCATGGCAATTAATTGTTACATACAACCTACTAATCATTTTTTATATATCCCACATGCTTGTTGTTAAACATAACTTATTAAATTATTTAATTACTCTAGCACACTTTGCTTAACTATCATATTTACTATAAACTAAATATCTTCCCCAAGACAACCTACTCACAATGACTGATTAGAAATACTGTTCTTTGCCCGAAAATCAGTACAGTTGAATTTGTATACGTGGTCAAGAACAAGTGGATCAATACGACCAAAATAATGAGATAATATGTAAAATTAAGCAAGATAATTATAAAAAAAAGCTAAAGGAATTTAAAGTAATAGCCTGAGCCTTGACGAAATGATGAGCTAGAGTGTCCGGGTTACCTATATGTCCAAGCCTTCTCAAGAATAATCAAGACCAAAAATAAAGAAATTGCTTTAAGAATATTTGTTTCTATTAGATTTCAAATGCCCTATACAATGAAATTAGAAGCTCTATTTATACTTGAGTTATGGGGTACAAGTTCCATGAATCGTGCCCTCTTTACTACCAATATTAATGCTATGACAATGAATTGTAACAAAGGGAATTGATGCACATTTAAGACTCGAAGAACAATTAGGATTTCTTGTAACGGTTGTGCATTCAATGACATTTGACCGGTGAGTTGGCATGCTTCTCCAGACCTTTTACAGTTTCTGTCTCCGATAGCGGTTATCCAATTACTTCTCTGCGGCGTCGTATGCTTTTCCGGATCCCCTCGCTTGCTGACTCGAATCAGACATGTCATCATCGCCACGTGTCATCTTTTGATACATCCACTTGGTGTCTACGGATTTTGCCCTATACAACTGTATAGGAATAATTAAACTTCTCAACTTGAAAAATTCTTATGTACATGTCCTACTCCTGCCTGAGCTTTCCGATCAACCAATCCCCTATTTCAGGGACATCTGTGTTAGGTAGGCCCAGGGATCACTGATTAGTAGTTGTTCAGTTCACGTACAAGTTATGCAGGGAATATAACGTAGAAACTCTTTATGCAGTGATTAAGAACGAAGAGATTGTTAGTAATTAATAATGAAGAAATTGTTATAATTGAATTATTACGTAAACTTTTTTCTTGTTACTTTGCTACTTTAATTAATAACATACTTTAAATTTTGTATCTATCAAAGCAACGGCATTTAAAATACAACTAATGGAGTATTAAACAACTTGATACTTTTTCTTTGCACGATCAGTCAGTGTATATAAACGAATAAAGTCCATGCAGAATCAAGTTTTGTCAATGTTATTAGTTAACTAGTCGATAAGAATGTAATCATGCAACGTGTCACAATTAATTATGAGTGAATGACGTATAGATTATTCTCCTCACATGTGATTACGACAATGATGATTATCCTGAAAAAACCAATGATTGTGAATTTTGGGAGGAATGGGAAAGCCTTTTATACTAATAATAATAATAATAATAATAATAATAATAATAATAATAATAACCTTTTCCTTGGTGAATATTGAGTGACGACTTCATATTCTTATAATATCTTATTGTAAACAGAACAACCAATAATTTATGGGCCATAATATTTCCCTATGTGTCTATTTTCACTTTGTTCACTTCCATAAGTTATGGACAATCTTATGGGGACATTCATCATTCATGGAATATTTATGAAGGGACCTTAATTTACACAACTTCATTCTCAGACCACAGATCAAAGTTGGAGTTAAAATTTGAAGTTTATGAGTTTTGAACTTGTGTTGAAACGATAGCTCATTTAGTTACCGGATTCACAATTAAATATCTCTACATATCTCATGAATTTCATAATACAAATTCAAGATCTAAATAAAAGCTAATTATAAATTTATCCGAACTTGTACGTAATATTCCATGCCCACGAAGCCACGGCCCCTGATAGTATGGGGACATTAATGTGATATTTGAAGGGACCTTTACACAACTTCGTTCTCAAAAACCCCAATAGCTTGTTTTGGTCACTGGAAAGCAATTAAATACTTATATATATTTACAGAATTTTCTAATACAAATACAGGGTCTAAACAAAAAGTTATTGGATTATGTACATAGTATTACAGCTCTGTCCCTGCCCACGACCTCTCTCCCGAAAAAACTTTCTTTTTTCACGTGTTTACTATTTTTATTTTCCTATAAATAGGATCAAAGTGGATCAATGAACACAAAGTAGGAGACGGGAAAATTAAATCACATGCTTCACCGCTTGTACATACTTTTATCAATTCTGATCTTTTGAGTTTTGGGCTTACGGCCGTACTTTCAGCGAAGTGTTTCGTGCCTTAATCGGGCCCAAACCTGAGTGGATCAATGGCGAACACTTATCGTTAACAACATGAACTACTACTATAAGTTTTTGGTGGAATTAAAATCTAGTAACTTACTAATTTTTGCAAAGTACTGCTTTGCTGCAAAACTCTAGTTACAAAGCTTTAACAAACTAGAATTTGGTGGAAGCGACAGGAAGGGAAGTAATTGGGCTAGGCTGCTGATCTTTGAAAGTACCCTGATTTTAATTTTATTTATTTAATAGTCTTTTATCATATATAAAAAAATTTCATGTTTGCAATTCAAACATCCTTTTTGATCTACTAGGATCTTGGCTTGTTTCAACAAAAGGGCTTCTCTGGTCCCATCAAATTGTCATTTCCTTATCTCCATTCTTTCTCTTAAGTAGTTGAAATGACTGCTACCAAATGGGCTTACATAATATAATTACACTATAATATTAAATATTTTATTATAGTATAGTATTATATATATTTATTATTAAAGGTGATTATCATTCGTTTTCAAAAGATTCGATTTAGAGGTTGATTTCAACATGGCTAATCATCACTTTATTGCTACTTTGTGTTATCATTCAAAAACCTATCCCGTAGCAATTAACAGAATTAACTGCTGTTTGTCTCCCCATTGGGCCTCACGAATACAATCAGAACTTTCTATAATAACATTTTCACCAAAACGATCAAATTTTATTTGAAATCGATTTTTATATTATGTTAGATTTTATGTTCTCTATAACAACATTTCACTATAACAATCAAGAAATATCCGGACAAGCGACGTTATTATAAAGAGATTTGATTGTATGCGTTTAAAGTTACTTCTTGATTATATTTATCGTCCTGCAATTTTATGTAAAACTTGAAGTATTAAGAAAAGAAAAAGAAAAAGATATGTATGGATTTGAATTTGACTTGTTCAAGTGAACAAAAGAAGAGAATTTTATCTTGCTCTTAGTTAAATAATCCTCAACCACCTTTAGTTGATATTTCCCAATTAGAATTAAAGAATGTTAAACAAATAATTACTTGTCCAATATTTCTAGTATTTAGGGGCTAGGGGGATACCATAGGATGTGGTGCAGCAGATCGGGCTGCTCCTCTTTTAACTAGAGGTCTCGGATTTGAGCTTTCGGTATAGAAAAACTCTTGGTAGGGAGCGCTTCCCCCCGAATAGGACCCTACGTTGGTCGAATCAAATTATAATTGGGCTCCAATGCGATTACCGAATACCAGGTGAGAAACACAAAATAAAAAAAATAAAAAACAAAAAGGGGCTATGGGGGACAGCTTGATTTCAGAAAAAAGGAGGGAAAAGAGGTTATACTGTATACTTTTTGACAAAAATGTAAAAGGAAAAAGCTGCTTTTCTCTTGAGCAACTTTCCTAAAAATATGATATTGTATAAATGAAGATACTTGCCCACATACTTTTTTCATGAAGAAGCTTTGTGATTATCAACTAATTTGTTCTTTAGTCTAAGATTCTCTGGCATGTCCCATTGATGTAGTATAAGTTTGATGACAAGAGAATTCTTATAAGTTTGATGACAAGAGAATTCTTTCTTTTTTTCGTTCAATGTCGATATTCGTTTTGAGTTTCAACTAATTCGAATTTGTGTGAGAAAGTTCAATTTTGGGAGTAAAGCGTTCTTTATTTAAGATAATCTCATTCTCGGAGCTCAAAATCAAGACCTTTAATTAAGAATGAAGAAATATTTATCACTCTAGTGATATTTGTCAATCTTTAATTAAGAATGAAGAAATACTTATCAACCTTTAGTTATAATAAGAGAATTATTATGAGGCTTTTTTTTTTCCCTTTCCTCCGGTGATATTGAAGCTTCAAAGGGGTTTAATCCTCAAATGTTTTTCTTTTTTTTCCACAGAAAAATGGACACCTCAAGAACTAATTAACTAATTAATTCACAAAATTGTTAAACCATCTTCTTTAAGAAACATAGCTACGTTGTTTAGTGATCATTGATTGTTGATATATTAGCTGGTAAGGCATTGGGACGGTTAGCATGCTGCCGTTTCAGTTTATACGTATTTACTGTTTAATTTTTGGTATGTTCCAAAAGAAATGTTTCTTTTTTATATTTAGTATGTTTTTATTCTAATATTTCCATTTTATGTATTGTGACCCTTATAGAATGAGATGACATATTTAGAATTACAAGATTCAAAAGGTACGCACACATTTAGTTCGTTTAAATTGTAATATTTAAAAGTTTTTGTTACATATTTAAACTTCATATCTAATCAAATTAAGACACATAAAATGACACGTAAAGAATAGGATTAAAATTAATTATATAAACTGCTAAATGTAAAGAATTTTTATATAATCCACGTATTTTGGCCCAATATAATGTGTTATTAACTTTATCTTCTAAATGACCATATTAGATTAACAACAAATAATTATATATTATTGCAAGCTGTATCTCTCTTCAAAAATATTATCACACTCATATAGAATCTTTAAGAAATATACTAATTTTGAAAGATCTGACACGCACGCAACGATTTGATAAACTCAAAAGTTATATGGAAAAGGCTAGAAGTATACGTTATTGTTGCAATTTTTTCAAAGACAAGAATTGGTGATGATGGCATATATTGTTAAAGCTAGTTAATGATTGAAGCTAGCTAAGTTGGTGTGGATGAGAAATGGAGGGAAAAAAGACAATGGAAGGAAAATGAAGTTTAAAGCAAAGTTCCTTTGAAAAGGAGCTTTGTACCACATTGACGGTAGAAAGAGAAAGTTATGTGCTTATATCAGAAAGCAATTCTTCTAAATTTTTAAAGGGTTAAGAAGACTCCCTCGCGCGTCGTCGTCGCTTCTCGCTCGACTTCGGATTTGGTCAAATGATTTGATTGATAATCTTTTTAGACCAAGTTTATTTAAATTCAATTTTCATTTTCTGATTTTTCTTTTTATTATTTCCGCCAAAATTATTATTAATTTCGCGGAATAAAATCCCAACGTTCTTATTTTTTAGAAAAAAGCAAGGCCTTTCCGAACAGTCACCAAACCCGTTCTGAACAGGTATGTTTCGCGGCTATATAAACTGAGGCAATGCCTCATTTTTCAACTACTGAAATTTTCCTGCATTGCATATTCTGCATTCTTCTTTTCTGAAATAAAACTATCGAGTCTTAGTGTGTGGTTCATTGCCCGATTTGAGTTCGTCGAAGTCGTAGGCATTTGAGGTACCGCTACTCCTGCGACAGGTATACCATTTTATCCTGGGAGGAAATAATCCATAACCTCGGACAAGGGGGATTAAATTCCTTAAGGACACACAACAATTTCGTGGTCTCGATATTTCTTTGTTTCTGAAATTTTTTTTAACTTTACACAATTTCTGTTTTCTTTTACTTTCTGGTTTTTCCAGTTTCTGGTTTCTGTGTCTTACGGTTCTGAACACAGTTTAATAACATATATAGTTATAGTAGCAATAGTTGTCATCCTATCGATAAGAGTTGCAGGGAGATGTATAAAAAAAATCGTTTTTAATTAGAGATTTCGGGTTTAAATTAATCCTATTTAAAAGTGTTTTCTTCTTAAATGAATCTTATAATATATGAATCTGGATTAATTGAGACCCCGATACCAAACACTGAGTAAGAACTAGAAGAACAGCTGTCCTCGTACTGTTGATTAATCATATGTATGACAAGAGTAGTGACAATATATTCTTTCCTTAGGACATACGAAAATAAAACATGCGTGTGTCCCAAGATTATTAATGTCATAAACTTCCACACCACTCTAACTATTCTAATCAAATCCTATCAATGTTATCCGTGTGGATGTTGCTACTAAAAACTGTGCAAAACACTGTTAATGATATGAAACATCACCATCGAAGAGTGCCGATGAGACGGACGAGCTCTCTCACCATTCTTAATAAGAAATTTTGGATTCTGAAACTTAAAATTAAAAAAAAAAAAAAAAAAAAATCCTGATAAAGAACGTTTTACCCTATAATGAAGTCATACACAACACAAATTTGAATTAATCGGGTAAACTGATATCAGATACATGATGGTTATATGAAAAAAGGCACTCTATAAAACTAAAACGACACGGAAAATTAAGATTAACATGACGTCACGCAGAATGATGAGAACTAATGTGTAATTATTGGAACCGTCACCATCAAGAGGTCAGTCGTAGTTAGACGCACGGGATCCCTAGCCAAATTTAATAGAAATTTCAGAAATTAATAGAGTTTCGAGAATGAAAAAATATTTGGTGGGAATCATTTTATGATCCTTTAATAAATCATATGTGATGGAATTCAAATTTGAATGAGTTGAAGGTCACTTCGAATCGAAAACCAATATCATAAAAATAAAAAATAAAAAGAGTTGAAACGTCATTTGGAGACATCCAACAAAATTAGAATGATACGAAAAAGATTAACATGTCGTTACGCAAAATAATAAGAATTATTATTAATGATTTGAAATGTCACTATCAAAGGGTGATGTGGAACGTATAAGATTCCTGGCCATCCTTATTCAGATGTTACGAGTTCAAGATTTAAAAATTGAGAAATCACTTATATGGAGTGAATTTGGATTCATTTTGTGCTAATGAATACCAGAGTTTTACAAGAAAAAAAAATGAAATTTAATTGGGAGACATTCAATAAAACTAGAACGATACGGAAAAAATTAGCATGTTGTTACGCAATATGATGAGAATTAAATGTTATGCAATGAAGCATGACCTCAAAAGTCAAATCCTAGGGAAGCTCCTACCATCATAGATTTGTTTAATTCTTTCAATGGCTCAAGCTGAGAGACAAGATTCATGTATCAACGCATTTGACGCTCTATTATTAATTGTAGTACCTCAAATTTCTTTGCATTATGAATTATAACTACGTTAAAGACATAATTAAGTAAATGAGTTTAATATTTATGTAATGACTGTATAAAAAAAGAACTATTTAATAACTAGGTTAATTGAAAGTAACTCTATTTTATACCACTGATTGATAACCAAGAATAAATGTTAAGTGACTAATTATTATAATACATTATCTAAAACACCGTCATGGTATATAACTTGAAATAAAAGTGTGATTTCTCCAACAGTTTAAATTCAAGCCTCTCAATGAGATAGTCATACACTTTAATATGCTACAAAGCAGACACACTAGAAATCTGCGAATTTCTCATGGACGTTACCGCCAGAATGTCACTCGGTAATCTATAATTTCTTATCTAAATTCATCGGAAACATTTTCCAATTGCCACATTTATCACGGATTTCATCGAAAACTCTACTAATCTTCTGAAACTATGCTATCACCTTATCTACTACGGGTAAAAATTGAGCTCATCAAGTTTACTAGCTAATCTCTTCTTCATTGCACCTCTCATCACCACCTCCTGGACTATCGTACGAAGAATAGGAGCTGGTGTCCGACTCTTGTTTTCAAATATGAGCAGATTCCTCTCCTTCCATACATGATATATACAAGCAGCCAAAGTCATATGATACACAATAGCAGTAGCTGAATTCCCTTGTGCATTAGTAGTTGTCCAGTGTAGTTCATCCACCCATCCTAAAATTGGTCTAGTCATACCTTGCCACTGAAGCAGCTTCCCCCAAATGCTAGCAACAAAAAGTGCAAGGTTAAAGTGGAGACTAAGGAGGGACGTACAATGCTAAACCATTGGTTAATTTTTTAGTGAATGTCCCATAGAAGAACCATCATTAATTGTGAGAGAAGATTGATTGGTTGATATATTGATCATGAGTGTGTTACCACAAGTACAACATGATTAGCAATTTAGCATATTATTCAATAGTCACAAACATAGTCATGATCCCCACATGACACCCAACTTCACATTACAAATTCATATGTTCCTGTCGGAATACAGTCCATATCCTATGATTTCCAGTGAAAATTTGTTAGACATTTTTCGACCAGCACATTTATCATGAATTTCCTAGGAAATTACATAAAAAAATACACGTATTTCAAGTAGCGTGCAAAAGTTCTGAGCTCAAATCTCGTCGTTATCATTATCATGGAAGTTGCAAGAACTCAATACCAATATTATTGATAGGCAAAGCTAAAATTGAAACGAAGGGGGAAGTACAATGCTAAATCTAATTTCCACAAGATTCATTGTACAATTAGATGCTACAAATGCCAAGAAATTGGTTATTCATGAGTGAATGTCCCATATAGAGAAGAAGAATCATCATTGTGAGAGAAGATTGATTGGTAATTGGTTGATATGTTGAACATGAGAACATAGCCGAAACAACCAGCAATATATTGTAGACCACATGTTACAACTATTCATTAGTCACATGCATTACATATATAGTCATGACCCACCATACTGATTATACACTACAGTACAATGGAGTACATCATGTGATTATAATTAACAACATTCCAGTTTCATATAGAGTTAAGGAAGATAGGATAATTGTGTGGCTTATATTTGATTAGTCCATGCATTATTGCTTGGTGTCGAGAACCTCAATATACACTTCATAAACTTTCTATCCCTTTTAATATTTGTCAAGAAATGTTAACTCAAGTACTATATTTGAAAGCTCTTCTTAACCTAATAATAAACCTATCTGATAAGTCACCAGTCTAATTTTGTCCCCTTGGCCTTTAACGCAAAATTAAAGGCGTGTACGCCGAGCCACAGAAATTTTAGTATATGGGTATTGAACCGTATATAGAATTTGAGTTAAAATAATTGAACTTTTCCAAACCATTAGATGTGAGATTTGTCTAATATATAAAAGTTTCACAGTGAACCTTATTTCGAGTTCAATCACCAACATTCTATGGCTGTTTTACAATACTCAATCCTTCCTCCCCTTAGGGACTAACATTCTTGCTAAGATTAACTCTGGTACTGCTTATTAATGGCTCTAGCCCAGACCCAACTGTCAAGTTATTATTCGTTCTAACCCAACTTTAAGGGCATCATAAGTAATTTTGTCTTCTCGGTTTTAACTCAAAAGATGTCTCAATATATATATATTTTTTTTTTAATCTCCCCTTGTACAAACCCTAACTTTACCTCTAGTGCATTTCGGGTGATAGATTGGTATACATTCTAACTGTGAGATGATAGATTGACAATTATCCTGGATTTTAACTAAGGGGATTCCAAAAATAAAAATGCAGTGCCTGAGATTTGAACTTGAAATCTCAAGATGAATTTTGAACCTCCAAAACCACTAAGTCAACCTCTAGTCTTGTAATCAACGGATTCAAATCTATATATGTGCAAAAAAAATAAAAAATAACCCTATATATACAATGTAATTTTTGACCGACAGGGTTCGGGTGAACACCCTCCCACCCCTAGATCCGCCCCTGGGTGTAAGGCTTACTGTTTCTACAGTTGAAATAGATGTAGATTATACACACATATATATCATGCAATACTATCACTTCAGAGTAAAAGCACAATGTGGATTTTTCTCCTTTCATTAGAAAATACAAATAGATTATTAGAGAGAGAGAGAGAGGAAGCACTGAAGTTGCTATCATGGGGACTAATATCAAACATTAAACCGTGATTTGCAAGTTGTTGATCATATTCATTCATTCATTTGGTAGGTCATATATATATATTCCAAGGAAAACGAAACTTGAACTACACAAGAATAGTAAGCTAACATTTTCCTAACGAGGTGATGTTCCATAGCGACAAAAAAAAAAAAAAAAAAAAAAAAAAATACTATGTCTTCACTTTACACTTCATAATTAAAGGACTTAGCTAAGTGAAAAATCTTATGTTTTGGATTTTAAGTGAAAAATCTTAGGTTAGGGATTTTATTCATTTTTTGATGTTTGCTTAGGTGCAGACAAAAAAATTTCATCCATATTACTTCTATCATATCAGTCTGCACTCTGTATGTCTATGTGTCTCTATGATGTGAGTTTAATTTGTCTGTTTATAAGATAATAATTATCCCTTAAAAGGCAAATTAAAGAACCCCAAAAAGATCTTTCACAAGAAACTGAACCCTGTGATAATATTAATTAACCAATTATTGGTTTAATTTCATTTTCTTGTCTTCTGTTCATTTACTTTAACTTCTAGATCTCTCATGTTATTATCAATCTTTATTGTTCAAAAAAGCTCATCCAAACACTATCCATGTTTGATACATGTTGTAAGGATCTAGTAACTCAGTTGGTTGGCTACCTGAACTTTCACCTTGTTGGTGAGGGTTCAAATCCCCACGTTGTAATCCCTCCCACATTTTCCCTTCCCCTACCCCTATGTAATAAAATATTTTTTTTTTAAAATGTTTGATACATATTATTACCAATCTTAAAAGAAAAATTATCAATCTTTAGATTGTGCTTGGTATGAGGGAAACTATTTTTCATGAAAAGTACATTGTCCTCCTGAAATATATTTTGCTGTCAAACCAAACACAAAACGTCTTCCCAAAAAATATTTTTAAAAAAATAAAGACTATGTTTTACTAAACATACCTAAGCTTACACATTTCAAAATTCACTCTCTCAAATTAAATCAACTGCATTTGAACTCTGGATATGCCTCTGGACATACTCATGCTCCTATGTATGCTTGTTTTTCGTTTTTCTACTGTGGCCAAAATCTTGCTAATCTTAAGCCTAGAGTTACATAAGGGTTATATATATCTAAGAATTTTTGTAATTAATCTGTTTTCTTTTGATAACAATGGTGTCTGGATCAGCTTGTGTGCATCTCGATTAATTTTACGGAATACCTATTACATCCCACTAGCATAGATATCATGTAACTCTATTCATCGAGCCAACTATACTTTGTAGGATGCATAAGATAGCACATAAACTCGACCATCCTAGAGGCTAGAAGTACTAACCAAATATATATTCCCTTTCATACATATATATACTCTTCTTGGAAAACAATATGGTGCAGAATTATAGCCATTACAACAAGTTATATATCTCAGGATGGTAGTCTGAGGAATAAGTGTTTGTGAATGCTCCAAACATCTGTTTCCAGATGGCAATGATCAGAATAAGGCAATTTGTTCTTGTCACTTTCTAAAACAATAATTATAAGAACCCATTATAACTAATAATGAATATTACTATAATTCTTGAAGCAATTATGACAAATGATTGCTAATCCAGCCGCTATCATCACCAGTCGATCAGTATCAATTTTTTGTGCGGATTGCCCTTCAAAAGCATGGGTCTTGAATTTTTGCCCCTCAAATTGGTGGCCTTTAATTTTTGCCCTTCGCCAAATACCTCAAGGTTCTGGGTTAGAACCCTACTCATTTAAAAAAAAAAAAAAAAAAGAATTTCGTAAGGCAGAGTTTTGAATGCAAAAATTTGCCTGCAGGTAGAGTTTTGCATTTGCATTCAAAATTCTGCCTGAGGCCTAACTTTAGCCTGAATAAGCCTAACTTTGCTACAAAATTCTGGCTTGCGAATTTCATTTTTTATTTTTAACTGAGCTGGGGTTCGAACCCAAACCTCATGGGATTAGGCAAAGGGCAAAAATTAAAGACCACCCCAAAATAAGGGCATTCCTGCGAATTGCCCTCCCAGAATATAAGAAGTCATTTGGTAGAGTGTATAAGAATAGTATTGAACAGGTTGCATTAATAGTGCTAAGATTAATTATGATAAGATTATTTCTGTCCACTGTTTGGTTTGGTGTACTATAGGTAGTTTTGTCTTTAACCATATCCCTGTATTGCTATCTATACATAACAATTAAATTGAATAAAGTGTATAACTAATACTCACTCTGACCCATTTATGTGATACACTTTCCTTTTTAGTCTGTCTAAAAAGGAATGATACATTTCTATATTTAGAAATAATTTAACTTAAAACTTCCCATTTTATCCTGATGAAATAATTTACAGTCACACAAATATCTATTGCTTGTTTTAGACCATAAGTTTCAAAAGTCTTCCTTGCTTTCTTAAACTCCGTGCATAGTCAAATTATATCACATAAATTTGGACAGAGGGAGTAAATGTATTAGTTGTACAAAGTTAGAACACACTACCAAACAAAAAATTAATAATATCAAGCTAATACATGTATCATTTTGTCTAAAACATCCAACCAAATGACCCCTAAATCCCAACGGACTGTTTTTTGCTCACTAAGCTATGTCTCCTAAATATTACTCCTCATATTAATTGATAAACATCGTTATTTGATATTTATATTGATAAAAACTAGTAACAATTATTTATGAAATAATCGGGATGCACACATAAGCACATCTAATAGTATAAATGTGGATTATTTAAACCCGTAACTTTTTGCTTAGTCCAGTAGCTAGAACCTCAGTCATGAACTCATGAAACTAAAATTGTGAATCTGCTTTCACTGCGTAAGCCAACGCAAATACCAATATTAAGATAATAAAATGTGAAGATAAAAATAAAACAAGGACCCCAAAGACTAGGAGTAAATAATGCAAGCAAAAAATTTTGGAGCAACACGTGTGCAGTCGTTATCATTTGCAATGGGAATGGAATGTTTGTACAACAATAATTAATATGACTAGTAAGTATCTGAAATAGATATCTAAATTTCCATTTGCCAATAAAGTATAAGAGGTTTTATTTTTAAAAAAGATGAAGTTGGTGAGTGGGGTTGAGTAATAACTTTCTTCCAAGGCAGCATTTGTTATTAAAAGATAAAGTTGTACTATGTTATAATTATATTATTTACTATGTTATAATTATATTATAATTAAATAGAAATAGGAGATACGTCTGAGCTAGAAAAAGAAGCTAAGCAACCTGTGATGGGGAATTAGTGAAACACCTGTCTTATTTTATTGAGATAATGATCAAAAACAAACTATTACTTTTTCGCGAGTTTTACACTGATACTATCAGTTGTTACTTTTTCCTATATGTACTATCACTATCTATGTATTAAAACACACCTAGTTGAGATTTAAGTAAAAAAAGGAAACAACTAATAGTTGGTTTAATCAGCTTCGAGGTGTTTTTCGAAGGTGTTTTATTAAAAAAATGGTGATAGTTCAAGTTTGAAAAAGGAAACAACTGATAATTGGGGAGTAAAACTTGCAAAAACGTGATGGTTCAAGTATATTTTTGAGCATTAACGCTATTTTATTTCAAATATTAAATAATTACTGTTGGAGGGAATAATCTACATCTCCATGATAGCTCAGCCTATCCCTAATGACACAGATGGATTCAGATTTTTTTAGGTGAATTATATACTACTAGTTATAAATTCTTTTGTGGCAACAAGTGTTAACCCATACACTAATTTATGGTTAAGTTACACACCCATAATCCCCCTCCCCACACAAACCCCCACCTCACAATGGCAGCTTTCAAGAAGAACCAGTGGCACTACTGGGAAAACACGAATTTCCGACGGAACTGAGACCTACACACATTTTTTGATGACCGAGAAATCCTTCAAGATTCGAACCTTTGGGCCAATCACAGCCTTCAAAAACTCGAGAATAACGGGCCGGCCCCTCTACTGTTCTCCACTTAAATACTGGATTTGGCGAAGGGCTCAAACTTGTGACTTAAAGACAAGTCCCTCAATCTTTGCAACTGAACTAACATGGACACTGACCCTTATACATATTACCCTATTTTCTCTTCAATAATGCTGATAAAAATTACTCTTGATTAAAAGTCTAAAAGCATACAAGCCCACAAATGGAACAGATAAAAATAATCAAGCTACCAAAAGTCAAAAATAATTTACGAGCCAGGGTTTTGCATATGATAAAGAAGAAAAAGAATCTCTCCTCTGTGGTTTGTAAGCTATTGCACAGGAGCGGGGTTTACCCTGTACGCACTCGAAGGGTAGAGGCTGCGGGTTCCCTTGTGACAAAAAAAAAAAATTTAAAAAACAAAAGAAGAAAAGGATACCAATCAGTATGGAGTTTGACCTGTTATACACTGACGTTGTAAAATCTTTTTACTTTATCAAGTAACCTGCGACGCCAGGTAACTGCCGATAGTAACACTAAATTGGCAATTTAGAAATGAAGTAAATAAACTGCTCTAAGCAGTAAAGTACCTTGATGGTGTGAAAATTCATCACACTGTCTATTTATGTGTGATATACATAAAATTCATATGCAAATGTTATGTTAATCAGTCTCCATACAAGCAATTTGAGCTCTTGTTACTATGGTCTTGCAAAGAAATTTGTCATTACGAAAATAAGGTAAAAATCTAAGCTAATCCTTCACAACCTTAACAAGTAAACCTGTGGGTGACTCAACAGTTTTGAGATGACCTGATCCAAGCAAATCTCTGAGATGAAATCTCATATCTAGTGGAGAGAGTCGAAGACGCTTCTTTTCCAGAGCAGCCATTGCCATCTCTTTGTACTTTCTACGATTGAGAAAAGACATAAGCTCCTTTCTTCCCTGATATAAGTTGCAAAATGCTAGTAAATCATAGTGGCTGCAAAGTGAAAATGTTGATAAAATGACAAAAAGGGTTCCTTATGTCAGAGGATAGGATTAAAATAGTCCTTTAAGTATGCACTTAACAGTTCTGTAAAATATTTGCTGGCCTTTGTCAGATAGATTTGACGGAAAACAATGGGAAAAAATGATTTAATCATAAACACCAAGAAAGTCCCACCAAATCCTAAAATATGCAACACAAAAAACTACACTAGTCACTAAAAAAAATATAAAAAATAGCAGAAATTACACCTCAAAAAGCTAGACCAGACTCTAGAAATAAATTAAAAATAGCAAAAACTACAAAAATTGTACCTCTAAATGTGAGTTCCCGTTTATTTTATTTTTTATTGTTTTCCATAGTTCCCGTTAAATCCAATAGGCAAAGTTCGGTAAATATTTGACGGAGACTAAAAGTGTATACTTATGGCAAACTTAAAGGACTATAACTGTTAAGTGCATACTCGAGTGACTATTTTGAACCTACCCTATAAGGGATCGCTTTTGTCATTTTCTCTAAAAATGTTTGTGAAATGTGTGCAGGCAAAGAGGATACACAAAATCATAAATCTTGAACGAAATTTGATGTGGGCAGGAAGAGAGACATGTCAAACCTGTGAGAGGCCCTTGAGAACTGATCCAATATTTGGAATCGCAAACCAGTACATGTTCGGATCAATAAGTTGTCGAGTCTTACAAGGAAGATAAGAGGGAAAAAAAAAAGGCATAAGAATGGAATTGAACCAACAAACAAAAATGAAAAGACAGAAAGCTGATACACAAGATATTGGAGAAATTGGAAATAAGAGGTTTCTTATCATATGAGTTACATCAAAATTACGACAGTTAATTCAAGGTTCATCCTAGAGAATTCTTATTGGCATCACAAGGATATTTTCATTTCTCATAAAACTGGCTTCCATTTGTCATGGGCATCTAATTTGATCATACTAGAGAACCAAACATAGAACAATATATCGGATGCTGCAGCATTAAGGGTATAATAAAGAAAATGCTGAGATAAGACGAGCAGCCAAATTTTACATATCAATGAAAGATCTGATTCCAGCTTACCAGAAGTCCAGCATTTATTAAGAGGGAGATGTGTTCCTCCTTCACCTTGCCCCCCAACGACAGAAGGGAACGCTAAAACCACCAGAAAAGAAGAAATAAAAAGGAAAAATATCGTGTAAGCACAAATATTGAGTTGTTCCAATCCTTTACATCATGGAAGAATAAAAACCGAACATGTCATGCGCATCCCCTTAGCGTATACTTGTATGCTATTATCCAACAGTTAAATCATAAACTGAAGTAGAGGACAGTCTTTGCACATTCGTTTAGGGCATAAGAACATTATCCAAATATACAGACTATTGAAACCCTGCTCATTTGAAGTAACCATTTTTCTTGACAATATATCATAAAGGTTCATTTTTGGAAAGGCTTAGGAAATATTTTTCAACTTAAGCATAGAAATCATTCTTCACAAACTAAATATTGACACAGATTAACGGATATTTCAGTGAGGATACGATAGGTTGACAGACAATGTAATTTGTCTAGCTATGAAAAATCAGTTGAATCCTCGACCTAGTGTTAAAGCTCAGCACATGATCTGTGGGTTAGGCTAACGTCACTGGTTCGAACCATGCCGCAGGCAAAAGCCTGGTATTTAGGTGGAGATGATCAATAGAGGAACGGGCCCATTATCGACAGTTTCGAACCGTGCACCACTACTAAATCCTCACAGGCTTCATATATATGTGACACCAACAATTTGGACTGAAATGTAGCTGATCGATACTGATCAGGGAGACAGGAGAAATTAGCTCACCCAGAGTGTATTCCCCAGATTTAGGCTTTTGCAACATTTTAGAATTACTTGTTAAACTACAAAGTAAAATCTAAAAAGGCATTAAAACCGCATTTAGGGCTTTAGACATTAGCTTGCAAGCAAGAACAAACCTCTCCTTTGCCATCAAACATTTCAAATTATTACTTTAAAAGAGAAAAATCTAGTTCAAATCCATCAACATGCTTCAGACTGACTCACTCTCTGACGACAGCGAAAAGTTAAGACTCTCATAAGAATAAAGTGCGCATAGCATATATGTATAGCCCATGTCAGATAGGAGCATACTTTAGGAAAAAACTGCATTAACATCTGCCGAAAGAATGCAACATTGCAACGTAAGTTAAGTCTTTATAGCAACTGTCAAGGAATGCCCTAAAACAGAAATTAGAGAAGGTTAGCAGATCAATCTTCCATCAGAAATTAAAAAAAAAAAAAAATCAACATTACCACCAAAACTCCATCTTTAAGCCAAAGCAATATTTGAAACAGGAAATGTGAAAAATAAAAGGGAAACAAGAAGAAGAGAATCAAAAGCAAGCCAATCAATTTCACTTTTATTTGAAAATCTAGCAGAAAATACTGAAGGAACAGTGAGGAACTAGAAAACCAAGGGGGTAAAATATGAGGCATGAGGATAGAACCGGAGAAGAGGGCAAACTTTGACAAACACTTCAAGGGAACAATATTATCTGACTAGAGTTATAGGTTATACAAGAATGAGTAATTTTAGAAGGAACTTTTCCGTAATAAATCTGCAAAAATCTGTAGGACCTCTCAAGCCGGTGCAATACAACTGGCTAAGAGGTGCAAGGAGAAAAACACAAATTTATATTTTGGGCAATGTTATAAAACATTTTTTGCTGCATATCAGTATGGAAAAGATCAGGTATGTGTACACAAGCAAATTAAAAAGAAACCGTCACATGGCTTTGAGAAGGTCACTCACAAGTTCTTCATGTCCAATGCTGGGATCTAGCTTTGAATAAATTACATGCTCCTTGAACCATTCAAAAACAAATAGGTCTTCTTGCTTCTGTGCTTCCAATCTTTTACTGACACGTTCGATCTAAACAAGTATTCAAGGCAAGTTTTACTATGAGGAGGTTAACTCTCAAACAAACTGATGACCGATTAAAGCTAGCTAAAAAAGAACATAAGCATTAGACTCCGCCAATATGATGAAAATGTATATTAGCTCTGTCCCAATATATGTGAAAGTGTTTGACTGGGTACGGAGTTTAAGAAATACAGGAAGACTTAGAAACTTGTAGTCTAAAATAAGCTATAAATATTTGTGTGGCTATAAATATTTTAAAGTTAGATAGTTACTAAATATAGAAAGGTGTCATTTTTTTTGGACTAACTAAAAAAGAAAGAGTCTCACGTTGAAGTGGCAATGGGATGCAGGTAGCATGTATTCTTAGAAATAGGCAATATTTAGAAAAAAGGGACCAACACAGAAAACAGTTTGCATCTCTCTAAAATGGAGGAAGAAGGCGAGGATGTATGAAGTTTTTGAAATGAAATACTTTGCAGAAAGTAAAAGTTAAGTCACCAACCTGACCAAGGTAGTCATCCAAAAACATTATAGCATGATCATCCTGTCCAGTATTTAATTTGAAAGTACGTAGAACTCTTTCCCTCCTTAGGGACTGTGAGGCACAGATATACTCAAAAGTAATAAGTTGAGTGCAATGAATACAAATGACAGAGTGGAAAGATAATAAAGAAAACATCAGAAGATGTAAAGCAATCAGCAAAATGGTCATCAGAACCGAAAATGAAACCAAGAGCTATGGATGACCGACTCAACAACCAGTGAATTCTCAGCACCCACGAGATGCAATTCTTCCAACTGCTTTGGACCAAATTTTGTGCAAAAAATAATCTTACATGAGGGAAAGATGACTTAAGAAACCGACAATTTCAGTAAATACCTCCAACTCTCTATCCACTTGTGTCCTGTCCTTTACACTGCTATATAACTGTGACCGCAAAATAAAAGGCTGAATTGAAACCTAAAAATGTTTTAAAATTTGAAGAGTTGAGATATTATAGAACTCTACAAAGCTTCAAAACACAAAGGAGTGGAATAGTAAACAACCAGAAATATGCATTGTTTGGTACGATATAAAATGTTGTCTAAGAAATTGATTGACCTCATAATATCACTTACCAGGCTAAAATAGCTAAAAAGTTTTCACCAGGAAAGACTTTGTCAAAGCGGATATAACTTTAAGTCCTTCAAAATTGCATATCATTTTGTGTTACAACATCTCGATTCTTACTCCGTATCACTCATTCCACCCATCATCACCCTTCAACCTTCGCAATTTTTCCTTCATGTCCAACCAAGAAGCCAAAAGTGATACTATTACTAGTTTCATGGGTAACATACTTTTATTTACCATTTTCATAGAAACTGTGGATCAGGGTCTTAACACATAAAATTAACTTCCCGCACAAACCAAACCAATAAATGCAAGATATGTGTCTTTCATGCACACATTTATTACTTAACAACGATTGAGAGATATGTATTCTCACTTTAATTTGTAACTGCTTAAGGTAATTTGCTTGGTTTGGTTAAACACCCTGTGCAGATAAGTATTTACCCCTGTAAGGTCTATACTATGAGAACTTGAATTAGCATATGAGCTTCATAAAGTTAACTATCAACAACTATAAAAACAATGGAGAGGTTATTTAGTTGAATCACAACATCATAATGTCGTCCTTTTCAATCTGTTGCCCCTCTCATATCCTCATATTTCGCCTTCACACTTGCTCCATTCAATCTGGCACATGAATAGTTTTTGTGTCCTTCACTATAACTAGTCAGAAACATGAACATAACTAACATTTAGGTATCCCCTCCAAGAAAAATTGAATTTTGCATAAAATTCCATTCCCAAGCGATGGAATGTTATGAAGTCCGGCACTATTTTTAAAAAGAAAAACTGTGGCATTCGGGCCAGCATGCGCACATGTCGACTAATTTCACGGGGTATCTATACTTCACACCCGCACAGGTACGCTTAGACAGATGGAAAAAATCAGCTAGTGTTTTTGCCTCCCTTGGAATTTAAACTTGATACCGCATGGTTCTCAACCCACTTCACTGACCACTAGGCCACACAGAGGTGGATTGCTAAAAGGGTTCAAAAAATCAAAGAAACTATTGTCAGCGAAACTCGAACCTAGGTGCTTTACGAAAATTTGAACCCCTTTATCAACTAAGCTAAGCTTTTGGCTTGTACTAAGGGGGTTATACGCATAAAACAAAACTTTGATCCTATATACACAGTATAATTATCTGAAGAAAGGGGTTCAAAGTTCAAACCCCTTGGCTCCGTGTAGATCCGCCCTTCGGGCACACCCTCGGGTGCTGTTACTATTTCAGATACTCCTGTTTTTATGATATTCCCTCCTGTTCAAAAAGAGTGTCCACTTAGCCTTTTATTTTTCGGTTCAAAATGAGTGTCCACCTATCAAATCAAGAAAGAATTAATCTTATTTTTCTAGTGCTAAGTGGTCAAAGCTCAATACCTATTTAATTAGGGATAACTTAGTCAAATTACAAAATTTAATTAGGGGTAATTTAGTCAAATTACATATTTTTGCCTAGGAGTTAGTATTTTCTTAAGAGCTATGCAAATGGCTAAGTAGACACTCTTTTTGAACCGGTGGGAGTAATAACTTTTTCTTTGGTACTGGCTTTCATGGTTATTACAATGTTATTAATTATATAGGTACTAAATTACTCACTGCATAATAATCTCTTCTCTATTATAATTAATTCCTGCTAAATAATATGTGAAGTATTACATCAATTCTATTCATGCTCATCAAAATAATAATGAAAAAAAAAAAAAAAAAAAAAAAAAAAAAAAAAAAAAAAAAAAAAAAAAAAACAAAAAAAAAAAAAAAAAAAAAAAAAAAAAAAAAAAAAAAGCAAAACCTTTTCGATACGGGGAAATTGAGCACGCATCATACGAAGAGCCACTAAAGTATCACTAAAGTTGAAATTTTCCTCCATTGATACTAATTCAGCATCGTTTAGGTCCGGTTCGGGCTCGGGCTCGGGCTCGGGCTCGGGCTCGTCGGCCCGTTGGCGTTTCCGGCTTGTTGATGGACTCGAGTTCTCCATTGTCTGCACGTTTCAAAATTCGATAAACAGTTTGATTTTCTTAATTCTTAATTATTTTAGGGTTTCGGTATATTGTTGGGTATTTTAATACTCCTTCCGTCCCAAGGGAACTTATTTCGTCAAGTAACAGTTTAAATAGTATCTATTATGAAAGGCTGTAATTAAAGTTTGTACTTTTATATAATTAAAATAAAATGTTTATATAAGAAATAGATAAATCAAGAAAGTATTAGATATTATAATATTAACATGATGATTTAAATATTAAAAAAAAAAAAAAAAACCAAGCAAAATAAATTATATGAAATGCATGATTAAATAATCAAAAGGAAATGAGTTGTTATACGTCAAGTTATTACAATAAAAAATTAATGAGAGATATACCAAGTAAATATGTATTTATGGTAATGATATTTTTGTCTCGAAAAAAAAAAATTCTGCTCTTTTCAAGAAGCAGAAATTTTTAGCTTCTTCCCAACCGCTGAGAACATTCTTTTGTTGCTCCTCAAAACTACTTTTTTTTTTGTTGGCCAAACGCCTCAACTCTAAGTGTCCTACTATTCTTTCTGATATGTCGCAGAAAGAGTGAACCACAAGATTCAAAAGTTTTATTTTAAAAACAAAAGCTTGAGTATCAAACTAAGAGGGATAATAGTCAAAATACCCCCCAATGTTTACTATTCTTTTTGTTGGTCCTATTACCCCCCCGACAAATTTTTTCGGTATTAAAATGCGCCCTTTTTGTGACAAGATTACACAAAGATGGCGCGTTTTCTTTGTTTTGGACTCCATTATGATCTTAAACTATATTTAAATTCCCTCCATTTTTACACCCACTTCTCATTTTTAAATTCTCAAAAGGAAAACAAGCCCTAAACACAAAACCCATTTTCCTTTCATACCACCACGAACGTAGAGATAATCCCGTGGTTTACTAAAAGATCTCAATTTTAATTAAGTTGCCAACTTTGGATGTTTTGGTATCACGTTTTTTTGTCAAAATAATATCCACTATAAACAAAAATCAAAGTATATATTTCCCAACAACTTGTTAAAGAACAACTTTCCACAAACCCCAAAAAAAAAAAAGGAAAAATGGAAAAAAAAAAAGTTGAAAAATCTACTTAAAGAAAATTTGTTTGGAGTTTTTTGCTTGGTTGGATTGTTTAAGCACTAATTCTTTGAGTATATTGGGAAAAATTAAACTCCATTGTAGGAATTTGGAGAAAGCTCGGGTTTATTTAAATTCTTCATTGTTTGATCAAATTAATGGATGAACTTTGTTCTATTAGGTGTTAGGAAGCTTCTTTCATATTTGGATTTATTCATTAGATTTGAGCAATTTTTTTTTTCAACTTCTAATGAAGATCCGATGATGATGATGATGATAATGTTGAAAAATTATGGGTTTTTGGATCCTTACTAAAAATAGAGTATGGAAAATTGAGAGATTTTTTTTTTGAGTTGATTTGGTGTGATTTTTTTTTTCCAACTCCTAATGAAGACGATGATGACGTGGCACGTGGGCCAGGCGCGTGTATACTTCCAATAGTTGTCATATTGACTACATCAGCAAAAAAGGTCATTTTGATACGAAAAAATTTGTTCGGGGGTAATACCCCCGCAAAGGTTTGTGTAATTTTGGTCAAACGTTGGGGGGTATTTTGACTATTATCCCCAAACTAAGACACTTAAATTGGAACAGGAAAGTAATAATAGAGACTAAAAGAACTCAATTTTAATTACTACAATAAAAATATAGGACTAAAACTGTTCAAAGTATATATTAAAGGACCACTTTAGACAAACCCCAAACATAAAGGACTACTTTTGTTATTTTTTATAGCCATATATAAACTTCCCTTGTGAATCGTCTCGTATTTACCCTTCCTTTAACGGACTTTGACTATTCAAAATTGAGCAATTTTTTCATCCGTTCAATTAGGATCTTTAAAAAATACCACCATTAGTGGGAAGGGTGTATCTCGTGTGTCCTTCCATACTAGTAGACGTAATACCTTTGTAATTTCTTGCTGCTATCTGCTATCTTAGGTACTTCGATTACCGTATTAGTTTCTTCGTGATTAATAATTTTTCTTTTATAGTGCTTATCTATACTATTTTGCCATGAAATTTTCTTCATCCAGGATCTAAATTTTTGTCATGCTTTCTCTTGAACCCTTCCTAAGATAAAGATAGGATCTATACACTTTTTTCCTGTGGGGAATTAAACTAGGTATGTTGTTGTTGTATTAGTGGGAAGAGCATAATTGAGACTTTTTCCTAACAGTTGTGTAAGATTGAACTAAAATTGAAACGAAGCCTAAAGTTGTGAAATAACAAATAATACAAGGACAAATTAGGGTCACTAAATTCATTTTGACCCTTTACCCCATATCTTATGATGGAGTCAATTTTCCATCTTTTAAGAGATTTTGATAACATTTTCAACCTTTCAAGTTACAACATATACTTTAGTAGTGATACGATCTGGCTTGTGGAAGACACGGATTCAAACAACAAAAACGCGGAAACAAAGATAATAAGGAAATTAAGGGATGAGAAGTGAAGAATTTTAGATGAGAAGAGAAAGGATAGGAGCAAAACCCAATTAATAAAGGAATTATAGGCAAACTTAGATATATGAAACCTAAACCCTCCTAATTGATTCCTATTAATGAACCTATACTATTTGATAATCAACCAAGAGTAATCCAAATGAATCCACAAATAAACAACTCTATTGAAAATCAATGAAAAAGGGTTTCATAGCAACAATAGAATCCATCATGATTAACTATCACTAATCACTAGATTAGCACTACACTAAACTACCAAACAAACTATAACTCAATTTAGAGTATTCATCTCAATTCAACATAATCTAAGTAATGAAATGAAAGACAAGTTATATATACAAGCTAAGTAAAGAAGACTACTAGGCAATTACAATTCTACCCTTAATGAAGTAAGGGTCTTGTTTGGCTAGTCTTCTTAGTGTAGTCTTCAATTCAAGGATTGACCTTCAATGGCCAAACACGTCCCTCCTTGCATAGATGGTCCCTAATCAACCTTGCATGCATGGCCTTCTTGCAAGCATAACCCTCCTTGCGCAAAGTAGCCACTTGCACAAATAGCCACCTCGAGCTCTAAATCTCCCAACCAAGCAATCTCCCAAACCTTATAGATTCCACCTCTATGAAGCTAGTAAAGACTTGGCTCTCATCAACGATCATCATCAAGTGTGTAGTGTGAAAATACACACTTGATGCCCTTTGAAACGCTCCAAATGTGGTGAATAAGCTTGAATGAAGATCATAGACTCTAAGGGCACACAGTAATTGGAATTGGTGTAATTACTAGGGTAGTAATTACACGAGTAATTACACGGTAGTGTAATTACAACGACCTCGTTTTAATTAAATTACAAGTATCTTGTTTGGTTGCACCAAGCAAATTTAATTTAAAAATAAAACTTAATTATAAAAAATTTAAAATTAATATTTAAAAAATATTGCCTTTATTAATGATATTAAATTAGTTATTTAATAACACATTGTTTCTTGAAAATATATTAATTAATAATCATATATTTGTAACTAATTAATATCAAAAATAATTGATATATATTTTTCAAATTAATATTTAATTTTAATTAATTATAAAACTTAAAAGAAGACTTTTTTTTGTGAGAACTTCATGGATTAGATGTTTGATAAAAAAAATAATATTAATAAATATAATGCCATAACATTATTCAAATGTTTGACACAAAAAATCCAACAATGTAAGTGAAAAATAAACAACATGCAATGTGAAAGCAAATAACTTAAAATTGGAAATATAATCTAAATTCAAAATCCAAAAGAAAAAATTCAACATAATACTCTTATGTCAAATTCTAACATTACATAAGTAAGTTCCAACGTAATTGAGTAAACAATTCAAAAGAAAGGAAAAATATAAGTTTATAACCTCATTCACAATGATTTTAATAACGTCCAAGTTTGTTAATGACTCATTCTTTCCAATATTAAGAGGTGTAGTTTCAAATATTAGAATAATAATAAGGTTATGCTAAATGAATAAAATAAACAAATAAAAAAAAAATACGAGCAATTACGTCCCAAAAATGAGAAGAAAGAAAATGAATAATAAATAATATAAAAAGAAAAATACATTTTAAAAAATAAAAATAATTCAAAAGTAAAAATAAAAAAGAAATTAAAATTATAGAAATAAAAAATATTAAAAATCAAAAAAATAAAATAATAGAAATTAAAAATAAATTAAAAATAAAAAGAAATTAAAGTAAAAAAAATAAACAAACTAAAAAGTATAATTACAATTCTCGCCCTCGTGTTTACATTTCTATATTTAAAAATCATTAATTTAAATTCCAATTTCCTCTTTTCCACCACGAATCATAGGCTCTATAAATGCACTCGAGCCAATGAGAATCATATCAAGTAGCTTGAGATGAAAGACAGTTGATTTATTCAGTTTATCTCTAAATAATTGAATTATTTCCTATTTCTGTAAAATCCTTCATCACTAGTGTTATCCAGAGAACTCCAATGGCGCCTATAATGTGTTTATCCTATTTTTCCACTGTCTCAATTTATTTGATAATATTTCCTTTTTAATCTATCACAAAGTCTTATATTTAAAAATCATCTAATTTAAAAACTTATATTTTTCACAAGAAATGATTTACAATCACACAAACATCTACGACTTTTTAAACTCGTGCCTAATCAAAATCAAACTATATCACATAAATTGGGACAGAGGGGGTATTTTTTAACTAGCTCCATTCGTTTACATTTCAGCTGTTCAGAAAAATATTAATATAGCATTTGAAGACAGTATTATAAGCATTATCAACATGGTTGTCATAGAGCAAAAAACAACCTACATTTGTTCCTATTTTCCAAGTGATGACAAGGATTTGTCAATCACAAGATTGAGATGCAACATTACACAATCTATTACAATTTTCGTTCGACAAACAAACAGAGGGAGACTCCACAACATATTAGAGAACACTATTAATGTTAGAAGAACCAAAAACTATCATGACGAAGAGACTTCGAATCACGACATCACTTTAACTAGCAATAGAGTTATATATCTGAGGAACGTTGTAGCAAAAGTTGCTAGTACTGTGGAGGAGGCTTCTGGGTTGGAAGCAAGCCGAAACGCTTCTTAAGAAGCACTCTCTGCCTTGAATATTTATCATCGGGTGAAAACCGGGCTGCAAAATAGACAAGTTAACGATCAGTTACAGAAGAACTGGCATAGAATTGGCATCACCCATGGCTGCTAAAACACAGAATAAAGTCACAAGTGCAAACTGCCACCAAAGACAAGTATGCAAATGCCAAACAGAAGAAGAAAGATATATAATAAGTTTACCTGGGTGAGCAGATTCTGTGGCCCGTCCGAGGGGTGATTCTTTCTGCATGTATAAAACCAACAGAGATCAGATTTCGCTACATGTAAAGTAGGAGAATGGCGCCAAACAGACAGCCAGAAAGAGGAAATATAATTACTAACACTGACAGTCAAGAAGTACAGCAACTTCTAACGCTTGATGCAATTTTCAGCTTAGATGGAAGTTTTGATGCCTAATTTTATTAAATCTTGTTCCCAGTGTTTGAAGGTGCATCAAGGTGTTGCAAACTTATTTATCTCATTATTTGAATACTCTTCATGTAAATTTTTGCATACCATTGCACTTCAAAATTACTTCATTATTCAGATTGTAAAGCAAACACTGCAAGGTTCCATCTGTTTCAGCAAATCTCTCACCAACATCTAACTTCCCCGAACTAGAACTACAACAGATAAATTTTTAGTATTTGATATCACTTCCAATATGTTCATTAATCTTAAGGCAACTGACCAGGTCATCTTTGGCTGCCAACTTCTGTTAGAATACAGAAAACACTTACTCAGCTTGTTTTGTTGTAGACAATATTAGATTTCAGATCCTATAATTCCTTACTAACAGAGGTCTCATATTTTTAATAAATACTATATTAAGTAAAAGCAGCTAAATCTTTTCAGCAAGTTAGTGTATTTGTTATATCGGGGAAAAAAAATGATCGGCTGAGAAAAGTCCTTCTTTTAGAGAAGGTAATTAATTGCACACAGATGAAACGTCTAAACTGCTTTCCTGACAGCATAATGCAATTTCAAGGTTTTGCTCGGAAAATGAAAATTTAAACAACAGACTTCAAAATGAAACAAAAATATAACCAGTTAATAATAAAAGATAGAGGTGGCGGTTCTCTGGATGAGCTATACAACATGGACCAGTTCTCAATTAGACACTTCTACCTTAAGCTCAGAGGTGAGTTTCAGAAAGTAGATTAGAGGAGATTAATGTGTAACAATCTTGGTGCACCTAGATGGATTTTCATACTTAGATTGGCTGCGCTCAAGAAACTATACACCAGGGATAGACTACTAAAATGGGGGATGAGTGTTGATCCAATGTGTCCTCTATGTAATGTTGCTGCTGAATGTCATTCCCACTTATTCTTTGATTGTACAGTTTCTGCTCAAGTGTGGCAAAAACTCCTTATATGGTTTGGGCTTGCCAGGGTACCTAGGAGCTGGGACTATGAACTAACATGGACCACTGCACATGCTAAAGGAAGGAGTGCTAAATATGAAGTATACATAATCTTTGGAAGGAGTGCTAAATATGAAGTATACATAGTCTTACTTGCAGCAGCTATTTACCATCTGCGGAGAGAAAGAAACATGAGAGTGTTTCAACAACAACAGCAGCCAGTGGAAAGAATTGTCAAGTTGATTATCCAGGAGGTTCATTCTAGGGAAAATTGTCAGGCAAGAGTAGCAAGATGGTTAGAAAGTCATAATTACTATCCTAACTAGAGAAGAAATGGCGTTTTAGTTAGCTGATGATGTATTGTGGTAGCTCATTGTGGTTCTGTGTTTGTTCCGTGAGGAGCGAGTAGCTGAGTAGCAAGTAGAGCAGTAGTATGCTGAAGGATTGAGGCTCTCTGTCCAGTACTCAAAGAGTTTTTTTGTTCTGTACTTCAAAGTTCACTTTGGTTATAAATTGTTTATTTACCCCCTCGAGAAAAAAGAAAAAAAGAAAAAAAGATAGACAATGAACTAAGGCCACTAATCATAAATTAGTACAACAACTTTGGCTGTGTGAGATTGCTCATTGCCGGTCCCGAGCCAGGATAAAACTCGCCAATCATGACCAAACTTAAATTAGCAACGAAGAAAAAACATAATGAACCTTAGCCCACAAATATTCAATAAAATACTCCCTCTGCCTAAAAGAGATTGGCATGCTCGCTTTCATAGAAGAGGTCCAACAGTTTTTTCTTTGACTTCCATATTCCCAATAGTTTTATAATACTTCGAAAGTTTTTGCTTTATAGTTATTTTAATATAGTTTCTAAATACAACATCAACATACCCAGTAAAATCCCACAAAGTGGGGTCTGGGGAGGGTAGAGTGTACCCAGACCTTACCACTGCCTTTGGAGGAATATAGTTTCGAAATATGCAAATTTATTTCAATAGTTACAAAATGAAATTACACTAAAAAAAGTGTTAATCCTCTTGCTCCAAACACACCCGTGGTTTTTGGTAGTGAGTGAACAATGAGCAACATATTAACATGGCTAAATTCCTAAAGCAGCTTCTTCATGCTGGTTTAGTTTCTAAAAAATTTTAACCTTATCCAAAACAAATAAGTGAATGACATGGCAAGAAAAAGATCTGTCTTTTGTATGTGTTAATACACGCATATACTTACAGTATAAAAAAGAATGGCGGGTTTTAGAGCAAGAAGTAATGGTGACAACATCATAGATTTAATTGAAAAAAAATAAATCATTTGAAGTTGAAGTTGGAAAAAAGTTCCGGGAAGTTGAAATTTGGTTAATTGTAGCTAATTGGGTGTCGGGTGAATTTGTGATAGTTGAAGATTCTGAATTTTTTTCATTCAAAATTCACTTTAAACCAGCATTTCAACAACATACCCAGTGTAATCCCACAAGTGGGTCTGGGGAGGGTAGAGTGTACGCAGACCTTACCCATACCTTGGGAGGTAGGGAGGCTGTTTCCAAAAGACCCTCGGCTCAAGAAAAAGCATGACAAAAAGGGGGTCAGATACGAATTAACGAAAGTAAAGAGGCAATGGCAAAATACTATAGCTAAGCATTATAAAGAAAAGTAACAGTAACTACAAACTAATACGATAAGTGGAGTACAAGCGACAACAGATAGTCGAACTATAAAAACAACAAAGAGCAGAGATTAATGGACACGGAACTACAAGAATAATACTACGACTACTAGTATGAAAGGGTAAGTAGGACAACACTCAACTTGAAAAAGGAAAAAAAAAAAAAATTAAGTTCAGGTCAAAAATCTGTTATCAATTTCACAATCAAACGCCCGTTGCAAGTTGAAACACCATTATTAGCAAACAATCACAAACAAAACAAACCCATAAAAACTTGCATACATCACTATTGACTTCCTACAACATAGTCAAGTGATATAACAATAAATCAGATTAATATACTGAATAAGATGCACCAAAATTTCCAAGAATCATACCTTAGTGGTGTAAACTTTGTCGCCATTTTCGTTAATGTAAAACTGGAGATACATCTTTCCTTATGTGTTCACCTGTCTAGAACAAAAAAACAAGGAAGACAAAAACTTTAAGTTCTTGAGAAATTTCTTTATATGCAGAACAACCATAAAGTGGGTATCTACTAGCATGAAAAATTGGAAAAAAACAGTTAAAATGCACATGAATATGAAGGGGAAAACTCATATAGAGAAAGTGAAATTATTAAACAGTAAATACTCACATCAGTATGCAGAAATTTTCAGCCTTTAAACCAGTGGCGGAGCCACATAGGGCCGAGGGTGTTCATCCGAACCCCCTTCGGCAGAAAAAACACTGTTTTTACATGGTTAAAATTATTTTTTATGCATATATAGAAGATGTTGAACCACTTACCCCCTGTTTGGATGGTGGTTTCCCGTGGTTCATTAATATATGGTTTTCTATGAAACCATGTTTGTTTTCATTCTTCTTAAAATTATATGGTATAGTATTGTAAACCTGTGGTTCATTCCATGGTTATATAACCATCAAAAATCCCAATTTTTATAACCATGGATTTGATGGTTTTTCCGTGGTTACGTATTTCATTCTCCATTCTACCCCACCCTCCACCCTCCACCTACTACCCCCACCCCACCCCCACCCCACCCACCCCTCCACCATCCAAAAAAAAAATTAAGTCACCCCACCCCCCCCACCCTACCACCCACAATCACCCCTCACCACCGCCCAACCCCACCCCGCAACAACTCACTTCCCTACCACCCACTACCCCCACCCTCATACAAGTGATACCCCTCACACTACCCACCCTCCACCATCCCCACCCACTACCCCTCACCACCACCCAACCCCACCCTACCACCCCACTACCCCACCATCATCCCACAACCACCCACCTCACACCACCCACCCTCCACCACCCCCACTCACAACCTACTTATTTTTAAAGTTCTATTTTATTCTTTACACGAGTTTTATTAATATATATAAACTAATTTCTAATTAAGAGTTAAGGGTATTTTAGTAAACTTACAAATTATTATACGATGCAAATACTCACAACCAAGGTGGGGTGGCCTCGGTGGAAGACAAGATGCGAGGCAAGCGAGATATGGATGGTTTGGGCATGTGAAGAAGAGACACGAATTCCCCCATCGGAGGTGTGAGAGGTTAGCCATGGATGGTTTCGGACGAGGTAGGGGTGCAGCCGGGTTAAGTATTGGGGGGAGGTAATTAGACACGACATGGCACAATTACAGGCTTACCAGGATACTGACCTTAGATAGGAGGGTTTGGAGGACCCAAATTAGGGTAGAAGGCTAGTAGATAGTCCCGTTATCCGGTATAACCATTAGTAATCGCAAAGATTTAATATAATTTCTTATGCTCCAATTTATGCTATTATCCCTATTTCTGTGCTTTCATTATCTGTACCCCACCCTCCACCATCGATTGCATTATTTTATTTTATATTATTGCTTTTCCATGTCGCTTTGAATTTCTTAGCCTTATCCCACCCCGACTTTTTTATGCTTTTATGCTTTTCTTGGTAGGGGTCTTTCGGAAATGATCTTACAACCACCTACCTTGGTAGGAGTAAGGTCATACAACCACACTCACACCCTCCACGGACCCCCACGATGTGGGATTTTCTTGGAGTTGTTGTTAATATATATAAACCAAACAATACAAATGTTATTAAACCACAACAAACGATACAGTCTATCCAAACATTGTGTTCATTAATACAGTACAATACAATACAACACCATACTGTACCATACCATACTGTACATTAATGAACCACAGGAAACAACCATCCAAACAGAGGCTTAGGTTTCTTCATATGTTTACTTTTTATATTTTGAACCCCCTTAGTGAAAATTCTAGCTCCGCCACTGCTTTAAACAAGCAAGAGATAACTTTAAGTTCTTAAGGAATTTCCTGAACCAGAACAACCATGAAGTGTCTATCAAACCGCATGAAAATTTGGGGAAAAAACAGTAAAAATCCACATAAGGGAAAAAAACTCATACAGAGAAAGTGAAATTATAAAACAGTAAAACCCACATGAATATGAAGAAAAAAGATTCAGCCTTTAAAAGACCAAGACAGAAACTTTATGTCCTTACTCCCTCCGTCTCAAAATAAGTGTCACCATAGCAAAAACAATTTGTTCCAAATATAAGCGTCACCTTAGGAATTCAAGACAAAAATTAGCAAGTGTTTCCAACTCTGCCCTTAGCATTAAAGAAATAGTATTCATTAATATTGCTCAATCCTCAAAAAAAAAAATCTAATAAATAGAGATAGTTTAATAAACTCTACATTGTATTTATTTATTTCTTAATGACATGATTTTTGCTAAAGTGACACTTATTTTGGGATGCAGGAAGTAAAAATTCACTTGAATATGAAGAGGCACACTCCAACTATACAGAAAATGAAATAATAAAACACTAATAACCCACAAGAATGTGAAGAAAAAAGATTGAGTCTTTAGGGTTTTGAGAAAGTAAAACCTTTAGCAAGTGTTGAGAGAAGAGGTTTAAGTCTGTGACAGAGATGAATGCTGACTAGTGTAATATTAGGGTTCCAAATAAAAGAGCTACCAAAAAAAATAAACAAGGTATAACAGGAAAAATAAATTAAGATGAGGCTAAGTAAGTAAATTAAGCGAGAAAATGACAAAAATAGTCTCGTGTCTTTTAGTAGGTTCAAAATACAGTAGTGCCGGTTTGGATGGGCTTAAAAAAAACAACTTATAAGGTGAAAACAGCTTATAAGTAAAAAAAAAATAAGTTGGATCACCCAACTTATTTTTACCCAACTTGTTTTCACTTTATAAGCTGCTTTAGATAAGCTAATCTAAACAGACTTAATTATTTTTTTGGGTTTATTTTAAGCACAAAATGGCTTATAAGCTGGCCAGCCAAACATTCAAAAAAACTAAAAATAGCTTATAAGTTGTTTTCAGTAACTTATAAGCCAATCCAAACGGGCTTTTAATTATCAACTGGGCAGTTTTGATTTTAAGGACCCGTTTGGCCATGAGAATTTTTCACTTTTTTCCGAAAATTTATTTTATTTTATTTAAAAATCAATGGTTGGCCATAAACATTCCAAATACAACTTGAAGTTTTATTTGAAATTTCAAAAATACCAAAAATATTATTTTCGCTTTCAAATATATTCAAACAACCAAATATTATTTGCGAAAACTATAACCAAACGCAACTCCAACTTTAAAATTTCAACTAAAGTGAAAAATATTTGGTTTTCATGGCCAAACGCCTACTACGTTTGTCAAAAGTAAGCACTTTTGATCTCCATTAGATATTTATCAAACTCTGATTGCTAAGTTTAGTAAGAAATGTGGAAAACACTTTTTACGAAAAACAAAAAATAGATCAAAACTTACACAAATCGCACCTCAAAATATTGCACCAGACTCATGAAATAGTCCAAAGACAACAAAATTACAAAATCAATACTTCCAAATATGAGTTCCAGCTAAATATTTTTTATTTTCACAATTTTGATTAAATTTAACAATTCGAGTTTGATAAATATCTGATAGATAAATGTTGATTTTTGGCAAATTTAAATGATCTAAACAGCTCAGTTGATATTTAAGGAACTACTTTGAACTTCCTACCAAAGATAAGGGACCATTTTTGTCATTTTGTCTAAATTATGCAGTGACCGTTGATGGCCCTCTCTCTCTTTTTAGGAGAAAATTAGTTAAATGGGGTCTTTACAAAATGAACAGAGGTATATGACCCTCTGTGTACATAAACGATTCTGAAATAACACAGAGGCGATTTGTTATATTTTGTAGAGGGTCATTTAATAAGTTTTTGGGTGTATGACTCAATATCCACAAAATGTTCTTAGGGGTCTTTTTTTTTCTTTTTTTTTTTTTAATGACGTGGAAATCCACAGCTGCTACCCTTCGGGTGTGCACAAGGTAAACTTAGCTCCTGTGTAATAGCTCGTAAGCCACACAGGAGAGATAACCCGCACTAGTCAAGCCGTGCGAGGAGCTCGACCCGGAGGCGCAAATCCTCGCTGTCGTAGGCGGGCGATTACGAACGCCGAAACCTCATTATGAAAGCCCCCATGCTCAACCAATTGAGCCACCCTTGCAGGTATGTTCTTAGGGGTCTTTTGATAGGCTGAATTAGCAAAATAAATTTTCTGAAGAACTCCGGATAAATATGTAAACATTATGTTAATTACCTAAGAAAATAATTTATATATAATTAATGCAGTGTTTGAATGATCATAAAAAGAAAATTAATAGGCTATATTAAGGTTGATATTCGTTTAACTTGTATGAAAATCTATGCATGTAAAATGAGGAAAAAGAGTATGAATATTAGCAATTTGTTGGAAAAAACTTAAAAGACAAAATGTCATCAAAGCAGGTACTCACCACATAAGATTTAGAGTGTTACTCCCTCCGTCCCATTTTAAGTAGCTTACCTTTATTTTTATTTTATTTTTTGTCTGTCTCACAAATAGTGTTTCGTTTTATAATTAGTAAGTTAAATTCAAACATCGGAAGTTTATAAATACATATTCAAAGAACATTTTAGTACATTACACACATCTTTAATTTAGGAACATAAGATTCAAAAATCTCTATTTATTTCTTAAAGTTCGTGCCTAGTCAAACTAAGAGCCGTTTGGCCATGAATTTTTTCACTCTTTTTAGGAAAAAGTTTTCACTTTATTTGGAAATCAACTTTTGGCCATGGAAATTCCAAATACACTTGAAGTTGTATTTGAAATTTAGAAAACAACAAAAAACTTATTTTCACTTTCAATACATTCAAACAATTAAATATTCTTTGTAAAAACTATAACCAAACACAACTCCATCCTCAACTCCAACTCCAACTCCAAAAGACCAAATAAAGTGAAAAATATTTAATTTTCATGACCAAACGCCTACTAAAACATTTAAATTAGGACAGAGAAAGTATTACTTATATACTAACAAAATACGGAACATAAAGTAGACATTGAACAAACATTTCAACATAGATCCATAAATTGTACTTATAATTGTCATATCGTGATGTTTTAAATTGTTAAAATTTTCCATGTTCACCAGAAAAATTATCCTATAAGCAAGATCTTTGAAAAATATATTTGGATTAACTTATAAGTAATTGCTTAAAACTTTTTTTTTCTTTTCTGAAGCGAACATTTTATAACTGAAATGAAGAAAGTAGTTGCAACATCTTATTACTCTTATTATCCAACTTTTTTTTTGAAGATTATGGAATGCAGGATGCAAAATTAAATGAATAATGAATTGTTCAGTTTTACATTTTTTTTGCAGCTTATAATTAGCAAGTTGACAATTCAAACATCGGTAAGTTTATAGTCACATATTCAAAGAACATTTTAATACATTACACACATCTTTAATTTAGGAACGTAAGATTCAAAAATCTCTATTTATTTCTTAAAGTTCGTGCTGTAGTCAAACTAAGAAATTTGGCCATGAATTTTTTCACTTTTTTTTGGAAAAAATTTTCACTTTATTCGAAATCAACGTTTGGTAGAATACACTTGAAGTTGTATTTGAAATTTAGAAAATAACAAAAAACTTATTTTCACTTTCAATACATTCAAACAATTAAATATTCTTTGCAAAAACTATAACCAAACACAACTCCATCTTCAACTCCAACTCCAAAAGACCAAATAAAGTGAAAAATATTTGATTTTCATGACCAAACGCCTACTAAAATATTTAAATTAGGACATAGGAAGTATTACTAATATACTAACAAAATACGGAACATAAAGTAGACATTGAACAAACATTTCAAAATAGATCCATAAATTGTACTTATAATTGTCATATCGTGATGCTTTAAATTGTTAAAATTTTCCATGTTCACCAGAAAAATTATCCTATAAGCAAGATCTTTGAAAAATATATTTGGATTAACTTATAAGTAATTGCTTAAAACTTTTTTTTTTCTTTTCTGAAGCGAACATTTTATAACTGAAATGAAGAAAGTAGTTGCAACATCTTATTACTCTTATTATCCAACTTTTTTTTTGAAGATTATGGAATGCAGGATGCAAAATTAAGGGGTCGTTTGGTAGAAGGTATAAAATTTTTGTATCATATTTGGTATTATCTTAAATTTATCCTTGTATACCAAAAATTATCAAAAATTATATCTTGATTATTTTATACCATCTTTTAGATGGTATAAAATAATCCCAATAGATGGAATAAATTAATTAAAAATTATAATCCCTAATAATTTTTGTTATATACCAAACGACCCCAATTATTAAAATGAATAATGAATTGTTCAGTTTTACATTTTCAAAACATTAAAAAATTCAATATATTGTGCCACCTTTTATTGTTGAAATTTCAATATCTTTAACTTAACACACTTAGAATCCACGTCTCTTCCACTCCAATTCCACCACTTTCCCATCATATTTTTTCTCTATATATATATATTTCTCTTCTTTACTTAAAAGCATCAATTGACAAAACTCACATTGATCACTAAAAAACGATGTCGTTTGAGGAAGATGAAGAATCATTCTCACACACGCTCTTAGTAGTGCGTGAAGTAAACGTCTTCAAAATCCCTCCACGTCCAACTAGTGGCGGTTACAAATGTGCCGAGTGGCTTCAAACCGATAAAATCTGGTCGGGTCGGATCCGGGTCGTGTCATGTAACTCCCGTTGTGAGATCCGATTAGAGGATCCGAATTCTAGTGAGTTATTTGCAGCTTGTTACGTGGCGCCAGGTCAGAGAGAAAGCTCGGTCGAATCAGTGCTTGATTCGTTGAGGTATCTTAGTTTGACTGTGCACAAAGTTTAAATAATAAAATGACACTTCTAAATCTAAAGATGGTTTTATAATGTACTAAATGTTGTTATTTAAAATTTGTCACGTAGGAATAGACACGTATTTAGTCATAAGAATTATTCATTTTTTTTTTGGAATTTTTTGGCTTTTTAAAAAATTAGTGTTTGGCCATAAAATTTTTAAATATAAATAACCAAAACATTATTTTTCACTTTTTGCATAACCAAAACCTTGTTAAAAAGTATATTTTAATAATAAATCATTATTTGCAAAAACTATGGCTAGACACAACTCCAACTTGAAAAATTTCAAAACTTTATTTTTCACTTTTTTTATGATCAAAACCTTGTTGAAAAGTACATTTCAATAACAAATTATTATTTGTAAAAACTATGGATAAACACAACTCTAACTTCAAAAATTCCAAAAAAAAAGTAATTTTTTTTTTGGTTTTTATGGCCGAAAGTCTACTAAATATAGAAAGAGACGCTCTTTTTGGGCCAATGAATTCCTCTTTCTTGGAGGCCGTTCGGTGCATGCTGACTCTGGTTTTTTGGACGGACTTGTCGTCCTCCAAATTTACTTCTTCAGTTTCACCTAGGTTTGGTTTTTGACAAAAAAGGGAAAGCAATAAACTTAAATTGGGACGGAGGAAGTAATATGAAACCTACTTTAACTCAAAACAGGAAAACGTATTCCTATATAAATTTGGCTATAGATAGTACATGAATTAAAATACCAAAATTTTAACTAAGTTTGATTTCCCACAACTTTTGAATTATTTCTCCAACAGGTACTTCGTGTTGAAGATTGAAGATGGGAGAGGGAAACACGCGTTTGTAGGGTTAGGGTTTAACGAGAGGAACGAGGCATTTGATTTCAATGTGGCATTATCGGATCACGAGAAGTATGTGAAGAGAGAGGTTGAGAAGGATGATGGTGATGGTGAGGGGAGTAGTGATGGTCATATTGATATTCATCCTGCGGTTAATCATCGATTAAAGGTATTTGATCGTGCTTAAAAATGTAGTGATTGTAGGGGTCGTTTGGTAGGATGTATTAGAGGAATACATGTATTAGCTTTGGTATTATTAGGGGTCGTTTTCTACGCGGACTAAACTATGCGGGATTATAATCCTGGGACTAATTTATCTCATCTGGGAGATGGGATAAAATAAGCTCAAGGTTAGTGGGATAAGGTGGGATATCTCATGCTTAAGATTGTGCTTCTTTTTATACTCTGTTTGGTAGAAGATATATATTTATCCTGGTACAAAAAATTAGTGTTGGGATATCCCAGCTTATACCATGCACCAAACGACCCCTTAATCTCTTGTTTGACAGTTTTTTCAACCTATGTGTAACTAATACCCTATTTAGTAGGAGTACTATTCTTATACATATCAAACCTGTGTATAACTAGCACGAGTACTATTCTTATTCCAATATGCCATATTTAGTACTAGTCCTATTCTAATACACTCTATTTATTTAATATAACAAACCAAACAATCCATTAAAAATAATGGCAGCATAACTAATCCTAGCATTACTAATACACCCTATTCGGTACTATTTTTATACACCCTGCCAAAAGACCCCTTAATGATGATGAGTAGTACTGCAGATCTATGTTGCTGGATGCTTTTCGGATCCTTTAAGTAATGCATATTTGGAGGATCCAACACGGGTGTGACGACATTTTTAAAAGTTCCAGAAACGTGGCTGCAAATAATGTCTTTTTGGATAGTTATTGTCAGTATATAACGTTTTATATATAGTTCGAATTAGAAGCGCGTAATGTTGAGCTCGTAGATCTATCCTTGATAATGACTTTGTGTTTCTCTGGCAGCTAACTGAGTAGTGTGAGAACCTTAGTGTGCAGTTGGCTACAGGGCCTCAGCAAAGACAAATTTGTGATAAATTTACTAAGTTAGTTGGACTAGATTTGTGGTAAGATTGCAGCTTGACTTGACTAAATTTGTGATTAAATATATGCATCTTAATTCGAAGTTGAACGACTGTATGATTCTGAAATGGTCATCAAATTAAAAGAGGATAATGAACCCCGTTAGTGCCATAAAGAGTTCTTTTCTTCCCTTTTTAAAACTTTATAAATAGACTGGAATAGATACAGAAAATTCATACAGCTAACCTGATCTAATTTGTGATTGATATGTAGTTGATTGGTTATTTTCTAAATGTTTTTGGGATGGGACAGTGGTGATTGAAAAGAAATAGCCTGTCTTTTAAAAAGCATGCTCTTTACATTTTAAATTGGGAATATGTTTCAGTTGTGTACTTGTGAATGACTTCACAAGCATTACCCAAAAAAATAAAAAATAAAAATTAAAAAATAAATAAAATAAAGTAACACTCCACAAGAGATTAAAGTGCAGTTTGACTGGAGATTGAAGCATCATATTACTTAGATTGAGTTCGAGAGCATTAGATTACTCGGATTGACCGGATCCTTAACGAATCTTATTCAGCTACTTCAAAATTGAGTGCTTTGTTGTAACCTAAATTCGTCCCGGTGAGTTGGTTTTCTTTGTATGCAATTTATGCCTCCGGTTTCTGTATCAAATTGCTCATTATGCCTTGTTCATATCATGGTTTTCCATTTAAAGTGATTTCTGGTTATCAATTGTTTCACTCTATTCCTGAGTTGTAGTGGTTTGTCCTTTAATGCAGTCAGTTACTCAGTTATTCATCTAAATGAGTAATTTTGGTAGTTTGGTTCCTAGGAAGGTGAAACCATCAGGATAAATGTGAAGAACAAACCATCTAGTGGAGCCCGCATGCTTTCTGCTGCTATTCAATCGAAGACCATTGCCATTGCGCCACCCCCTAGCGGAGCTAACAAGATCAGGTCTCCTCTTCCACCGCCGCCGAATGATCCAGCTATTTCTCGGAAGACTTCTACCACTTCGAGTATTGCACTCAAGGGGCCAAATGGAAGCTCAAGGCAATCCAGTGATCCGTTTTCCAATCTCTCTCAAATTGAGGTATTGTTCAGTTTCTTGCCATTTGTAATGCTTCCTAGTTATGTAGCTTTGCATATTACTAAACCGTAAATCAACTCCAGAACCCTTTGTTAATGCCCCTTTAGTTGATGGATAATTGTTCATATTTTTCTTGATCAACGAAATGCGGGAGACTTTTGGGATTGTTTGTCTACCCCTTTTTATGTGATATATAATATAACATGGTGTTCGGGACAGCTTGCACGTACCTCAACTATTCCAATGGCACCTGTTACCCTCTACCGAAACAGATACCGGGTAACTTTGCCCATCATGGCTTAGGCAAATGCACCCCCCCGCCCAGAAATGCGGTAGCGCCTGTGATCACAAGCTACCTACTTAAACAACATAAAGGTTGACCCAGGGACCTTGTAGAAAAGCAGATAGGAAAGGTAGCCTATAGATTCGAGTGACCAGCTTTCTGTTACCTTCTCAAAAAAAAAAAAAAAAAGATTCGAGTGACCAGCTCCGTGACCTCCCTCAAGAAAAAAAGGCAATCTGATTTCGGGGGGCATGTATAAGGAATCACCTCGTGTTTTTGTCCACTTCGTTTTATTATTATTATTATTATTAGTTACTCTAGTAAACAATCCTTTTGCACATATTGAAGACAAATCTTAGGATATTTAAGGCTTGAAATAAGAAGGTGGCTTCACAGTTCTAGTCTTTGTGAGAAGGTGTTGAGCGGTAGACACAATCAAGTTGATCTATTTAAAGAAGAAAGACGGTTCATCTTGGCTGGTTATTAGGTTATATAGGTTTGAATAGTATAGCTTTGGCATGCCTCATCAGTCATGTTTGATATATCTTGAACTTTGGCGACTTGTGTGATAGACACTCTTCAGATATTTGCTACCACTGTATCATGAGCAATTCTTTCATACTGTAGTGAGGAACATTTTAATAGAAACATTTCCTTATTGCTGTCCACAGAGGAGCCTGCCTTCCCCCACTGGATCTGGTTCGAGTAAGACGACAGCAGCTGGATGGGCAGCATTTTGATATTTTAAGCGTGTATTAAATATGGCTGAGATATATGCTTGTTGTTGTACTAGGATAGAATATATATCCAAATTAAAAGGGCAGCCTGGTGCACTAAGCTCCTGCAATGCGTGGGGTTCGGGGAAGATCCGGATCACATTTGGTGTACCCTGCAAGTGGTTGTTTTCATGATTTGAACCCGTGATCTGCCTAGTCACGTGCTGTTGTGCCTAGGCTCCCCAAATTAGAAGAATGAGAGAAAAAATTTATGGTATTGTTTTCTTCTCAAAAAAAAAAAAAAAAAAAAGGTACCCTGCTCAAAAAATTTATTGTATTGTTTCCCCATATTGGAAGATAATTGTGACGGAATATGTTTATACTTACTTGACATGTCTGAATTGTACTATTCTGATCTACATATAATAAAAGATTAGCATTTATTTTACATAAATGTTTGGTGTGATCTGGTTGAAGTATACTGCTATCTTTTGCCAACACACTCGCAGTGGGGTGAAAATTTATCCGCACTAGGTGTTTACACCTAATTTATCACTCAGAGAATGCAGACTAGTGCTCGAGTTTGTTTTCTGTCAAGTATACAAATGCTGGATTACCTTTTGATTTGATGAAAATTTGGTAGATTTTGTGGTCTTTATTCTGATAGGGAAATAGGGAGTGAATCACACAGGTTATGAATGGGTACAATGAACCTCATGATTCTTAAGGTCAAGTTGCCATGTGATATGTTTCAAGTGTTGATATAAACCCCAGGTTCAGTGATATCAAAAATTTATGTTGCTCGGACTTAGGTGCAAATCTAGAGGCCGAATTATTCCTCGCATAAATTTTAGGATTTAACCAATAAATGTATAGTATGATATCTACAAGTATATATTTCAATTGATTAAACTGATTAAACAAAAACTGATAAAAAAATTATTATCAACACTTAATATTTTATTCATAAGATTTCGTGTAATATTACATAGCATAAAAAGCAAATACTCAAATCAATTTATACTTCTTGATCATGATGTAGTAAAGAACCCAAGGTAAGTTTGTTAATTTCAGTGTGTCTCATACCCACACCCATACCCAAATAGTATCAGATTGATACGGATGTGGCAGAAATTTTGAAGGGTATGAGCAAAATAGCGGAAAATAAAAAATAGATTGACATGAGACAAATCAATTTCTAAAAATTGGGATGTTCAGAGCAAAACTCCAGTTGTGTGAGTTAGCTCACATTATCATTCTCAAGTCTGGATAAAGAAGGATCGTAATAAGTTAACAATCAATATAAAACTAGTATTTGACATCAGGCAAATCAATTTCTAAAGATTGGAAAGTTCGGAGCAAAATTCTAGTTGTGTGAATTTGCTCACATTGTTATCAAATTCGTATAAAGGAGGGTTGTAAAATAAGTTGTCAATCAATATAAAACTAGAAAATTTGTGACCAATCTTTAGAGGACATAATATGTGAAGAGGGGACATGTGTAATTGTTCTGAACATATCCAATGTCTTTGAAACATGTGAAACATCATGTGTATTTGCAGTTTTTCCTTGTTCCTACTAGTGTACCCTCTATTAATTTGAGGTTTTCTTTGTCGTTTCTCATTTTCTTGTCTAGTTTCCAGTTATTTTCCAACTTCACTAGGTATGTCAACAAAGCATTTGCTCTATTATCACGAGCATGATTCAATCAAACGATCGTTCTATTTGACACGAGGCAAATCAATTTCTAAAGATTGGACTTTTCAGAGTAAAACTCCAGTCGTGTGAGTTTGCTTACATTATCGTTCTCAAGTCCCGATAAAGGAGGGTCGTAATAAGGTGACAATCAATATAAAGTCGGTCAATTTGACATGAGGCAAATCAATTTCTAAGGATCGGAAAGTTCGGACGAGAACTCCGGTTTTGTTTGAGCTTGCTCACATGTAAGTTCGGATAAAGGAGAGTTGTAATAGGTTTTCAATCAATGTAAAATTAGTTAATTTGTGACTAATTTTTACAGGACATAATATGTTTGGACGTGCTTAGCTAGGCATTCTAAAATAGGCAAAGGATTTCATTACATTGCCTCTGCATGTGAGAGTGGACATGAGTAACTGTTCTTGAGCATATCCAATGTCTGAGAAACATGTGAAACATCATGTGTATTTGCAGGCTTTTCTTGTTCCTATTCGTGTATCTCCTATTCATTTGAGGTTTTCTTTGTCCTTCTCATTTTCTTGTTCTTTGTCCTCATTTTTCTAGTTCTTAGTCCTTCTCATTTTTCTTGTTCTCCACCGTTTTTTTTTTTTTTTATCTGCTTTGATATGTTTTTTCTTGAGTTGAGGGTTTATCAGAAACAACCTTACTACCTCTCAAGGTAGGGTAAGGTTTGCGACACGCTACTCTCCCTAGACCCCACTTGTGAAATTACACTACGTACACGCTACCCTCCCCTACCCCTAGCCAATAAGAAATAAAAGAAAAAGTACAAGCTTGAATAAAAATCTATGGACAACACATTCAAATATTCCTTGTTAATGATTCTTTACTCTGACAAACATTAAGGAATTTTTGAACAATGCAATATTTTACGTCAAGGAAAATTCTTAATCCATCTCCCTTAGACTACATTCAAGATCAACACCAAGTACATAGTAATGTTTTCAGATCTAAAATTAAATTGTACTCTCATAACTTTATGTGAAGCAAAATTTAATTCTTTTGGGGTGACGGACTAGTGATTCTCATTTCTAGCAATGGATTTTCATATTTGGCAGTTATATTCAACTATAGAGACAACTGAACATCGTGCAAGGAAGACAATATATCATGAAAAACATCTGTAATTGTTTAAGGTATTAAAGTGGATAAAATATTTTTCGTCATCTAACACAAAGTTAGTTACTCCAAATTGTTTTCATTTGATATAAATTGTTTTTTCTTCATGCGCACGCACATCGATGAGACAATTATTGTCCTGAGGACACTCATGAGACAAGTGAACTGGTCAACTTCCGTACTTTACTCATTTAGTCTATTCTAAAAAAATGTCATATTTTTTTTATTAGAAATAATTTAATATTGAATTCTCATTTAACCTTAATTATATGATTTATAATCAAATCAATGTTTAAACTTGTTTTAGATCACAAAATTGTTGAATTTAGTGTTCAATCAAATAATATCAAGTAAATTGGAACAAAGAAAAATTAAAGCTTTTAGACGATGGAGGATTCGATTTCATTGGCATACAAATGAACTTTAGAAAATGCGACACACACGACATTTTGGGAATGAAGTTTTGTAGTTCGTAGAGAAAATGACAAAACTAGTCCTTTATAATTGAGGATAGGTTCAAAGTAATCCCTCAAGTATGCAATGAACTATGTTGGCCTTTTAATTATAAGGTAGTCAAAAGTTAACATTTTTACTTTGCATAAAATATTTACCGAACTATGTTCATTGAATATAAAAGGAATTATGAAAAAAAAAAAATATTAACTCACATTGAGTATACTTATTGTAGTTTTTGCTATTTTGATTTATTTTTATAGTTTGTTGCAACTTTATGAGATGCAATTGCTATTTTTTATGTTGTTTGGGTGTCTACTGTAGTTTTTTGTGTTGCCTTTTTAAAGATGTGATGGGATTTTTTTTTGTCTGTTTAAGGTTGATTTTTCTCCCCTATTTCCGTCAAATATAATGAACATAAATTATTAAATAATTTGTGAAGACTAAAAATGTTAAATTTTGTCAAACTTAAATGGTCAAAACTATTCAGTGCATACTTAAACAGACTATTTTGAATCTATCCTCAATCATAAAAGACTAATTTTTGTCATTTTCTCGTAGTTTGCTTAACTATTAGTTACGTAAAAAATGGCTCTTTTATTTTGGTTCCAACGGAAACTTTCGGAAAATTTAAGTAAAAGTTATTACACCCTCAGTTCACTTTTACTTATCAATTATGGACTTTACACTCCCTTAAGAAATAATAAATGAAGTCTATAATTTATCATCATACTCATATTAATTGGTGCATAGTTTTAACCAACTTGAAAAAATGATTTGAAACTAGTAATTAATGCTATTGGTAAAATAGAAAAAAAAAAAAAAGTATCTTCTCTTGATATGCTAAAAGTGACAAGTAAAAGTGAAAATCTATTTTTAGAATACTGGATAAGTAAAAGTGAACAGAGGGAGTACACTATTGTATAAGAATAAATTTTGTAACGGAAAAATCAAAATAAAAGAGTTAAGTGTAGCATCTCAAACTACAAAGGGGTTTTAATACAACAAACTTGGGGGACCTCTCTAAAATTGACCAACAACAACAATCCAGTGAAATCCCACAATGCAAGTGCAAGAAAGAGGAAGAGTGTATGCCGAGACTTACTCCTACCAAGGTGAAGAGTTTGCTTTCCGAAAGACCTCGACTCAATAAAAAGATAAAAAGAGGTCGATAAGGCCAAGAAATTCAAACCAATATGGAAATGAAAATAACGAAAGCGACTAAGCCATAAATGCGCTTGCAAAAGAGACAGATTATATTATCACAGATAAAATAAGATAATCAAAGTACTGGAGATAACAGATAGTAGCGTAAAATCAAAGCACAAGAACTTATATCGCGATAATACGACTACTAATATGAAAGGATAAATGATACTATCTACTAGCCTTTTACCCTAATCTGAGTCCTCCATACCCTCCTATCTAACGTCATGTCCTCGGTAGTACTGTAACTACGCCATGTCCTGTCTAATCACCTCTCCCCAATACATCTTCAGCCTATCCCTACCTCTTCTGAAACCATCCATGGCCCTCTCTAAAATTGACCAAAAACAATAAATAGTGAAATGGAGAAAGCTGATCCAATAACTTTCCAAAATCACTTATAACCACCAAAACTACCGGTTTTAACTGTCTTTTCTTCTTTCCATTTTTAAGTTCTACTTCAACAAAACAAACAACAACAAACAAAGAAAGAGAAAAAAGAAATATTACTCTGTACATAACACAAATATATTGTTAACCTTCATACATCTCTTTCTCTATATTTTGTCCATATTCATATATACATAAATTTGCACCCTTTTTAGGTCCTTCACAAAAGATTTGTATTGTAGGTAAGCTGGTTTATAATTTTCTTAGATTTTTCATATTTTTTTGTATTTATGTTCTTTAATTTTCTTATGGTTTTATTTATCTTATGGTTAAGTTTGTTATAATTTATGTTAATATGGGTGTTGGCATTTTGTTTGGATTCTTGAAAATAGTGTTAAAAGTTAGCTAAATTTGCATGTATTTATAATTTCATTTTTCTTCCTGGTTGTGGTTTAATTTGAAATAAAGTTTTGAAATAACTTACTTCATTACTGATGATTGGATTGGATCTTTCATATTCTTTTGCATTTATGTTCTTTAATTTTCTTATTGTTTTATTAATTATGTGGGCAAGTTTGTTATAATTTATGTTAATATGGGTGTGGTTATTTTTGTTGGATTCTTGAAAATAGTGTTAAAAGTTAGCTAAATTTGCATGTATTCATAATATTGTTCGTTTTCCTTGGTGGGTTTGTTTTAATTTGTAATAAAGTTTTGATCTTTAATGAAAATTACCTCATTACTGATGATTGGTTTGATCTTTTATATTCTTTGGTATTTATGTTCTTTAATGTTCTTATGGTTTTATTAATCATGTTAATATGGGTGTGGGTATTTTGTTTGGATTCTTAAAATAGTGTTAAAAGTTAGCTAAATTTGCATGTATTTATAATTTCAAGAATGTTGAATGTGAGTTTACAAGATTGTTCATTTTCCTTCTTGGGGTTGTTCTGATTTGAAGTAAAGTTTTGATCTTTGATGAAAATCACCTTAGTACTGATGATTGGATTCGGAGTCGGAGTCAGGATTTTTAGTTTATGGACTCTGAATCACAATTTATTTCGGTTCTTTTTTCATATTGGATATATGAATTCTTCATTTGTGCATGAACGAGTGTGATGTGGGAATTTTGTTTGGATTGTTCAAAATGGAGTAAAAGTTAGTGAAATTTGCATGTATTCATAATTTCAAGATCCTCAACAATGAATGTGAGTTTGCAAGATTGTTCATTTTCCTTCCTGGGGTTGTTTTGATTTGAAAGAAAGTTTTGATCTTTGATGAAAATCACCTCATTACTGATGGTTGGATTGGATCTGCTACTTTTACGATCATATTTTAAGTATCTTTATGAGTGAAATAGTTTGTTAGTCTCTCATTATATGTTTTGTTAAGGTTCTATTTTGGGAATATCTTGATTTTGGTATGTTCCGCGTTTAACTAATGATAATAGAAGAACACATTTGCATGTACTCAAAATTTGAATATGAGTTTGCTAGATTCTTCATTTCCTTGGTGGATTTGTTTTAATTTGCAAGAAAGTTGTGATCTTTGATGAAAATCACCTCAGTACAGATGATTGGATTGGATCTGCTACTTTTATGATCGTATTTTAAGTATCTTTATGAGTGAAATAGTTTGTTAGTCTCCCATTATATGTCTTGTTAAGGTTCTACTTTTGGTAATATCTTGATTTTGGTGGAAAACCAAATTAATGATAAAAGAAGATGACTTTGGTATGTTCTGCGTTGAATTGAGCCCATTATGTATTTTTGGTAATTATGATGGTTGGAAAAATCTTGATTTCGGTTGATAAACAAACAAAAGATGGATTTAACGACTGTTATTGTCAATAACAAACGACTTTGTTATGTTCTGCATTGAATCGATTCCTATATGTTGTTTTTGGCAATTATGATGGTTCGAAATGAAATCTTGATTTCGGTTGAAAAACAAACAAAAGTTTGATTTAAAGTACTTTTTTAGTGCCGAAAGGAGATAAATTTGGTATGTTCTACATTTAATTGATGCCCTTATACATTTGCTTATGTTTGTGTTACAACAATTTATTAACAGGTTTTTCAAATTTGGGGTGCGAGTATAAGTTGGATTACAATGAGTATGTGGATTGAGGGTTCCTTATATGTTGCTTCACGTGCTGAGGATATGTGAATGGATTCAGCAAGAGGTTGGTTTCAAAAGTTGTCATCAACGAAGAAGGATCCAATGGCCGGTGATGGCAAGCCACCTTCAGCTGAAGAGGCTTCCAATATAACAAAGCAAAGGGTTGCTGCAGCAAAGCAATACATTGAGAAACATTATAAGGAGCAGATGAAAAATTTGCAGGAGAGAAAAGAGCGGTACGACAACAGATGCTAGTTCTGTCTAATGACTTGACTTTCTTCTTTATGCAACATTACTTTGTAGCCTTAATGGAGTCTTGGACCAACGGTAAAGTTGTCTCTCTGTGACCTATAGGTCACGGGTTCGAGCCGTGAAAGTGACCACTAATGCTTGCATTAGGGTATACTGTCTACACCACACCCCTTAGAGTGTTGCCCTTCCCCGGACCCTGCTAACGCTGAATGCTTTGTGCACCGAGTTGCCTTTTACTTTGTAGCCTTAGTATTATTATAGACATGTTCCTCCATAGTAGGAGAAGCATTTGACCTGTATGATGAGTTAAAATTCAACACTTGAATCTAGATTCAGATTCAGGCATGATTTTTTGGGGATAATTAAATTTCTTGGACCACTCAAAAAAAATTATAGCCAACAAATGTATAGGTTTTGTATATTAAGTATAAATTTACATATTATTTGTACATAAATATACATATAATATACATATCAGTATATGTTTTGTATATTCTGGCTAGAGCCCGTAATTAATTTTCGCCGACGGGCCAAAAATGAGAAAAGCCCTTCTTTTCACTTAAATGCGTACATCATTATAATCCTTGTAAAATTGATATATAGTAAACTACTCAAACTCCTTAAATCATTGTGCCCCATTCAAATTAGCCAACTTCAAACATCACAAAGAAAATAATAAGATCAGACGTTAGTACTTTCAGTCATTCCTTTGAAAGACTCTGCATGAATGGTTAGCCCCATTATATTATAACAAGAATGACCTTTACTGTTTTTTTTTTTTCTGCTCAAGAATTATATTCCTGACACTATAATGCTCTTATTAACTTCTATTCATTCCCTTTTCTCGTTTGGCCTGCAGACGAATTTTACTAGAAAAAAAGCTGGCAGATGCCGAGGTCTCAGAGGAAGATCAAAATAACCTGTTGAAATTTTTAGAAAAGAAGGAAACTGAATACATGCGACTCCAGAGGCATAAAATGGGGGCTGATGATTTTGAGTTACTAACGATGATCGGAAAAGGTGCTTTTGGGGAGGTAATGTTTATTAAAAAAAAAAAAAAAGTTCCTGTTAATGTTCCTTGTATTATATTTATTCAGTTACTAGTGCAATTCTATGTTCTTCAGATCCTCCTTTTTTGTCTTTACTCTATATATGGAAGTTAAAAGTGCTGACGTAAATCGTAAAAGTTACAGCTCCCTATTTCCAGTGATCTGAGGAAATATAGAGATGAATTGCATGTTATTGCTCTTCATGGTGAATCATGTGAATATTTTAGGGCTAATTACATTTTTGAACCCCTCTAAAAGTTAATATCCGGCAAATGTATATGTTTGGTATATTAAGTTTAAATATACATAAAGTATACATATAATATACATACTATATACATTGTCAATGTATAGGTTTTGGTACAATTTGGCTAGTGCCCGTAATTAATTTTGGCTGACAGGCCAGAAATGAAAAAAACTTAATAATTTAAGGCATCAGTATTGAGATATTCTTTTGTAATATGTTATGGTAATGTAATTTAATAGTTGTGGTTTATGGTACTATCTCCCGCATTTATCTCTATCCTCGAGGTATATAAATATTTGTGGTTTGTGGTATGAATATTCATGGGTTAACCATGTTGTTAATGTCATGCTTTTGATGGTACTTAAAGCTAGTTCTTTGTCGAAAAAAAAGCCAATCTGCATGATTGGTTTCTCTATTATTACAGGTCAGAATTTGTAGGGAGAAAACAACCGGTCAGGTATATGCAATGAAGAAGCTTAAGAAATCAGAAATGCTTCGTAGAGGACAGGTACATAATTATGCTCATCAAATGCTGCTGTCATTACCACTATGTTTAGGAGCCGTTTGGCCTTGCGAATTATTCACTTTTTGCCGGAATAATTTTTCACTTTATTTCTGAATCAATGTTTGATTGTAAAATTTCCAATTCCAAATTTGGAAAAGTGCTTCAAACCTGTTTTCGACTCCATCTTTATAAATTCCAAATTAAGTGCTCTCATCTCTCCTTTGCAAAAAGTATAACCAAGCACATCTCCATCTTCAACTCTAACTTCATAAATTCCAAATAAAGTAAAATATATTTGAAATCTATGGCTAAATGCCTACTTAGTTATTTACTGGTTCTTAGCTTTCCGTATTAGGTTGAGCATGTGAAAGCTGAAAGGAATCTTCTCGCTGAGGTGGACAGTGATTGCATTGTCAAACTGTATTATTCTTTCCAAGATGAAGACTATCTTTATCTTGTTATGGAATATCTACCTGGTGGGGATATGATGACACTACTCATGAGGAAGGATATATTAACTGAAGACGAAGCCAGATTTTACGTTGCTGAGACTGTGTTGGCAATTGAATCCATCCATAAACATAACTATATACATAGGTGGTGACTTGATCTGATGCCTGATGTAGTTTCTCTGTTTCTTATGCTTTGTGTTTTACATTTTTATTCGAGCTTCTTTAAATGCTCTAACTTTGCTCAGCCACCTTTTATTTGTTACAGAGACATTAAGCCTGATAACCTGCTACTCGATAGATATGGTCATTTAAAACTATCAGATTTTGGACTATGTAAGCCTTTAGACTGTAGTACTCTTGAAGAGAAAGATTTCTCAGGAGGGGATAGTACCAATGGAGGTTCCAAGAGTGATAGCCCTCCGGCTCCCAAACGTACTCAGCAAGAGCAGCTAGAACACTGGCAGAAAAATAGGAGGATGCTTGTAAGTTTCTTCCCATGTTGGTGCTCCCATTCATTGTACTTTTTCCATTTCTCGCAGCGGACACTACTTCCGTCTTATTGCATATTTGCACTATATCATTCCCTGGTTGGTGAAGACGACCAAACAATCATTACAATAGTGTAGGGCAAATTAAACATTTGGCCGGTAGGACAAAATTGACAACATTCACTAGCGAAATATACACTATTTTGTATCAAAAATGTATATTTGTGTATATTATACATTAATAGACAAAAATATGCATTTGCTGGCTTTTATTTTGGTGGGAGGATTTATGGCAATTTCTCAGTGTACTGGTTAACTTGCTGACTTTAAAAGAAACATTCTCTTATGCGATTTTGAGTGTTTGATAAAATTGTTCTCCTTATTTATTTAATTTTCCATGTTTGGGAAATCCAGGCTTATTCCACAGTGGGAACACCAGACTATATTGCTCCCGAGGTCCTATTGAAGAAAGGTTATGGAATGGAATGTGACTGGTTAGTACACCGTTGTCTTTTGTAATGAGGACTTTGAATGTACATGCTTTTGTAAATTATGGGGAACTGTGATCTTAAATCTTTCAAAGTACGCCCCATTTCAATTTGTTTGTCTTAGTTTGAATTGGTATGGAGTTTACGATATGTAAAATTTACCAAAATGCCCTTTAACTTTGTGGTCTTAAACATGCCACGTGAAATCTTGAAATTAAAGAGTTGCCAAATTAGGAAATAGGCATTCTTTTTAAAATAGACTAAAAATGAAAGTAAGACAAACAAATTGAAACAAAGAGAGTAAGTTGTAGTATCTTTGGTTGTACAATGTCAAGTGGTTCTTTCCTTGCTCTGCTCAATCCCTTCTCCTCCCTCTTGTCTTTTTCTCATTTTCTTTTTATTTACTTTTTCATTTTGAGGGGGTGGATTCAAGTAGATATGAATTATATGTTTCTCCTCTCATTTGCGGTGGATTTTATGCTATTTTGCAGGTGGTCACTCGGTGCTATTATGTATGAAATGCTCGTTGGTTATCCACCTTTCTATTCTGATGATCCCATGTCAACATGTAGGAAGGTGATCAATCATGACTACCTGCATATGCTGCTAGTTACTTTGCTTTTTGGCTTTTTGGTTGCCATCGTACTGTCTTTCATTTTCTTCAGATTACTTCGATTGATGATCAATTATGATGATTTGTACACGTTTTTCCTTTTTACCCTTTCGGCATTTAGTTTCTCCTTTTTCAAAACACTACACCCCCCCCCCCCTTCCCATTTCATTTAATGTGAAAGTGGTCACGGAATCTAAGAAAAAAAGAAATGCTTTTGTTGCATACTATAATTTCTCTTAGAACTTGTAGTCTTAAACATGTCATGACATTTATGTGGCTATAAGAGCATGTCTTAAAGGGCATAATAGTAAGTTTAAGTTAAAGAATTTCCAAATATAGAGAGGCTTGTACAAAACACACTTTGGTTGAAAGAAACTTCATTTTAGCCCAAAAAAAATAAAAAATAACAATATAGAGAGGCGTCATTTTTTTTTTTTTTGCAACAGACTAAAAAGGAAAGAATACCATCTAAAGTGGAACATCGGATTACATGGAAGTTCCAGAGAATTTATCATCTTAAGAATTTACCATTTGCACATGCAGATAGTAAACTGGAAAAATCATTTGAAGTTTCCCGAAGAAGCAAAGCTATCTCGAGAAGCCAAAGATATTATTAGCAAACTTCTTTGCAATGTCACCGAGAGATTTGGTTCCAACGGCGCAGATGAAATAAAGGTGTTGTACGGTGTGTCCTATGCTATATTCCCGTATCAATATCTAGGGGTTTAACTGCAACCATAACCTCGTTATTTCTTTTTTTTTTTTCCGCTCAGGTCCACCCATGGTTTAAAGGGATAGATTGGGATAAAATATATCAGATGGAAGCTGCTTTCATTCCTGAAGTCAATGATGAGTTGGACACCCAAAACTTTGAAAAGTTTGAAGAGGTGTATCCCCGTTCCTCGTTCTCTTAATCTTTTAGTTTTAATTTTTTCACTCGCCTTTGAAAATCTTTTGGTTGGCTTTGCAGTCTGAATCTAATTCTCAGAGTGCATCAAGATCTGGTCCATGGAGAAAGGTATTCACTCTCATCATCATGTGGGCATGTAATCTGAATTTTACATTTTACTCCCTCTGTCTTGATTTATGTGAAGGTGTTTGACTAGGCATGGAGTTTAAGCGAAAAGAAAAAACTTTTTGAAACTTGTGTCTAATATAAGATTATAAGCCATAGAAACTTCTGTGGCTATAAATCATCTCATTAAGAGTAAAATGGAAATTTTTAATAAAATTGTGACTAAAAATAGAAAGGTATCATTCTTTTTGGGACTGAGTAAAAAGAAAGAATGTGACATAAATTGTGATGGAGGGGGTATTTAACTAGAGCCATTTTCTTGATCTTTGGACTTGGACACGATGCGTTGCCTCGGGCACAATGATGAACATGACATCGTTTGAAAAAAATATTGGTCACAAGCATGGGATAGATAATCGCTTCTTTTTTCATACATTCTATTTTTCGTTTTTGGGTTCATAGTTTCTAGTCTGACCTTTGTTAATTTAAATTTATCTTATTTTACTCGTCATTTGTGCAGATGCTCTCTTCTAAGGACATTAACTTTGTTGGGTACACGTACAAGAATTTCAAAGTTGTTAATGATTATCAAGTGCCTGGAATGGGTACTTTCTCTATCTCTACCTCTCCCTACACATGTCCTAATATTGGCCATATGCTCCTCTAATAACAGCTGAAACAGATCAAGCTTAATCTCCAAAATGTTGTAATTTTAAAGATACATTACATGGTTGAACCTTATTTATTAATTTCTTCTTGTAGTTGTTTGCTGCTTTTATTCTTTCATATGATAGTACCGACTAACCAAGCCTATATTACATAGTAAAGTTGAAGTCTTTGAGTACTGAAATGTTAACGGATTTAGTATTCATTTTGACAAAGTGATGCTAGTTCTCGAACGTAAACTATATCCATTGTGGTTGTTCTTCATTCAATTCTATATAATTGGATATATGAGAGCCCTCAAACATCTTGGACATCATGAGTACAAAGGACAATTAGTTCCTTACATCTGTCTTTTTCTATTTCTAGATGTTTAAGCGTTTCTCTGGTATAGTTACCCTTGTAAAGTTTTGACTGACATTTTTTACAGCCAATCATTAACTTGGATGTCTCTTTTTGTTTTTTTTAACAGTTGAACTGAAGAAGACAACTAGCAAGCCCAAGAAGCCAACAATTAAATCACTGTTTGGTAATACTTATCTATCCCGTCTCCTTGTTTATGTATACAATATAATCAATTGATTCTTTTTGGAGTTTGTTCTCTTCTTGTCCGCTAGATTTTATGCTCATGTTTTATTTAGCGAAAATTGTTTGTCTAATGAGTCTTCCGATCCATGTTATGCCTTATTGTTGTCACTTCATGATTCTTCCGAGTTAGATAGTTAAAGTTAAACAATTGAAGTAGGTTGCATGCTGTCTTTGGCTTGACATGCAGCACTCTCTATGAGTCGCCTCTAGAGGCAGAACCAGAATATTTAGCTTATGGGTTCTGGACCACATTTTTTTTAGAATAGATGATTTATACATATTAAATGAATTTTTAAATATAAATTCAGGGTTTGAGCTAAAATTATTGAGTTCTACCGAACCCGTAACTCGAATGTTGCCTCCGCCCCTGGTCGCCTCTTGTTCGAGGGGCACATTCTACTACACTTATTCTCTCTTCAGCTCTTGGACTTTAGATTAAAAGAGGGGAACTCGATGCACTATGCTCCCATCATGCACGAGGCAGGGGAAGGGTTGGACCACATGGGGTCTATTGTACGCGGTCTAACCTTGCATTCTGTAAGAGCCTGTTTCTATGGCTTGAACTCGTGACCTACTGGTGACACAACTGAAAAAAGAAGCACACAATTTTAATTTGGAAACTTCAGTTACACTATCCTTTTCGTCTATGTAACACCAGGTGTGATCTTGTAATTTTTTATCTTTCATTCAACAGGGGACGAGTCAGAAACATCGGAAGACAACTTGTGATCAACGATAAGGAGCTGTTTGAATCTCTTGCCTCGGCAACATAGAAGTTTCTGAAAATCAGAACGTGGTTAAGCTCCTTGAATCTGCTCATTAGCGCGAAGCAGTACAAGTTTCGACAGTAAGTTAGAGAGTCTATTAGATCTGAATTACTATTTGGTGAAAGGAAAGATTTTGAGAGAAATAGGTTGTCTACTTGAGACAAGTCCTCTTTACCTTTTTTCAACCATTGATTAATATTCTTGTTACAAGATTTGGATGCAATAATCAACTTCGTTAATTTGTAACTTAATATTCTTTTGCAATTTGTGTCATAATCAGAATGTAACATACAGAACATGACATCTAAATGCTATTTTTACTTTTATCACCAAGGAGTGTGGCGGTATGGATCCCTCCTCTCTCAATCAGGTCTCGAATTCAAGTCCTAAGAATGGAAAAACCTCTGGAAAAAAGCGACACCCCCTTTAATGAGCCTTACGCGAAGGAATATGGATTAATCAGAACAGTGGATACTAGATATTATATGGTTATACCAAGAAAGAAATGCTAGGTTTCCATTGTTTTCTTCAAAGATGGTGACCGGCAAGATTCTTCTATTTGAGGAGCATTTGCAAATTAAAAGGCTTCCTCTCTTCTACTTTTCCATTTTCTATTTATTCAAGGGTTCACCTCCACTCAGAAATTTTCATGAAAAAAAAATTGTAATTGTAATTGTTGTTGTTAGACAAGGATAATATTGGGCTAATAGTTTGGTAATGTTTATTCAGGAAGTAGACATGGAGATATATGCAACTAATGAGTTATGTCAAACTAACCCTTTGTTTGGATGGTTTTTTCCCGTGGTTCATTAATGTACAGTATGATATGGTATAATATGGTGTTATATTGTATTGTATTGTATTAATGAACACAATGTTTGGATAGACTATATGTTTGTTGTGGTTTAATAACATTTGTATTATTTGGTTTGATTGCATGTTACTGTATAATAACTTGTAAGTTTACTAAAATACCCTTAACTCTTAATTAGAAATTAATTTATATATATTAATAAAACTCAGGTAAAGAATAAAATAAGAACTTTAAAAAATAAGTAGGTATTGGATGGGGGTGGTGTGAGGTGGGTGGTTAAGGGATGAGGGTGGAGGTAGTGGGTGGTAGGGTGGGGGTGAGTTGTTGTGGGGTGGGGTTGGGCGGTGGTGAGAGGTAGTGGGTAGTGGGGGTGGGGAGCAGAGGAGTGTGGTAGTTGGGGTGGTTGCAGGGTGGAAGGTGGGGCGGGGGTGGAAGGTGGGGCGGGGGGTGGAGTGGGGGTGAGTGCTAGGGGGGTGGGGTGGATGATGGAAGGTGGGGTATAATGGAGAAATAAAATACGTAACCACGGAAAAATCACCAAATTCGTGGTTACAAAAATTGAGACTTTTCATGGTTATATAACTATGGGATGAACCACGAGTTTACAACACCATCCCACATAATTTTAAAAATAATGAAAACAAATATGGTTTCATAAAAAACCATACATTAATGAACCACGGGAAATTCCAAACTCTACCACCTTAATGTTGTTTCCAAGACCCTAATAAATATGGTACAATATTATCAAGTACAACAAGAGTTTAGATATTATCACGAAATAACAATTATTGAGCCGTAATTCCAAACAATTTGGATCAGCTGATGTAATATGTACCTAGGTTAGCGCATTCCAATAATATTTGTATTAGAAGGATTTATCATGAATTGCTAGTTTTATATTAGCTGACAATCCATCGCAACTCCCTTCCTTTATCAAGATCGGTAATCGATAATGTGAACAAGTTTGGGTCCTATTTTTTTATTTTTTTTTCATGAACGGACTTTTTAGATCCTATCGTGAAAGCAAGGTATCATCTTATATGTTTATAAATATTCTACTATTCCTAACTAACTCGACAATTTTCTGATTTAATTTGTGACATCTCTAAATGTTTGACGTTATTTCGTCAACTATACTATTATGTTCAAATTTCTTAATTTAATTAGTTGCTTCATGTGCTTATATTAGATCAAATAATTTGACCTTAAATTAATGTTAAAATACAAATTAATTAGCCATGATTAGTGGTAGGAGTTACTTACTTTGATATTTTAACTATGAGGAAATGATCAAAGACTAGAGTTTCTTACTAGATTAAAAAAGAAAAAAAATTATGACCAACAAGAAAACCCTTGGCTACTTTTCTAGATCTCAGTATACAAGTTAGCCTAGCACATAAGTGCTGACATTACAACTAAAATACATCAAAGCATTTCTTGTTTAGTACTTTATATAAGCTTGCACACCAGTGAATTCCAGATGCAACAACTAACAATCACCAAACCTCGTGGTTGAGTGATAACTGGTAAATACTCCTTCATTTTTTATCACAAGTTTTAGGTCTGAGTCCTAGGCATGAAATTACATTTATAACGAGCGTTTTACTCCCAAAATGAAATTTCGCGGTGCAAATTCAAATTAATCGGATCTCAAACAAATACTGGACGCCGGGTAAAAAAAACAAAAAAAAAAAAAAAATGTAACAACTAAGGCACAACAAAGCATGCAAAAAAAAAATCACCAAAGTTGCGGTGGAAGTGAAAAGTACTCTTACATACTTATATAGCAAGAATCAATATTTAAAGGTGGTGTAATTTCTGTTGCTAATCCAGATTGGTCGGACTCGAAAGCGAATACCGAAGATCAAGTGAGAAACTTATAAAATGATGTAATAGCTAAGACACAACTAAGCATACAGATGTAACAACTAATTAAGAACCATGAAAGATTGCATGGGTGAAGCGATAAGTATTGTTCCGTCCTTAATCAGATATTTTGGGTTCAAGCCTTGGTATCATCTTGGGTTGCCTTTGGTAAGGACTGTTTTACCTTCAAAGTGAGTCTTTTGGACACGAATTCAAATTAGTCTTATCCGAAATGAATATCGGACACTAAACGAGAAACTTAGAAAAAGATATACCAACTAAATACACACAAAAAAAAAGAAGCATTTTTTTAAAAATATATATAAGGTATCAGTGTTACTTATCAAGATTCAAGATTTTAATTAAAGGTGGTGATGCATTTGTCGGATTTCTGATGATGCATTTCTTCCAAGACATGACCACACTACCTAGTCCACCACCAGCTGGGACCTTCATGTATTAATTACTACTGCTACAGTTAATCAAAGTATTAATTAATGAGATTGTTGGGGCAGTTGTTCTTTCCACGTTTTTTCAAAAATCTTTTGACACATGGAGTAATATGTAGCGTCTTGGTTCTAGTTCCTCCTATCTCCACAATTTTAAATTCCTAGCTTCTAGGTGTTTGGCCATCAAATTTAATACGCAGATTGAGAATGAATATATTATATATATATATATATATATATAATTTGAGGTGAAAGAAATAAGTTCAATTGAACTTAAAATATTATGTCGTAAATCTTAATCATGTATTTGTAGACGTATGGCCAAAAATTGTAGGTTCATTTGTATAGTGCAAAATGAATACTAAGATCAAGAGACGATGACAAATGGCAATACATGTCTGGTACTCGATATTTATACTAAATTAAATCATTAAATCAAACAAGCCACAAATTTTAAAAAAAATATTTTTTACCCTTAAAATGGATAATAATTGAATTTGTACGCGGTGCGAAGGATACGCGGTTTGATTTAATACGAATAACTATTAAGCGATAAATAATAAAGCAAATGCGAAATAAAACAATCAAACCACAGTAAAGCAACGATGGATCTTGGGAAGCGACTGATCAGTTGGCTCGGGTCCTGGGAACCGGGCTCATGCTACAGTGGTTAAGTAATGAACAATGATAGAACACTTAGAAAGATGGATGAACACTTAGAATCAAATTGTATTTCTCTGTATGTTTTTACGTGTCAAGAACTGGCCAAAAGTAAAGGCCCCCCCTCTTTATATAGTAGAGGAGTCCTAACCCTAGTACAAGTCTAAATAAGGTACAATATCTTCAGTATCTGACGAGCGAGATCGGCACCGCCATATCCGGCTGATGACGGATATTTCGGGCCCTCACTTATCGTGATTAACTGCCTTCCCATCCTATCTCGGTATCTAGCTCCCATCGAACTCAACGACTCGGGACCAGATGAGGTTGGTCTACCTACGATCCAACGCTTGATTTTGACCCCGATTGAGATTCGTCCGATCGATCATTGGTCATCATGATCTTAATTCCCTTGTCGGGAACCGAGGATATCTTGTCCTTGGTTTTGCCGGTATACTAATATACATTAGTTAAGCATAATTAAGTGATACAAGTATATATATATTTATTTAATTAGTGTAAACATTAAGTGCTGAGAAATTGTTCTCAATAATAAATGAATTAGGCTGGGAAGAGTGAGATAAGAATTTATCCGCACCAGATGTATATACTAAACCATATCATATTACTACTATTAAGCGATTTAGCGAGGTACAAATATATACCTATTAAATTAATGATGATTAAATAAGAAAAATATGTGTACAAATACATGTCGTCTATTAATTTGGTAGAAATATTCGATGCAAGCAGATTTTTAAATAAACATATAAATTACAATCATAGAAGCAAACCTTTTTTTTTTTTTTTTTTTCCTTGTATCACACAGAGACGAGGTGGCAGACAAATCTAGTCCTAACAGTATCCTTCACTTGCAAATCATGTTGTCTAGAAGACGAGAACCACTCATCAAATCATCATTTGCAAGCAATTAAATAATAATCACTCAAATTATTTAGTATACTAATTAATATCCTTCACTTTTATATATTCCTAACAGTTTTTTTTTTTTTTACCCCCCCCCGGAGCTCCCCTTTGTTCTCTTGGTGACTTGAACTCGCAACCTTCGGGTTAAAAGTGGAAGGCGCTTACCATCTGAGTAAACTCCTAACAGCTTGTTTAGATGATTGTTACCAATAATATTGTATGATATTATTATTTTAAATACAATGGTTGTTCCGATTGTTACTTATATTTATTGTATTATACTATTACATTTATTGTTGTGTAATTAAAATTGTTATTTTATGGAACGATCGATTTAGTGTCCCTTCATCTTGCTCTTACTTATTATGTAGTAGTTTTACTTTACTCTACACCTAAATTTTTTTTATAATAACTCTTTTCCGTGCCTTACTTCTTCTTCTTCTTCCTTCCTTTTTTTTATTTTTTTTTTATTTTACAATTTTACAAGTTACTCCCTCCTGTCCAAAATAAATGGATTTTGGGGCGTCACACTCCTCTTAAGGAAGTTAATTAATTAATGGGTTATTTCACAATATCATCCTTTTACTTTCCTCAAACTTTTCTTAAAGGTAGAAATAGTGTGCTATTTAAAATTCCATTTGAGAGAAGGGTAACTTTGAAATAACTTAATACCTCTTTGTGCTTTGAAAAATGTATTATTTTGGACCAAAGAAAATGACAACAACAAACAGTGTAATCTCTGAAAGTGGGGTCTGAGAGGGTAGAATATATGCAGACCTTAGCCCTACTTTTATAGAATTAGAGAACCTATTTTTGATAGACCATCGGCACAAAAAACGCTTTACCAAAACAGGCTGGAAAGAAAAAAATAACGACAGTAGAGTGACAAGATAGGCACAGCCGATGAAGCAACAAGTAAAAATAAAAACGAAGTAAAAAAACACTACGTAAGTACTAAATAGTAATACTACTACTAATAAAGAGAAAAAGATAAGAGGAGACTAGCCCCCTATCCCTCCCACGTTAAGGTGCTACAATACTCGACTACTTACTAATCATCTACCCTAATCCTCGTTCTCCAAACCTTCCTATCTAAGGTCATGTTCTCAGTAAGCTAGAGGTATGTCATGTCCTATCGAATCACCTCCCGCCAATTCTTCTTTGGCCTACCTTTACCTCTCCTAACACCCAATATGGCCAACTTCGCACACGGCCTCCTCAATGGCCCATCCGTGCTCCTCTTCTGCACATGCCCAAACCATCTTAGCCTAGCTTCCCTCATCTTGTCCTCCACGGATGTCACTCCACCTTGTCTTATATAACTTCATTCCTAATCATATTTCTCCTAGTATGCCCACACATCCATCTGAGCATCCTCATCTTCACTACCTTCAGAACATGAGTTTTTTTACTAGCCAGCACTCTGCCCCTTACAACAAAGTAGATCCAACCACCACTCTGTAGAACTTACCCTTAAGCCTTTGCGACACATTCTTATAACACATAACCCCAGAAGCGAGCTTTTATTTCACCCACCCCTCTCCAACGCGATGTGTGACATTCTCCCCGGTGACTTGTATGGACACAAGATAATTGAGACTTCTTCTCCTGAGTATGGTTTGCGTATCAATCTTCACTTCCACCTCCGCCTTATGTGCTATGTCATTGAACTTGCACACCAGATACTCAGTCTTAGTCCTACTTAACCAAAAACCTTTAGACTCAAAAGTTAGTCTCCAAACTTCCTGTCTCAGTTAATTCCATCCCACCCTCGCGCACGTCTCGTCAATCAACACTATGTCATCTGTGAATAACATAAACTATGGTACCTCCTCCTGGATGTGCAACGTTAATTCATCCATCACTAAGGCAAACAAATACAGATTAAGGATTGAACCCTAGTGCAACCCCATCACTACCGTAAAGTGATGTGAGTCTCCGCCCACTGTTCTTATCTGTGTCTTGGCGCTACCATACATATTCTTAATTGCCTTGATGTAAGCCACAAGTACACCTTTGGAGTCCAAACATCTCCACAGAGCCTCCATGGTGACTTTGTCGTAGACTTTTTCTAACTCAATAAACACCATATGCAAGTCTTTATTCCTCTCTCTGTACTGCTCCACAAGTCTCCTTACAAGGTGAATGGCTTCAGCGGTTGACCGCCTCGGTATAAATTCGAATTGGTCTTTAGAGATGACCACACCCCGCCTCATCCTCATCTCGACCTTACTTTAGGCAAAATGTAACGGACAGAGACAACTACATTTTATTTTCTACATTATTCAATAAAAAACTTGTAGGTAATGCCTAGCAGGGCAAAAATTAATTTAAATAAATAAATAAAGGACACCCCTATCTCTATCACCATCTCACAAACTTTCATAGTGTGGCTCAGTAGCTTGATACCCACCCATGTTCTTGTACAACAAGATCATTGTACTCCAACCCCATTTTTCTGACATTCTAGCCGTCCTAAAATCATATTAAACAGCCTAATCAGCCACTTCATACCTACTTCGTTCTTCCAAAATTCTATTAGGATCTCATCTGACTCGGTCGCTCTTCCCCTTTTTATCTTACAGATCACCCCCTCAACCTCTATCAACTTTATGTTCCTACAACTCAATGTCTCTACGACTCTCAGAGTGCACTAATTCTCCTAGCAAAATATCCCCGTCCCCCTTTTAATTTAAGAGCTTATGGAAACCATAATAGCTAACTTCGCCGTCTTATACCGCTCCCTATTCTTCCTCTGATCCTCTTCATTTATGCTTTCCATTAATGTCATATACGCAACCTTCTTGGCTTCAACTTTGCCCTGAACCTTCCTATTCCACCGACATTCCTTTTTACGGTGATAGAAATTCATTTATTTTGAATTGAAGGGAGTATTCTTCATGTTGTATGTGATATTATGAAACAAATAATATAATCAATCTGGTCTAGATATTATATTTATTACTAAAACATACGATACAATACAATATAATATAACATATATTATGAAAATGATATATTATAAAAGGAGGAGGACCCTCCAAACAAGCTGTAAAAGTATGTTAAAACAACAAGACAGAAAGAAAAATAAACAGAAGAAGATACAAACAAAATATTATTAATTCAATCAATCCCTTCTTCTTCTCTCTCTGTATGCTCCTTGCTTTTCCACAACACACAAAATTCCACAAAAATTAATTCTTATTTTTCTGAAACTCTCTCTCTCCTCAATCCTCTCTCATTTGCCCCTTTTTTTTTCTCCATTGCCAGAATTCTTAAGCAAAAAAAAAAAAAAAAAAAAAAAAAAAAAAAAAAAAAACAGAGAGAGACCCAAATTCACATTTTTCATTTTTCACATCTTGGTTTGCATAAAAGATTGTTTTTTATTAATCAATGGGGTGATTTTTCTTGTAAAGATTGGATTTTTAATCCTTCTTGGGTTATTTGGAGATGATGGGTGTTTCTATTTATAGAAGGATGTAGCTGGACAATAATTTTCTTGAATCTTGATTAATAAAGTTGTGAACTTTAACATGGATTTTGATTTTTAAGGGTGGTAATTAGATGGGGTTAATTGTTCTTGGATTTCTTGGGGGCTGTTTGGCTAATCTAAGTTGGTGAAAATTTGAGAAAATTAATTATAAAATTGTTGTTTGTGAAATTTATTGAAGTGGGGTTGTTGGTATCACCATGGATCATGTTGTGGGTGGGAAGTTTAAACTTGGAAGGAAAATTGGTAGTGGTTCTTTTGGTGAACTTTATTTAGGTATGATGGTCAACTTTTTTTTTTTTTTTTTTTTTACTTAATTTCCTTTTGCTTTTGACCTTTGTGTTTTTAGTAGTAGTAGTTTTTTTTAGCTTTTCTTTTGTGTTTCTTATGTGTTTTTTTGCTTCTTGTTGCTTTATTTGTGTAGGTGTGAATATACAAAATGGAGAAGAAGTTGCCATTAAGCTGGTATTGGTTGCTCATTTCTATTAATTTTTGCTGCTTAGTGCTTAGTTCATGCTGTTAAGTTGTTTCTTTGTTGTTGCGTTATGTCGAAAAAATTACAAAAATGGTCCTTTATGTTTGGGAGTAGATTCAAAGTAGTCTCTAAAGTATGCTCTGAATAGTTTTAGTCCTTTAGGTTTGCCCCAAGTTAACACTTTTGGTCTTTGTCAAATATGTAACCAACTCTGTCGGTTAGATTTGACACGAACTGTAAAAAGAAAAGGTCTTAGCAGGAACGCACATTTGGAAGTACAATTTTTGCAGTTTCTGCTATTTTTGGTCTCTTTTTAGAGTTTGGTACAGTTTATTCGGTGCAATTTTGCCATATTTTTTGTTAGTACATTTTTTTGTGTTGTAGTTTCTAGGATTTGATGGGACTTTCCTAGGGCTTTTGATTATTTCTCTTTTTTCACAGTTCTTGTCAAATCTAACATACAAAGTTCATTAAATATTTGACAGAGCAAACTTAAAGGACCAAAACTGTTCAGAGCATAATTTAGGGACTATTTTGAACCTACTCCCGAATATAAGGGACTATTTTTGTCATTTTCTCCGTTCTGTCTGTGTAGTTATGGCAGACTGAACAGAAGATAATGGCCAGAGACTTGTATGTCAGTGTAGAGGATAGTATGGAAGTTAGAAAACCTTTAGTTCTAGAGGACCGCGAAGACAAATCATTTAGAATTGGAATGAAATATAGGGGAACAAATACAAATGATTCATACTCATCCAAAAGAAAAGATGATTCATTTGCCTTCTGGGTCGAGCTCGTCACACGGGGCTTGCCTAGTGCGGGTTATCTCTCCTGTGTGGTTTGCGGGGTTTACCCTGTGCGCACCCAAAGGGTAGCGGCTGCGATTCCGTTGTCATCAAAAGAAAAGATGATTCATATAGTTGACCCCAACTAACTTGAGATTGAGTTGTAATTGTTGATTGAATTATTAATATAACATTTAGCTCGTCTTTTTAGTTATAACACTAAAATTGGTAAGAAGCAACAACTCTTTTGATTCTGCGTTGCACTTACGTATGTTGTTTTTTTTTTTGGGTTGAGGATTTACACTTATGTACGGTTATTGTTTTGCTCGTCCTAAATCAGGAATCTGTCAAGACAAAGCACCCTCAACTTCATTACGAGTCAAAAATATATATGCTTCTCCAAGGAGGAAGTAAGTCTTTCTTTGTGTCCTTTACATATTCTCAGCTTTTTATTGATGATTCAACTTTGTTGATTACTCTAAAATACCTATCAAAAGAAAAGGAGCGGGGTTTAGGTGGAATGCCAGTGAAGCAGTGTGATATGCTACTTGTCAGGAGATTAAACTCACTGACCCCTTCTTCGCTAATTATGAGCTTGAATGGACCTTTTTAATGACTTATTAGGGTCTTTTCTGTCCTCTTTTATACAATGATGTCTGTTCTGTTTATAAAATATTTTGGTAGAATAGAAATTGACTCAAAGTAGCAACCAATTAGTTCTATGTGTTTTGTGTCTAATTAAAGAAATTTTGGTTGGGAATGTTATGAATAGAAATTGACTCCTTATCTCTGCCATTAATTATGAAGCCGGGATTCCCAACCTCAAATGGTTCGGAGTTGAGGGCGAGTACAATGTAATGGTCATTGACCTTCTTGGACCAAGTTTGGAAGACCTCTTCAACTATTGCAATAGGAAGTTCACTTTGAAAACAGTTTTAATGCTTGCGGATCAACTAGTAAGTAGTTCATTGTCATGCAAACTTCTTCCAGAGATTAGCTTTTTTATAACCACTGAGTATGAGTCTGACGTAATAATCTTGCTCTATGTCATGTTCAGATTAATAGAGTTGAGTATATGCACTCAAGAGGATTTCTTCACCGAGACATAAAGCCAGACAACTTTTTAATGGGCCTAGGTCGCAAAGCAAATCAGGTATTTGTTCACGTACTGTCAGAGTTTGAAAAAAGCTTTGAATATATGTCATGTCAATATTCCTTCACTGCTTCACCTAAACCAGTGTAGGTTCATGTCAATCCTTGCTGATTCAGTTGTTATTTTTATCAAATTTTAAAGAGTTAATACGTCAAAACTCCCCTAAACTTTTCATGTTTTGTCAGGTTAATACTTAAATATGGGGTGTTGCTGTTACCCCCCCCCCCCCCCCCCCCGCAAAAACCACACACACCCCGCACTGCCAACTGGCATGGAGAGTGGCCCTCACTCTCTTTGTAGTGTGCAGGAGCTAGAAAATAGGCTAAAAAGAGCATTTATGTGGCCATAATGTTGGAGGAATAGCTACTTTTTATCTAAATTTTCTTAGAGTAGCTCTTTCATACCTCTTGGGTTCTGAATCCAGACTTGAGGTTGGCTAAAGCTCATTCCTGAAATCTGTTTCAAAAAAAAAAAAAAAAAAAAAAAGCTTATTGCTGAAATTTTATTGCAGAAATACTTTTGAAGCAATGAAATCTTTTTTTTTCTTTTCCGGTGAGTTATTGTCGGGTTGCTTCCTTGGGGTTATGTTGCTATTTTTGGTAGCTTCTCATGCTATTTTAACCTCCATTTCAATTTATGTGGCACACTTTCCTTTTTAGTCTGTTCCAAAAGAATGTCATCTTTCCATAATTAGAACAATTTTACTTTAAAACTCCCCTATAACCCTTACTGAAATGATTTATCGCCACACAAATGTCTTAAGGTTTGTACCTTATCAAAAAAAAAAAAAAAGTCTAAGGTTTGTTTTAGATCACAAATTTCAAAAGTTTTCCTTTTTTTCTTAAACTTTGTGCCTAGTGAAATAGTGCCACATAAATTGGGACGGCGGGAGTACTTAAATAGGAAATGCAACTTGACAATCAGTTGGAAGAGTTGATGGTTCATTTTTGTTGATTGTCTTGTATAATGAAAAAGATATTCATGGGTGGTGCATATTTGAACTTATCAATGATGGTTAAGACAGGACTGCCTAATTGCGTTCTGTATGAGAATGGCGGATTTTCCTCGATAATAGTTGCTAAAAAAAAAAAAAAAAAAAAAAGAAGTGATGCCCTTCAGAGGATAAAAGGAATGCCTAAGAAGACAGTATTAACGGAGTTATGTTCTTTTAGACATATAGTTCTGTATCATTCATTTCCAATTTCAAAGCAAACATTTACCTTACAAAATTATAGAACATTTTTATCTATTGTGCTTCAATGTTTGTGATACCTTTACCAAATATCAGTGCTGAAATAAGAGCTTCGAGGAAAAAGATATGTTTCATATTTTGAAAGTCGTTATATGGCAGTAAAATTGATTCTAACGCTAATGACAGGTTTACGCCATCGACTTTGGGCTTGCCAAAAAGTATAGGGACCTACAGACTCACAAGCATATACCATACAGGTAGTCACACTTGTTACTTGACTGGTCCTTGCAATTGTCCTTTTTATCTTTTCACAGCTTTAGAAGGAACGGGATGGTCTTGTTTGATTCTCTTTCACTGCTCCTAGCAAGTCTCTATTGTCAAGATAAGCATTAATTAGATTCAATAGTCCTATGACCTAGTGTTTTTTCCTCCACTGGAATCCCCTCTTTAATGTTTTTGATGTCATAAACATCATACTAGCAATTGAACACTCAAATCCTTTGGTAGTATATTACATAAGCATTAATTAGATTCAATAGCCGTATGACCAACTATAGGATGTCACTGAGCCTTTTGAAAGCCAGGTAGAATTTTGTTCGACGGTAAATTTGTTAATTATGAGTTTACTTTTTTGAAAATGCAAATGTTTTTATCATATATTCTTCTTTTATATCGAAAAATCCCCAAGGACGAGCTGGCACATGGTTCGAAACTCAGTGGATAATGGATCTGCCCCCTTTACCCTCCACTTAAATACACCATACTTTTGTCAGCGACAGGGTTCAAAGTCATGACATGCGCCTAATCCACATATCACGCTCTGCGCTCTTACCACTAGACCAAAGCCCTGGGGGCATTTTTATCATATTCAGCAACAATAACAACATACCAAGTTCAGTTAGACAGAAGAAATGGTGGAGATTGGTTCCTGCTTGTATTTGGTGGACAATTTGGAAAGAGAGAAACTCTAGGGTTTTTGATGATAGGGGTAATCATGTGCAGGATATTAAGATGAAGTGTCTACTTTTGTTTCACTTTTGTGTAAAGAATGCTACTTAGAGGAGGAGGTTTCCTTAATAGATTTTATAGGGCAATTGTAACTGTTGTTTAGGATTTTTGTTGGCTGCGGGGACTTCTCCTCTGTAAATATGGCTTCAGCACTGCCCTAGTGCTATCAATACCAATGTTACCAATTTCAAAAAAAAAAAAAAAAAAAAAAAAAAAAACAACATACCAAGTGTAATTCCACAAGTGGGGTCTGGGGAGGGTGGTGTGCACCCAGTTGCCCTACCTTGTGAAGGTAGAGAGATTGTTTCCGATAGACCCTCGGCTCAAGTAAAGCATATCAAAATCAAGTATGGAAAGGAAATGCAGTAGTGAAGAAGCCATCCTAAAAATAAAAGAGAAGAGAAAAGTCGCAACGACAAATAATACAGTAACCGAAGCAAAGGAAACAACAGGTAATAATAAAATCAAAGAATAAGATAGTAGGAAGTAAAAGTAACAATAGTGATAAGGGAAACTAGACAACGATCGACTACCTACTAACCTTCTACCCTAATCCTCAACCTCCACATCCTCCTATTTAGGGTCATGTCTTTGGTAAGCCGCAGGTGTGCGATATCCTGTCTACTCACCTTTCCCCAATACTTTTTCGGCCTACCTCTACCTCTCCTCATGCCCGCCACAGCCAACCTCTTGCACCTCCTCACTGGTGCATCTGTGCATCTCCTCTTCACATGCCCGAACCATCTCAGCCTCCTCCCTCATCTTGTCCTCCACGGAGGCTACACCCACCTTGACCCGAATATCTTCGTTGCTGATCCGACCGCTCCCGGTATGCCCGCACATCCTTCTCAACATCCTCATTTCCGCTACTTTAATCTTCTGGACGTGCGGTTTCACTACATTTAGATTAGTGGAGTATGAAATTTTATTCATCTCCTACTCTATCCCATTGAGATTGTTGTAGCCAACTTTTTTTCTCGTCTCCAAGTGTTATTGAAAGGAAGAACCTTCAGAAAGATCTTCACTGTTGATGGCCTTTGCATCTGTTGATTGTTTGAACTGACTGGCACTGCTAGATTGTGTTATAAAAGCTTATATCAATCTAATTTTGGTTTTACACTTTGTTTCTTTCCCACAGTTATGAAGTTGTATCTGGACTGCCTCTGATGTGTTTTCTTTTTCAATATCTTTCAGAGAAAACAAGAATCTGACCGGCACAGCTCGTTATGCCAGTGTCAACACAAACCTAGGAGTTGGTAGGTGTATATTTAATTATGTTGTCAAATAACTAGGGGTACACTGAAGCTTTATAGTCATTTATAACTCATAAATTGTTGTTTTTCTTTCTTTTGTTTTCCTGGCCAGAGCAAAGCAGAAGAGATGATTTGGAATCTCTGGGCTACGTGCTTATGTATTTTCTTAGAGGAAGGTTGGATGTTAGGGGTTTCACCTTTTCGTTTTAGCATCTTTGTGTGTATTTGTTCTAAATTGTAGACTTGTTTGCTGACCTCGTGACATATTCTTCTTGGTTCAACCTTCCATGGCAGGGACTGAAAGCTGGTAGCAAGAAGCAGAAATACGATAAAATCAGTGAGAAGAAGATGTTAACTCCAATAGAGGTGCTTGTTATGATCATCAAAGCTTCTTATTTACGTGACACCATCATCACCTTTTGTGAATTACGAGAGAGAAAATGACAAAAATGGTCCCTTAAGTTTGAGGGTATCTTTAAAATAGTCCCTTAAGTATGCACTTAACAGTTTTGTCCTTTTAAGTTTGCCAAAAGGTAACACTTTTAGTTTCTGTAAAATATTTACCAAACTCTGTCTGTTAGATTTGGCAAAAACAATGGGAAAAAAGATTTCACTATAAACACCAAGAAAGTTCCATCAAATCCTAAAATATGCAAAACAAAAAACTACACTAGACACTAAAAAGATATAAAAATAGCAGAAATTATACCTCAAAAAGCTGCACCAGACTCTTGAAATAAATTTAAAATAGCAGAAACTACAAAAATTGTACCTCTAAATGTGATTCCCCCTTAATTTTTTTCTTCATGGTTCCGTTAAATCTAACAGGCAGAGTTCGGTAAATATTTGACAGAGACTAAAAGTGTTAACTTTTGGCAAACTTAAAGGACTAAAGCTGTTAAGTGCATACTTAAAAGACTATTTTGAACCTACCCTCAAACATAAGGGACCATTTTTTGTCATTTTCTCAATTACGAAAGCATCCATCATGACACCCCCAGCTATCCTTATGTCATATTATCTAGTCGAGCTATGATGGAAGCTCTTCACTACAATCTGGTTTCTGTCAAAGTAGATCATTAAATGTATTGATCCTGGCTAACCCTATAATTATCTTGAGCTGGTTGTGGATAATATCTGGCCCTAGTTGCGCTGGTTTGCTGTTGATTGCATTATCTGCTAGCGCTATGGATCATCTGCCGAGGCAATTCACACATGATTCAATTTTTACTGCAACAGGTGTTATGCAAATCCTATCCTTCAGAATTTATATCATACTTCCACTATTGTCGATCATTACGGTTTGAAGATAAACCTGACTATTCATATTTGAAGAGGCTGTTCAGAGACTTGTTTATTCGTGAAGGTAAATAATATTCCCTCCATCCCAATTTATGTAACATATTTGACCGCGCAGGCATTGATTTTCTTGAATCTTGTGGTCTAAAACAAGCCATAAACATTTGTGTGGCTGTAATTCCTCTCATTAAGGATAAAATGGAAAGTTTAAAGTTAAATTGTTTCTAACTAAAGAAGTATAACATTCTTTTTGAGACAGACTAAAAAGGATAAAAATGAGTACTTTGCTTTTCTTTTACATATATTTGGGTCCAAAAGTTGTCTAATTGCAAATCGGTCTTGTTATCTTTGACATATTGCAGGTTATCAATTTGACTATGTTTTTGATTGGACCATTTTGAAGTATCCTCAGATTGGTTCCAGTTCTAGAGGACGAGTTAGTGCTTATCAAACTTTGCCTTTGGATTATTACTTTTCACTCTTCTTGGTTATTATGAACGATAGTCATGCATTTTCTTGCTACCAGATTCCTAGTGGAAGTGCTGGACTAAATGCTGGGCCGTCTGCTGAAAGACCAGGAAGGGCATCGGGTATTATATCTGAACAGAAGTAGTGGATATTCTCGAAATATACTCTTTAGTTTTAGTAGTTGCATTAATTAATTAAAGAAGAATCTCAATAGGTCGGTTAGTTCCTTTTTGGTCTTTAGTTATTTCGTCAAGACAAGGTTCAGAAACTATATCCGAGAAAATGACAAAAATGGTACCTTATGTTTGAGGGTAGGTTCAAAATAGTCCCTCAAGTATGCACTGAACAGTTTTGGTCCTTTAAATTTGCCAAAAATTAACACTTTGTCTTCGTCAAATATTTATTGAACTCTATCTGTTAGATTTGACGGGAGCTCTGAAAAAAATAAAAAAAATAGCGGGAACTCACCTTTAGAGGTACAATTTTTGTATTTTCTGCTATTTTTGATTTATTTCTAGAGTCTAGTGCATTTTTTGAGCTGTAATTTCTGTTATTTTTTTTTATATCTTTTTAGTGGCTGGTGCAGTTTTTTGTGCTGCATATTTTAGGATTTAATTGGACTTTCTTGGTGTTTATGGTTAAATCATTTTTTCATAGCTTTCGTCAATTCTAAAGAACAATTGTTAAATATTTGACGGAGACTAAACGTGTTAACTTTTGGCAAACTTAAAGGACCAAAACTGTTCACTGTATACTTAAGAAATAATTTTGAACCTCCTCAAACATAAGGGACCATTTTTGTCATTTTCTCGAAACTATATCCTATCTATGAGTTCTTGTTCTAAATTTTGCATATTGGATAACCTCTGGAACATGTGTTCCTTGCTTCATGAATTATAAGTTTTCTGCCCCTTGCTGGAACTTCTGATTTTCTGAGATGCTTCATGAATAAAATTATATGTGAGCTTCTCATGCTGAAGTTGAATAATGTTACTGCTGCTTCTGACAATTTATCGTTGATTGACGCTTGACAAAAATGTTTTAATTTTTGTAATCCAGTTGGACAAGATATTCGAGAGAGATTTTCTGGTGCTGTTGAAGCATTTTCGAGAAGGAATGGTTCCGGTACGGGAAGGCATGGGGAACATTCCAGACACAAGACTTCAGAGGATATGACTTCATCTAGAGATGTGGTATCGATCATTCTCTCTTCTCTAAGAAAGATTCATTTGTTTCTATTAAATATTTCGGAGTTGTTGCTGTTTTAGTTGCCTCCTTATTTGTTCTTACTTAATGTAGTTTAACTAGCTGATCTCTGTATTTTCGAAAAATAAGTACTCCCTCCATCCCAATTTATGTGATGTTTGACTGGGCACGGAGTTTAAGAATGAAATAAAGACTTTGATACTTGTGGTCTAAAACAAGTCAGAGATATTTGTGTAGCTATAAATCATCTCATTAAGGGTAAAATTAGAAGTTTAAAGTTAAATTGTTATTAAATATAGAAAGGTGTCACTCTTTGGGCCTGACTAAAAGGAAAGTGTGTCACATAAATTGGGACGGAGGAAATATAACTAGCTGATCTGAGAATCAACAGTCTAGAGCTTCTCATTTATTCACGTGTAATAACCCTCGGTCTTCCAAAATAGTAGTAGAAATAACTATGCCTCAATCCTTAACGACAACATTTAGCGCGGAGAGGGTAATAGGGGTATGAACATCCCGAATACTAGCATTTAGCCGGGGCGGGGTAGCTACATGTATTGAAGGGGTTTCAATTGAATCCCCCTCGTTAAAAAATATACTGTGCAAATACAATAAAAACTTCTGAAATTGTTGAATCCCCTCATTACATAAGGGAAGCTTCTAGTGTAGTGAGAGAGGTGGCAAAAAATTGTGTTCTTGCATGCTTCTTGTCCTAGTTCTGCCAGTGGATTTTATGCTTGCCTAAGTAGTACTATCAATAAATTTTCTTGTATGTTGCAGCAAGCTGATTCAGAAAGAGGCCATACTTCGAGAAATGGTAGCTCTTCAAAAAGGGCTGCCATTTCTAGCAGCAGACCGAGCTCTTCTGGTGTTGACCCCACCATTACTGATAGTCGCTCGAGCAGATTAGTATCAAGCAACGGGCGCGTGTCTACCACACAAAGAATTCATTCAAGTATGGAACCAAAACCATCACCTTTCTCACGTAAGGGGACATGTGATGACCCTCTTCGGAGCTTTGAGTTCCTTTCGATCAGAAAGTAAAAAAGCATGCACTTGTAAAGAGAATTTCCTGTTTGTTTTGGAACATTGCAAAATCCTATTTAAGGATGTCTTTTAAGTGTTGTATATTGAAAAAAGTTCTCTGTGACAACTGAAAGCTTGTCCAACTTTCCATTGTTCCTTGTTTTGGTTTTGATTTAGAGCTTGAGTTCTGACCATTTGTAAAAGCCTTTTGACTCATCCAAAGAATTGATGAGTAAAATGCTAGAGTTTCATACATGTACACTCGGATAGTATGTAATAAATATTGTTATTGTATCAATGAATGTATCTTTTTCACTCAGTAGAAGAATGATCCTTTTCTCGACAGTAGTGTTTGGACCAATTTGCACATATCTCCAATATTTTATCGGATACTTGTTATTTTTCAGCAGCACGTAGGTATCGGGAAACCTGCAATGTTCAACAAGGCTTAGATCACCTTTCATTTTTTTGGTTCTATTGAGATTTGAATCTTGGTCTCCCATTATTTTCAACCAGTTCATTGACCGCTAACAAAGTTGTGATATGTTGATTTTTTATGCTTTGACATGATATTCCAACTGAGCTACTAAGATTTCCCGTGTTTTAAGAGTCAATTCTTGATATGGTCATTTAACTTAAGAAAATTATCTAGTAAAGTCATTTATCTTCTTTTTGTTCCATTAATGTAATTCAAATTTATACATTTATCTTGCAAAGTAATAGAGGTTGAAAGTCAGTTTAACCAAAAAAGGGCCAAAATAATCCATTAAGTTTGGACTTTGAATTAGAATGATTCTTATTATTTAACATAAGTCACTAACCACCTTTCATTTGTTAAAAATAGTAACATTTTAGTTCAACTCTAACTATGAAGCCACCAAAGAAATGTGATTTGTAACGTTAGAGTTTTTTTTTTTTTAATACTTAATCATTTCAGCGGTGCTAAAAAAAAAAAAATGAAATCAGCTTATATGTGCTTAATTAATTTGGAAACTTAGGAGTTCAATAATAAAATAATGTGATTCATTTATTTGTTAATGAGTAATCTTTGTTGTTGTATGAATTACTTCAAACAAACAAAAAACTAGGGTTCAGGTAGGAAAAAATTATATATAAATATCTTAAAGGATTTTCGTAAAGAAAAAATATAGATGTATATTGGAGGACATCGTGATATTAATATAAAGTTAATGAGTGAACTTTACGTTGTCGATGTTTGAAATTTGATGGGCTTAGGTAAATTTTGATGGGCTTAAAACAATGTATTACTACTTATGGGGATTGTAAAAAATGTTTTTTTTTATATATAAGTATTTTTTATAATTTTTTTAATTTAAATTCTAATCTAAAAATTTACAAGACAATGTTATGTGGTGTTGCTAGTTGTTAATCAAGTCCCAAAACCACAAACAAAATAATCCTAATAATACTTATTAAGTACTATTTTTCCAATACTTTCGATTGCTAGAAATGAGCATTATGTAGGGGATTTTCGTATTAGTGTGTTGGTTTTCGTATATTACAAGTTTGGCGGTTTTTAAAGTCAAGTTTGACTTCAAGTAAAAATTTGGTTGTATGGCTTCTATATGAAATCCCTACCATTCTTTGCAAATATCATGAGTACAACCGTACAAGAAATCAATTTTGTTGGACATAAAGCTTCTGCGAAACTAAATAACTTTTGACATTGTTAACATGTTAGTAACTGATATCAATCGAACCAACAGCAACAGGTCAGTCCCACAAGTGGGGTCTGAGGATGATAGGATGTACGCAGAACTTACCCTACCCTTATGTGGTAGAGAGACTATTTTCAATAGAATCTCGACTCAAAGAAGTGTAATGAAAGCATGACAAAAAGGAAAATACCGACCGCAAAAAGGCCAGATAAACAGAGCAAATGAAGCAACAAGTAGCAGTGAGAATTAGAAGAATAAGATCTACACAAATACTAACTATTGCTACTAGATAAGGAGAAGATGAGAAGAGCAGACTGAGCCCTTGCCTCTCCCACATAAAGTACGACAACACTCGGCTACTTATTACCCTTCAACCTTTATTCTCGACCTCCGAATCTTCCTATCTAGGGTTATTTTCTCAGTGAGCTATGGTTGTGTCATGTCCTGTCTAATCACTCTCCCCCCCCTCGGCCCCCCCGCCCCCCACAAATAATTCTTCTTCGGCCTACTTCTACCTCTCCTAAAACCTGCTAATAGCTTGTTTGGCTAAGCTTATTTTTCTACAAAAGTGCTTATTTTCGAGAAAGTGCTTATTTAAAAAAAGTGAGGTGTTTGGTCAAGCTTTTGGGAGAAAATAAGTGCTTTTGGGGAATAGCGGAAGCTAAAAAAGATAGCTTCTTTCCAAAAGCACTTCATGAAAATCAAAAGTCTTACTTAAAGCTAAGCATGTGAATGGATCCCACATTTGTCTTAAATTAAATTAATTTTACATTTTATGACTACTTAACTTCTTTTTCACTCACACGTTTAGGGAGTGAGTGTGGAGCATTAAAATAGAACTTATAAGCTTCTTTTTCACTCATCCTTTTTAATTAGGATTTCATTCAATGGAGAAAATAACTTAATGCTCCTGAATGTGATTAATGAGCCTTCATGTAATGATAATATTACTATTTAATATTTATTATATTAGATGTTTTATATTTTACTGCATTTTAATTTACAGCAAGAACAAAACGGTAATCCAACTTTGAAGGTAGATCCTTCTCACTTTTAGTATAAAATAATTATTGAATCTTCATATCCAAAGACGTCTCACATTTGCACAAATTGAAATGCAGAAAACAGTACGATTCAACAAGAAAATTACACAAATTAAGATGCATTCAACAAGAAAATTACAAAATTAGTAAAATAAGAGTATTGAAACCAAATTCAACAACAAAATTAATACACATATGAATAATTTGGGAATAGCAAGTATATTTATTTGGTATGATTGGATATTCTTGATAGTTTTAAGAACTTATGGATATAAGTCATGTTTCATGTTTTTCGAAAATAAAAGGTGAAATATGTTTTGAAAAATTATGGCCAAATACATTTTCAAAATTTGAAAAACTTCACTTAAATTAAGTTTTTCAATTTCTTTTTTGGAATCTATGGCCAAACGCTAGTATACTGTTTTTAGCTTGGGGACATACCTTAAAAAACTACTCATCCTTGGAAAGTAAGGTGTATTTTTTACTAACTTACTATTAACAAATATCGTAAAAAAATATATAGAATAGCTCTTTAGTAGTTTCTTGATTTTATAAAACTTTCTTTAATCAATAAGGGTAAAATTTTAAAAACATCATTCATGTCTTCTTGATTACATAAATCACTATTTATTTTAAAACAAAATAAAAAGTTAAAACACCATTTATTTTGAAATGGAGGGAATAATGATAAAAAATACGTTCAAAAATGTTAGATAAAACTTTACTCCCTCCGTCCCATAGTAAGTGTCATCTTAACTAATTTTTTTGTCCCATAATAAGTGTCACCTTAGGAAACCAAGATATAACTTGACTAGTTTTTTTCAATTCTACCCTTAGACAATAAAGTAACATCTAAATGATGATTGGAAAAGCCACATAGTAACTTGGTATTGTTGGATTTCTAATGTCAAAAGGTTTACTTCTTGTGCATGTTCTAATTATGGTAAAGTAGTTTATTTTTGTTATATATGGATAATTTGATAAACTTTACATTGTATTATTAGTTTCTTAATATGCGTATTTTTTGCTGATACTTATTATGGGACGGAGTGAGTAATTCTGTTCATCTCTGCAAATCCTCAGGTACCGAGGTATATAACTGTCCAAAGTTAGCTGCATGCACTGCTGTTCATAAATGGCTACAAATCCACAGATACCAAGATATATATTCCTATGACTGCTATTTATGATCATTTTAGTGGACAGTGGGACCAATAAACTTCCAACAAAATTCAAAAGTTAAACTTCAAATGACCAAAGGAGCACGCTGCTTCCCTATTTAAGGCCACTTCTTATCTTCTTTTTCCTTGAAAATATATATGTTCTGGGGTTGTTTCTGTAGGCATAACTGTTTGTTATTTGGGAAAAGTGTGTTCTTTGAGTGATCAGTTTCTTGATTGAGAATTCAAGAACATATATTGGTCCATATCGTGGGTCTATTTGTTATAAAAGGCGAACTTTCTGGGGTGAAAAGAGTCTGTTTACCTTCAATATTTTCAGAATATATCATGGTGATTTTTCAACTAAAGGTTTGATATTTTTGAGCTTTAGAAATTTGACGTTTTTTCATTGTGGGGGTTGTGTAAAATGTGGTTGTTTTTTGGTAAAATTCAGGTAAAGATTATTTGTACAGAGTGTTATGGAAGTTTTGCGCAGGTCCATTAGTGGATGTTCCAAAAAATGGAGAAAGAGTTTATTATTTCCCACAAGGTCACATGGAACAAGTAAGTTTTTCTTCTTTATTTTTTTTTTTTAAAAAAAAAAAATCTTGGGGTTTTCTTCTGACTTGGTTATGTTTACTATTTTATGGGGATTGTAAGAATTGTAGTTATCTTTTATTTTTTTCTCACCTCTTCTTTTTTCCTGTTTTGATAGTTGTTAGCAGCAAGTCATGTGCATATGAGGCCTAATGATCCATCATTCAATCTTAAACCAAAGATCCTTTGTCGTGTTACTAACATTGAGCTCCTGGTAATTTCTTTTTCATGCTAGTACTTTTTGATATTTCTGTTTAGCTTTAGTTTTATTGTATTTCTTTATTAGTTTTATTGTATTTCTTTATTAGTGTATTTACCCTTCTTTTTATAACCGTAATTCACTGTATTTACCCTTCTTTTTGTAACCGTAATTCACTGGGGTACCTACTACTATCAGTATAGATATCCGTTATACATGCTAGATAATTTTGTCCACCAAAACTTAAACAAATGAGAAGAAATTATCGAATGTTTTTGCTTTCGATGGGATTTGAAATTGCGACGGGTCCTTTTTGAATAATTCATTTGAAACCACACACCCTTAGGTGTGACTTATTTACTTATAATTTTTTCATGTTTATTACTTAGTAATTCATCCACATTTTGTAATGCAAAAGATTTAAACCCCTTTCGCCATAGACTTTGGCTCAAAGATTTGAAATATTATTTTGAGATTATTTTAAATTAGTGTTTGTTTATCATAGTTGACTCATTATTTCAATTTTAAATTTGAAATATAGAATTTGAAGTTTGAAAATTTGTGTTTTTACAACTGTATACATATCAATAAATTGTTGTCAAATAAAAGTAGTTTCTGGTAGAAGTTTTATGGAAATCCGATTAACGTATGTCGCCATTAGGATGGCTAGTAGATCATTATCAACTTCAAGGTGTACACAAGCAAAAACAATTAGTAGAGATTTTCTGTTAGAGATACTTAATAATTAATGACATAAAAATATTAAATTGATTATATAAATTATAATTGCACATACACCCTTTAATACCAAAAAAAAAAAAAGTATATGTACCTTTTGTGTGATTCAAACATACGAGTCTTTTCATCTGTGAATTTGACCAAAAAAAAATATTAGTTGAATCATTATTCGTATTATGAAATATAACACAACAATAAGTCAACATCAACGTCTTAGGTGCGAGCATGTAACACTGATGAACTCTGGGGTTTGAATATAAGCAGTCATTAGTTTTGAAGGTGAAGCAGTGAACCTTTGTCGAAAGTTGTGCCATATAATACTAAATTCTAAAAAGTACTCAAAGGAAAAATAATTATAAAATTATGATAGACAAAACTAACATAAAAGTAGTAGTGTACCTTTGTTTGCAAGAAAATGCTGAACGTATACCAAGTAGTGAATATTTTGAGGGAAGAAGCATATAATGTTGTGGTGAAAGACCAAAGTTCATGCTAGTGACTCGAGTATTTTATAGTTTCACTTGCTGGTGATAAACTTAGCTAATATTTATAACCAAAGGATCAAATGCCTTCTTAAAAGGAACGAGGGAGAGAAACACCGAACCAAAAGTTCATTCCTTCTGTAATTTTATTCAGACTAAAATATAAATGATTAAAATTGAAATCAAAATCAAAATACAAACATTGGAGTATATATTCTTTTTCTGGAAAAATGCTGAATACATTAATACTCTGAGACATAGCTATCCTTTTGTGTTGGCTACAATTATACCGTTTTTGACAAATTGACAATCTTGCTGTTATGCTCTGTTAGGAATGTGGAAAATTAGTGAACACAGGAGCTTATCGCAAAAGACTTCATGGAATCGAGTTTTTTTGCATTTTAATTTTTTTAGGTAATGTTTATCTAAAATAAAAATGAACTCTAGACATAAAGCAGGATATGTTGTATACAAAGTAGTGAATAAAAGTTTCGCTTGTCAAAGCATGAAGCGAGATATGATAAGAACAGAGAAGACAAAAGAATCAAAAAATAATAAATAAATAAATAAATTAAAAAAAACCACAACCTGATGGAAATTAAAAGACGCAGAAAGTGGGGAAACGGACAAGCTCATATTCACAATAAAAGCTTGCTGATGTGGGTTGTTTTTAATGCAAAAAAAAAAAAAACTGAAAAGGGACTTTTACTTTTGGGTCAAGGACAATGGTATATATCAACTTTTAAAAAATATTATGGTAAAATAACTTTTCACTCTTTGATTTTCCACTTTGATAATAATATGATGATATGATTATATGATAAGCACTAATTCAACTTTTAGATATCCATTTTCAAGTTCAAACCTCAAATACGTTTTTTTGTTTTTTTATGTCAAATTGCAACCAACTCCTGTCGGAACGTCTGCTTGATGAGTGGCTTTTCGCCAAAAAAACTATTGTAGGTTGACCAAGATACTGATGAGGTCTATGCTAAGATCACTTTGACACCTGAAGCGCCAGATGTAAGAAGTTATGAAGAACCTCTTTTCTTTCTTGAAAATATTATGTTGTAGCTAAGTTGTTGGACTCTCCAAAAATGCTGCCGCAACCGCATCGGATCCTCACAAAATGCACTACTTTTGAAAGATTCGACACAACCAGTCGACATATTTGAAGAGTTAGCGCAACATAGTGTTGTAGTATTCACTTGCTTTTATACATTTTGGTGATTGACTTAGCTGTAGTTTATCTGTTCATCTAATTTAGCAAGCCGAGCTGACTAGTCAAGATTCAAGCCTTCTTGAGTCTCCGAGGCCTAAAGTTCATTCCTTCCGCAAGGTTTTGACTGACTCTGATACGAGTATTCGTCCTGAACTTTCTCTTTTCTGGAAACATGCTGAAGAATGTTTTCCTCCATTGGTAATATTAGCTTATCCCTTTCGTATCGGCTATAGCCTATGCCCTTTTTGACAAATTGATGCATTAGTTATCTTGCTGTTATGCTTTGTTAGGATATGAACCAGGAGACGCCAACACAGGAACTCATCGCAAAAGACCTTCATGGAATTGAGTGGCACTTTAAACATATAGTTAAAGGTAATTCTTCTGTTTCATAGTTGTCAAAGGCGGTGCGCTTAAGCCCTGACGCGAGGCGAAAAAACATGTTGAGCGCTTCACCTCGCTTTATGGGCGCGTCAGTGCCGTCATCAAAGCTCTAAGACATACTTTTCCTTGCCAATGAGCGTAATACTGAAGATGCGACACTAAACAATTGACTTTTCACTTTATTGTAAGTTTTTTCAGTTTCTTTGTCCACAGATTTTTGTTCATGCTTATGAATATTAATCTTGGACTACATAGACAGATTTGTATTTTTTTTCTCTCCATTTGCGCTTAAAGCCCCAAAAGACCTTAGAGCTTTTTTGCGCTTTTCACTTTTGATAACACTGTTCTGTTTGCAGTGATAATAGAAGATGTGTGTTTCTTTTTTCAGTTTGTGTCAGCCTGCAATGAGAAAACAGCAATGAAAGCTTTACCATTTTTAATTATAATAGCTAAAAACTCACTCTTGGTTGCTTTAATTAACAGGTCAATGTTGGATGCATTTCCTAACTACAGGGTGGAGTACCTTTGTTGGTTCCAAGAGATTAGTTGCCGGGGATTCTTTTGTATTCTTGAGGTATCAATCTCTGATCCTGGTTTCGTGTATGGTTATGATATCCGATTGTGTAAATTTTCAAGACTATTGCGTGACATATATAATAGCACGTGTGTGTGTGTGGGGGGGGGACAAAAATATAGGGAAAGGCAAGGGGGTTCAATTGAAACCGGCCCCTTCGGCTGAAAATTACACTATATATACAAGATATAAAAAAAAAAAAAAAAAAATCTTGGTGTGTATATATAGCAGATGAATCTCTGTGGCTTCTTCATGTGTTTAATTCTTCATAGTTTGAACTCTCTTAGCGAATATCTTGGCTCCGCCATTGTGCTTTTGAAGTGTAATGATTTATCTTACACTATCAGTGTCTTTTAACTTGTTATAGGCAGGTTAATTATCTTTTAACTTAGTTACTATTAATGTTTATCGAAAAAATTTACTTCTAATAATGTAATTACCAAATAACAAATGATCTGATAGTGTAATTATATTTTTACACCGTCAATGAACTTAAAACACACTTATTATAACTGTATTGTGTGGGTATTTGCCTGAAGGGGTGAGAATGGAGAACTATGAGTTGGGGTTAGGCGGGGTTCTCTCCCGCGGGTCCCAGTGCCATTATCGCTGGAATCATGTGCGAATGAGCACCGAGGGATCCTAGCTGCAACATCTAATTCTGTTACAACCCAAGCTGTGTTAGTTGTTTACTACAAACCGTGGTTGAGGTTTGTCATTTACATCTGTTTCAATTACTTCATGCCAGAGAGAGAACATACAAAGTCATTCATATATTCTTCCAATTTTCAGCCTTCACAAAACCTTCAGAAGCAATCAGTTCATCATAGGCCTTAACAAATACTTAGAGGCTGAAAAACATGAATATTCGGTTGGCATGCGAATTAAGATGCATCGGTTTGAAGGGGAAGAGAATCCCGAGAGAAGGTAGTGAGATATCAAATTTATAGAAGTCTTCATATTGTTTGTTAATTTGGCAACTGTTAGAGCTGACTTGTATTGGATTCTTGAGCTATTCCTTGATGATTTTTTCAGATCTACTGGCACTATATTCAGGATTTCAGATTCTTCATCGTATTGGAAAGATTCACCATGGCGATCATTGATGGTTTGAATTAGTTGATATCTTTGTTGAATATTCATAATCAGCAATATTGTTTTTTTCTCTTTCAGTTGGTAATCACATTTTCCTCTGTTTGTTTCAGGTTCAATGGGATGAGCCTGCATCCAAGTTAAGGATCGACAGAGTTTCTCCTTGGGAAATTGAACCTTTTTATCCCCTTGTCCAGCAAATAACAACGAAGAACAAAAGGCATCGACCAAATGGTGAAACCAAAATTTCAGGTGGAGATGAAATTTTTCAAGATTATGGAGTTTTTGTTTTGTTGATTGTTGATATTCAGAGAGTGTCTAGTATAAAGGAAGTCATTTGCTTAAAAATTAAGTTAAACTTTGCATGCTTTACAAACTGATAAATGCACATTAACGTCTTATGTTGAAGGCCTTAGTCAAAGCAAGCATATTTGTTCCACAAGAAGTCGCACCAAGGTATCAAAGAAAACTTCCCTAGTCAATTGCATTTTTACAAATTTGTTATTGCCTTGTAAGATATTATCGAAACTCTAAACATTTTTTGTGTCTTAAAATATAAGGTTCAAATGGAAGGGGTAGATGTGTGTCGAGCAGTAGATTTAACCGCACTGAAAGGATATGATGAGCTTATAAAGGAACTTGAGAAGATGTTCAAAATCCAAATACAAAATAAATGGAAAATCGTGTTTACAGATGATGAAGGGGATATGATGCTTCTGGGTGATCATCCATGGATGTAAGTTTCTTCTTCCCTTTAGCAATTCGAGACTGAATAAAAGAACTCTTGCTACTTCCCATATCTTAATATGTGACTCAAATACTTTATTTGCAGAGAGTTTTGCAACATGGTGAGGAGGATTTTCATTCGTTCTAGTCAAGATATGTAAAGTTCAAGAACGTTCGGTTGTTATCTTTTTGGGTGATGAAAGATATTATTGTAAATTAACAAACAACATTAAAACATACAGATGGACCAATAGTTCTTGCGTAGCAGAATTATAAGGTCGATGATGGTTAGGCTTGGAGGCTGCTCCTTAGACATATATCCGGAGTAGAATGGGGTGAAGGACCTTCTCGTGAAGTAAGGAGCGAGAAAACAATTTTTTGATCATTTTGGTTATATGACAGTTCCTCCTGTATTTGCTACGGAAGCTTTAATAGACTAATAGTTCTTGTGTAGTGGAGTATTAAGGTCATTGATACATAGCTATCGGGAGCAGAACAGGGTGACAGACCTACGCAACTTTTTGATCATTTTGTTTATATGTAAGTTCCTCTTGTGTTTGCTATGGAAGCTATAATAGCAGACAGTATTACTTTTGCTATACAATTATCGGATAGTCCCCCAAGTGGATGTTTGCTAATTTGAATCATTATGTCATCTCTTTGACTTCATTATCCAAATATGCACAAAAAAGGAAGATGTTAGACATACTGCAATGGTAGATACTTCCCTTTTGTTCTTTTATGTTAGGCTGTGGGAATGAGTAACAATTGTGCCAGCACATATGTATATACCTACAGACTCTGACGTGATCTTTTTATTTTGTATAGCTAAGTTTTCGAAAGCTTATATCCTCTTCATTTCATAGTTTTGATAAGTCCAAATGTTATTTGTATCAATGGGTCAGATATTTGCACAAGGATGAGTTATTTATCCTTCTTGTTTAACAGCGGGGTTTGGATAAAAATCCAACCCTTTGCAACACATTCCTAGCTATATGGACAAGCAGGGGTCTGGCTTCAACCCCCACCACTTTGGTGGTCCTTAAATAAAATAAAAAAGCACCAATTGTGCCATTGAGTCAGGGATGGCAACGGGGTGAGACGGGTGTGGGTGCTTATCACGAGTTTGAATCCTACCGCAAACAGAAACCTTGTGTAGAGGTAGAGGAATGAGTCTGTTATCCATCAATTCTCAAACCGTGCATAGGCTTGACCCTTTGTTTCATTCAAGGAACATATTTTACTCCCTCCGTTTCAATTTTTGTGAACCCATTTTCATATTTGAAAACAATTTATCTTCATGCAATGATATATAGTCATACAAAATATGTGCCTCATTTTACACCACAAGTTCAAAAGTTTTCTCTTATTTCTTAATTTTCATGCCCAGTCAAATAAGTTTATATAAATTGAAATAGGGGGAGTACTAAATAACATCTGTAAATTTTTACTTGCACCATGGTTAAGTGATATAAGTTTACGTGCAAATACATGTTATGCATCTATTGATTTGGTGTAAACACCGAATATAAGAAACTTGGTATAGAGAACTATGAAACTCTAACAATCAGATCCATCTCCAACATTTGATAATTAGTTGACTATTACCATAACAATAAGTTAATACAACAATTTCAGCAATACAAGGTTAAAACAAACGTCTATCTACCACTAAAAAACTGTTTAGCTTAGGTAACCTTTACCCTAAATATTCTCACACAATGATCAGCTCCGCAGGAGGCAAGCTGCACGGTCTCAGAATCTTCGCTCTTCTGGGGATTTCTCCAAGATAGTCGTTGAACAGTGGACACGTGACATAGAAATGGATCGAATTTAACAGCAAGAGAAGCATTTTGGACTGATAAATGCCCATTTAAATTCCATAGTTCAATCAGGCCATTTTCCATTCCCACAGCAAGAAGCCCGCGATTGCCATGGCTGTCTAGACCTAACCAAGACAGGGCAGTGACACTGCTTTTGAAAGTCGGAAGTGTCAAGAGTAGCTTCACCGAGGTTTCATTTTCCACGGCCCATACTTTGACAGTTTTGTCCCTTGAACCGGTAGCAAATTCATGGCCAAATGGGTTCCAAGAACATGCCCATATTATTCTTTTATGTGCTTCTTGCTTAGCTACAAGCTGGTAATTGATCTCATCAGTTCCTGTATAACACAAAGACGAGTTTGAGCACATGACAAAATAACAACTAGAACAAAAAGTTTCATCATGAGCAAATGAGAAAAGTTTATGTTTGACGGTAGGTTCAAAATAGTCCCTTAAGTATGCACTTAACAGGTTTGGTCATTTAAGTTTGCCAAAAAGATAACACTTTTACTCCCTGTCAACATATACCGAACTCTGTCCATTAGACATGACGAGAACTATTGGAGAAAAAAAAAATTAGGGGGAACTCACATTTAGACGGACAAATTTTGTAGGTTATGTTATTTTTGATTTATTTCTAGAGTCTAGTCTTGCTCACGATGCATAAAACTTAAAGGCAAAGCCGATAAGTAACAAACCTTTATGATCAATTCGAAAAACAGAGAAGTGGCGATCTCTTGAAACAGCCAACAGATACTGGTTATCATGAGAGAACTCCATTTGGGTCACTGTTAAACTGTGAGACTGCAAACGGCCAACCGACTTCCACGTACCAACTTGCCATAGCCATATTTCAGCAACCGGTGCTGATTGAGCCTGCAGGATTGTATATCCACTGCATAATTAGTATTCACAATTAATTAAAAAAAAATTACATCATTAGAAGTTGAAAGGAGTATCTAGAAGAATATTGTGAATGCCATCACGTGTCGCTATATTTCAAAAAGGTCTCCAACAACGTAAAGAAGTTTTTTGAGGTAGTGAGCCTCACCACTAAGTTATACAATATGAGCAGATTGGTGTTTGATTTCTCATAAGAGTAAGAACGCCGCAGGATCAAACCCAGCTACTCCTTAACTAGCCCCCACATCAATAAAATAGAGGCGGCTTCTAATGGTCAAGATATTGAAGAAAATTAACACCATATATGGATAGGCGTATTCTATTTTTTTATTTTATCGAACCATATTAAGAGGCTGTTTGGCTAAGCTTATAAGCTAGTCAAGCTGGCTTATAAGCACTATTTAGATAAGCTTAAGTGCTTATAAGCCAAACTCAGCCAAAAGCCATAAGTTAGTCACCCTCAACTTAAAGTTGTTCAGCTTATAAGCACTTTTTAGTTTGACAAAATTATTTACTGTTTTATCCTTAATAATTTTTTTTAATTCTCAAATTTCTTTTTCCAAAACAAAGTTCCTACTTCTCCTCCCTTCCATATTAGTCATTCATCCTTCTCCATACAAAGATACTTTTTAAATTAAGGGTATTTTAGTCATTTTACTAAAAAAGTTGTTTATCAACACTTTTTTACCAAACACATCAACTGGTTATTATTAGTTTCAGCACTTTTACCAAACAAGTAACTGCTTACTAATTAAACTAATTTCAGCACTTAAAAATGCTTATCAACACATAATACTTATCAGCTATTTATAATCATCTAACACCAAACGCGCTTTAAGAACAGAAACTGGAAACCAACTTTATCAGGGCACTTAGCAAAAGTATAACCAAGTTGACTGCTATATAATGGGATATTCAAGTAAGCATATGACAAGGAAAAACCATGTGTCGACGTTAACATCCAAAAGAAGGGAAACAAGGGAAAGGACGCTAAACCTTGCAGGAAGAAGCTACAAGCTTTCCATGGTGATCACAACATAGAGAAAAAAGCTCATTCCCATGACCATAGAGTTTGTGTGTCTCAGGCCATAGAGTATGCCATGCCAATTGCTCTTCAATAGGTGGCTCTGTCAAGACAACTGGAACTGCTTCCGGAACAGTTTCTAGTGTATCAAAACCTTCCGTATTGCTTCTGTCTGTTGGTGTCGATGATGCTGCAAAAGAGTGTATGAGATTTTAAAACATACAAGAGTCTTCAAAGGAAACATTCAGGATAATCTCTATTTGTATCAGAACACTGTGCATGAGATTATCACAGCTCTTTAAGCAAACTTAGAAAAAGACTCAGTAACACATCAAATTAAGCCTAATTCAACATGTGGTTAAGAGAGACAATGACAAAAACTGTCCCTTATCTTAGGTAGTAGGTTCAAAATAGTCCCTTAAGTATCAACTGATTTGCCAAAATTGTACAGATTTGGTCTTCATAAAATATTTACCAAACTCTGCTTGTTAAGTTTAACTGGAACTTTGGAAGAAAATTATTAACCAAAAACACCAGAAATTTCCGTTAAATTTCCAGAAACCACAACATAAAAACTACACCAGACACAAAAAGTAGACCAAAAATAATAGAAATTGCACCTCAAAAAGTTGCACCAGACTCTTAAAATAGACCACAATAACATAAACTACAAAATTTGTACCTAAACAAATGTGAGTTCCCGTTAAATATTTTTCATTTTCATAGTCCCAGTAAAATTTAACAATCAAAGTTCGGTAAATATTTGATGGAGACCAAAGGTGCTCAATTTTAGCAAAACTTAAAGGACCAAAATTGCTCAAAGATAAGGGACCATTTTTGTCATTTTCTCTGGTTAAGAGGTCTTTACAGTTAATTTTGACAGGTCAACAACTCAGTTATATATCACCCCATAACATCAAAGTGATGATGGAAAAATAAATGAATATCTTATGTGTTATTATGCAAAAATGATATCACACAGTAGACTGGAAAACTCACCCTGAACATATATAGGTTTCTGCGATAGACCTAAAGCAGACATATTTGCCCCTAATATCTGCACATCAGCTTGAATGTCAGCAGAAAAACTAGAGTCGTCTGACGTAACATGGCTCAATGTCTTCAGAAAGGATAGAGGAGATTCAAAAACTCTGGCAACTTTCTCGTCTGCCCCGCAGACAAAACGATGGTTTCCTTTTCCTTTGATTACTGTGACACAATTTATGTCATGACCATGAACTTGAGGGCGAGCTATTTCATGCCAAGATTCTTCATTCTCTAAGCTTGTATTATTAAGCCAAGGAGCAAATACTCTAGTTGTCTGCCAAAAAAATGAAGATTGAGCTCAGAAGTTTGATAATGTATTCAGCAGAAGAGAAAGTAAACATCAAGAGATAAAATTCATGGGTACTTGACCATTATAATCCCAGTTCAAGACTAAGCATGTAAAATATTTCCAAAAGATACACTTGTGACACATAATTAAAGTTTAAGAAGCAAATCAGGAACTTTTGCAAAGCGGGGTAATATTTCCTACCTGAACTCCTTCCAAAATCTATACATCACTGACTCATATAAGTCAAACATGAGCTTAAATCAGTTTGAGGAAATATTACTTGCAGTAATATTCTTTCTTATTAACAAGGTGTTTATTAGGCAGGAAAATCAGAAATGTCACCAATTTGACAATTAGCTTAATTCAACGTATACCATTCCAAAAAAGACTCCGAAAATCTTGAATTTCTAAGTGCAAAAAGATTACCTGATCATGACTGACAGACATCATATATTCCCCACATCTAGCCCAGGCAATGTCTGACACTGCAGCAAAGTGTCCAGATGGAACTTTTTGTGGCTTCCAATCATCAAAATCAACACCAACATTTTTCCAAAGGTGAAAAGATCCACCATATCCATGAGCTAAAATAGAATCTGCATTTGGACTCCAGTGCCCACCATAAAATCCCAAAGCACAGTGACTTAATTCCCCAACGGTAACTACATTCATCCAGATACCAGTTGTCTTTTCAGGTTGCCAGATCATCATTGTCTTATCCATTGATGCAGATAAAATGCTTTGAGGTTGAAAACACTCAGTCGATGGGGGCTGCCATTCCACTGAGTATACCCAATCTTCGTGTCCAATGAGGAGAGATTCCATAGAGATCTGATAAGAGGACGAGCCAGCTACAAGTACAGGACCTTTAATGTAAGAAGCCAAGCTTGTTTGTTGCTTCTTGTTATTAGCTGAAGAGTCTTGTAAGGTCATCTTCCATATGCGTATGCCTTTGTCTTGAGATGAACTTACAAGTAGAAGACTAGTTTCACCATTCACGTACACAGGCAATGAGAGATCTAAACTCCTAATCCAGTCTGTGTGAGCCTTTAACTCACAAGCACGAGCAAACTAGGACATAAAAACAGAAACATAGGTTTATTATTAGCAAAGGAGATGGTTAAGTAAGCAAATGAACAAGAAATATGAATTGCTGTTTCATACTTTTCCATTTCTCTCACCACAATATAGATGAATTTTGCTGTCCAATCCTCCCATGGCCAGAACCAGCTGCTTGCTATTCCCTGGGAGCTCTGCTAGTGAAAGAGCAACCATAGGTTTCTGACCAACAAACAGAGAATCCGAGCATGACAATTTGCAATCACCTACAAAAGCCAGAACAAACATAAAGGTAATATTAGCACTAGGGGTGGCAAAATTATCCCATGAGAACATGACCCGCCAAACGAGCTCAAGTTTGGGCGAGTCAGCCCAAATTGACCCATAGAAACCTTATCAAAATATTTTAAAAAATACAATTTTCATTGGATATGTTATACATAGCCATAATAAAGAAAGAAATAGTTTTATTAGGTACTTAAAAAGTTATAAACAATCAAATAAATTAAAACTTGGTAAGAATTGGGCGGGTTGGGTTATGACCCGCTTTTTAGCCATGTCAGCACAACCTATTTCAACCCAAGTAACTTTTGGGCAGGTCAATTACCCCATCTTGACCCGCCCAAATTCAGCCCAATCCGCCCATTTTACACCCCTACTGATCATCATGTAACAACTTTTTTTATTGATAGGTCGATCATCATGTAACGACTAAAGCTAGACTGTGAAGCAAATAAACTATGTCCTCACCTCCACGAGTAGATGGAAGTACTATTTCCCATACATTCACAGTGCCATCAGAGGATGCAGATGCAAAAACAGCTTCTTCCTGAGACACCATGATCGCTGTGATGCAGGTAACACCTTTTTTGTGGGCTTGTGGCACTTGTAAGACATATCTCCACTATCGGGCAGCAAAGAAAATAATAAAGAGTCAAACATGAATACTGGCTGTAATTGAAGAATAATCTAGTGTTGTTTCTTTAAATTCTCAAGCAAAGACTGCAACCAAATGCCTTCTTACCTACTTAGAGAACAGAGATGCTAATAAATTGTGCTTTTAAGACAAGAAAATATGAAGGACTTCAAGGCAAATACATCTTTTTAAAGGAGAATAATAAAAAAATCAGAAAACAAAGTGTAGATATTATAACTGACTATTCTAGAGTCTTGTGAATATGTTTCAAGGAAATTCATTTCTTCATCATTTTGTTTCCTTCACCACTACTTTAGAGATAGTAAAACAACTCAAATGGTCATATACCAGCTTACCATCTTGAACTGTCTTTTCATCTTCACCCCTCCCATTCCCTGAAAATGAAACGTCTTTTTTGGTATGACGGAAAACATTTTCCAGAAAATATTTTTCAATTTTCCCATGTTTGGTTGGTCAAATGTTTTGGAAAATATTTTCTCTAGGAAAAGAAGTTCCTTAAAAATTAGGAAAATGACTTCCTTGATTGTGTCCTCCCCACCATTCAACACACTCTACCCCCGATCCCCACCCCCATAGCCCCCATGCCCCTACCCCTACCCCCGCCTCCAACTCCCATAGTATTTGCCTAGATTATACACAAATGCTTTTGGGACAATATTTCTGCTTACCCAAACACAAGAAAATAAGTACGAAAACCACTTATTTTCCAGGAAAACATTTTCCTTCATACCAAACACACCCTCAGTTTATCATTCTTTTCCTATTGGGGGTTGAGGGGACCAGTGTAGGGTAACAAGAGAATATTGGAACACGCAAAGGACTACCTTGGCATCCACAAGAGAATACTCCCATAGAATTATTACACCTTCTGCATCTCCAGAAAGCAAAAAATGTTGTTCCATATGCTTAGCTGCAATAGACAAAGCTTTATTCAATAATTGATAGAAGCTGCAGGGACAGACCTTACTCCTTAGGAGCATTTGTTTATAGAAGCAAGGAAATAAAAACTTCTCTAGAAAAGTAAATATTTGGGCGGGTTCTCATATTCATTAATACAAGAGAAACAAAAAGACATAACAACCACAGATTCTCCCTCACCAACAAAAAGGAAAAAGAAAAAGAACGTTTTATAAATTGCTCATTGTTTCTACATTTAGCAAACTATTTACATTTAGCTTAAATTTCCAGTCATTACAAACATGTATAATATTACATATTTAGCAACTTGAGTGAAAAGGTGATGAGTGAAGCAGGTAATTTGTATGTTATCGAACAACTACATTACGCAAAAGTTATGAGCAAGTAAAAGATCTAACATAATATTAGTAAATTAGGCTTCCGTAGGTCCTTCCCCTGATTTTCAGCTGAAGTATTGTACTATGAACAGCTAATGATACTGGTCCTCCACAACCACTTGTATAAGTAAGACTAGTAAATAAGTTAGAAGTGACCTAGACGGCGTTTGGCTAAGCTTATAAGCTGTTTAAACTGGCTTATAAACCCATTTTGGCTTAACTACGCATTTAGTAAATACCTTAAACCCTAAACCCTAAATGCTTATAAGACAAAAGCAGCCAAAATCCATAAGTTGGTCGTTCCGAACTTATGATTTTCGGCTTATTTACTACTGTTTTATCCTTGATATTTTTTCTAATTCTCAAAATACCTTTTCCAGAAAAAAAAAAAAAAAAAAAAAAAAAAAACGAACTTCCTCGTTCCATATCTGTGTTCATCCTTTTCCCTAAAGAATTTATCAAAAAAACAGCTTATCAACATTTTTTTGCCAAACACATCAATTGCTTATTATCAGTTTAAGCACTTTTATCCAAACACATAACTAATTAGTTAACGGAACCATTATTTTATACCACTTTTAGCAGCAAAAATTATACTTACTTCTATCACCTAACTCTCAAATTGTGCAACCTAACTAACTAATGTAGGAACAACTGTATCAAGGTGTCAAACATAAGCACACAAATATCTAAGGTTTAAAAAAAAAAAAAAAAAAAAAAAAAAAAAAAAAAGAGGCAGTACCTTTGAATGCAAACTTGCTATTGGGAAGCCAAAGTGTACAATTCACAGAAGCTTTATGACCAGGTAGTGTAGTCAATATTTGAGCAGTCTGATAAAGAAAAATTAAGAACATAAATTTCAAAAAAGAATTACATCTTAATACATTGAGAGCCCATTAAACTTGTCATTAAATTTCATTTACATATACGAACTATGGTTTGTTCCAATTGAGCAACTAAACACATGATAAAGTGTTCCAATTAGACACTTTTAATTCAACTTTTCAAAAAAAAATTACATGCCATCTCTAGTGCGCATTTAATAGATAAGTTAAGCACTTACCCCCTGTTTGGATGGTTGTTTCCCGTGGTTCATTAATGTATGGTTTTCTATGAAACCATGTTTGTATCCATTGTTCATAAAATTATGTTGTATGGTGTTGTAAACCCGTTGTAATTCTGTGGTTATATAACCATGAAAAAGTTCAATTTTTGTAACCATGGATTTGGTGATTTTTGCATGGTTACGTATTTCATTTCTCCATTATACCCCACCCCCTCTTCCACCCACCCCCACCCTACCACCCACCACCCCCCCTTCAACCACCACCCATATAGACAACCACTTCACCCCCACCCTACCACCCACTTCCCCCACCCTCATCTCACAACCACCCACCTCACACCACCCACCCCCTCCCCCACCATCTACTTATTTTTTAAAGTTCCTATTTTATCCTTTACGTGAGTTTATTAATATATATAAACAAATTTCTAATTAAGAGTTAACGGTATTTTAGTAAACTTACACGTTATTATACAGTACCATACAATCAAACCAAACAATAAAAATGTTATTAAACCACAACGAAAGATACAGTCTATCCAAACATTGTGTTCATTAATACAGTACAATACAATACAATACCATACCATACCATACTGTACATTAATGAACCACGGGAAACAACCATCCAAACAGAGTGTTAAAATATGTCACCTTATTTAATTATACGCATTAGCCTCAATAACCTGTAAAACCTCAAGATTTGTTCCAATTGAGACCGATGTGTATAATTAAGAAGATTGACATATTCTATGTCTTTAACTTTAACTAGGCATAATACATAAACATGCCCTCAAACTTGGTCTCAACTGGTAAGTATGCCCTCCAACTTTGGTTGTGCACAAGTAGGCACCTCAACTTGTACAAAGTTGAACAAGTAAACACAAATACTGACGTGGCAATGACATGGCACATAAATATTGGAGGTGCCATGTCAGCGCCACGTCAGCATTCGTGTTTACTTATTCAACTTTATACAAGTTGAGGTCCTACTAGCTACTAGCACACACCTAAAGTTGGAGGGCACGCTTTTGGTTGAGACCCAGTTTGAGGGCCTATTTATGTATTATGCCACTTTAACTACACAATAAACGTTTGAATGGATCAGTTTTATTACGTGTTCAAGAGCTCAATTGGAAAAAAAAACAGTAATTTACTGACAAGTTTTAAGGAGTTAATTGAGCAAGTGAAAAAAAAAAAAAAAAAAAAAAAAAAAGGGAAAACCTTTGGGTCGAAAATGGCAACGGCATTTTGGGAACCGAAAGAGAGTAAAGCAGAAGCACCCCAAGAAACGTTATTAACAACTCTGTTACAGCCTGCTCCTATAAACACTCTCTCTACTTCCATATTTTCAGTCGACGGAGACGGCGCTGTGACGGCGGCGGAGGAATTGCTGCCGTTAACGGAGCAGAGAAGGAGCTTTTACTTAGTTGCAATTCAGTAGAGCTTAGGAATCTTATTTTCAAAGCCCAAAATAGGCCCAAAACTTAGATTCGCACGAATGGACCCAATGTTGGGGTGGCATTTTTGCGCGGATTTCGTTCATTTTGGGGTGGTCTTTAATTTTTGTCCTTCAAATTGGTAGCCTCTAAGTTATACTTCGCATAGTATTTTTAAGGCAGAAATTTACAAATTCGGTGCATGTAAATTTAAAAACTTTAAATTTTGTCTGAAGGAAAAAAATTAAAGACAATCTATTTTTTTGAGGGCAAAATATTAAAGACCACCCCTTATTTAATTTGATTAAGGAGAGCCTTGCAAATTGCCCATGTTGGGATGGCCTTTAATTTTTGTCCGTCGACACTTTAACTAACAAAATGGTCGAAAATATTTTCTGGTATCGAAAAAAAAACAAAAAAAAGAAATTTAGATCTATGGCCTAATTTCGCAAAGTAAGATTTCATAGAAGCTATACATATTCGGATAAAGTTACGTAAAAACTATGTCTTGTCCGACATAAGTTCTGTACAGATGAAGTTATACAGAACTATGCCAGATAAGACATAGTTTCTATGTAACTATGCCTGAATAGGCGTACTTTCTATGAAAAATTTGTCTTGGGAATTTTTTTTTTTTTTTTTTTTTTTACTCTGCTGAGATCGAACCCAAAATTTCTGATTTTGTAGACCATCGAATAAGGATACTTTGGCCCACAAAGTTTTATTAAATGAAAAGTAGAGACAAAAATTAAAGACCAGCGATTTGAGGGACAAAAATTAAAGACCAGTCCATATGAAGGACAATTTGCGCAATTTTTTGGTATGTAAGCCCAATTTTTTTATGGACCCAATGGCTTTTGAATGGCTTATATTCGGAAACGTCCCGTTCTTACATCACCATTTTAAATTTGGGAATGACCGAATAATACTACTTAAGACTCTATATTACAAAACATAAGGATATTTTTCCTTATTTATAAAATATATACCAATAAAATTATAAAATATACCAAATCTGGAAAACTTAAAAGCCCACCCTTCACCCTTTTTTCCTTATCTCTGTTTCGTACATAAAAGATCCGCCCTATCCTTCCTTTCCCCTTCACCCCGTTCTCTGTTTCCTCCAAGAACCCACCGCCCCATCCTTCGCTTCCCGCTCTCCCTGTTCTCTCTTTTTGGTAAAGTATGGATTGACGACTTCGAAAAGGAGAATCTCAATTGTGATCTATTAATAGTAACCCCAAATTCCGACTTCTTTTTTGGCAGCATATTTGAAGAACACAAATTTGGAAAAACACCATTCACCATTTTTGACAAAACCTTTTGATTTGGTTGATGACCCTTCATTGGATTCGGTTATTTCTTGGGGTAGCAATGAGAAAGCTATGTAGCTTGAGACCAATTGAAGTTTTCAAGATTGATTCTTCCCAAGAATTTCAAGCACTCCAGATTTGTTCGATAGCTAATACATATGTGGGTATCACTTTAGCACAAAACCAAAAATAAAAAAATAAAACTGGCTAATGTGTTAATCATTAGTTCTCCAACTAGTGAGAAGCGGCAAAACAGGGAAAATTTGTGCAAATTTTAAGCCCTACGCGAGATTTGAAGCATGTTTTTTTTTTCTCGAAATTTCAAAGCGAGATTCAAATTTGAGTTAAAGTTGATAACTGTACGCCTAGTTTGTATGAAAATTGTATATTAAGTTTTCTATTTTGTTGTTGTTGCGGTAAGTTATAATTAAATTTGTATTAATATTGTATGAAAGTTGTATACAAGATTATTATATTTGTTTTAAATTCTCAAAAAGCTAACATGAACTGCATACAATTTACGCAGTTATATACATATTTCATACCGTTTTTATACAGTTTTCACATACGAAAAATGTGAGAATCCTAAGCCTTGAGCTAGATATACATATTTCATACAGTTTTTTTTTTTTAGCTAAATTTTAAGCCTTGAGCTAGATATACACTTTTCATACGCAAAATTTTAAGTGAAAATTGTAAGCCTTGAGCGAATATTTTCGTATATGTTTTGTAAAAAATCTATCGTTATGTTTTATAAATAGAAAAGTATGATCATATTTTTGTAAATGTATGCTATTCTTATGTATATATATGTCATTAGTAAATTTGGCCGCGCTTCGCGCGGTTATTTAAAAAACAAATTGACAAACGAAGTTTTCTCTAATATTTAACATTAACTGTTAAAAAATTAAACATGATCCAATAAAAAGAAGAAAAGAAAAACACCCAAAAGCACGAAATAACGCTTTCCATTTGTAACCATGAGACCATGAAGAAGAATGAACATGCTCAGCAAAGATTAACCAATTTATATCCAGTAAGCCTTCGGCATAAAGCTTTAGGGAGAGATTCTTGTCAGCCTGATGAAAATCCTTTTCAGATAGCATTGTCAAATGAGTAACATTTTTTTGCTAGTTTTGCCATGATAGGTGAAGAGTCTTCCGCTTAAATCTTCTATACAATAACTAAACTGCATTTATTTCTACAATAATTAAAACATCTATTCTTGCAAATAAAAAATAAGGAGAATTGGCGTGAATTAAAATCCTGGGGATACAAAAAACTTACACCAATTTTAAAGCAAATTAAATACAAACTATAGGTTTTAAGCAACCAATTGAAAATTTTGAACCTTGGTTAGTAGGCAGACTTCAAAATTTGAGCATTGACTCGCCACAATAAAAGATTCACTACAAAACCAATTTAAAAAGGTATCATAAAGAGAAAAAAATGAAAAAGTAACGGGAAGAAAAAAAGTACAACAAACACATCCTCCTTAGTAGTCTAGGACCTTAATCGTAAGAAAATAGATGACAAAAGAAATACATAATCAGTGCATAATCTCTTGACTTTTGTCGACACCTCCTCTCGCAAACCGATCAACATTCAAGAGCCTTCTTCATCGAGCCAAATAAAAGCATGAATCTAATTGCAGTGATGATATAAGGCATTACTACTTCAAATATGGAATGAAAAGGATAACATTGGATGGATCTCATGAAACAAAAAAGTATGAATTTATATGGATAAAAAATGGAGGAATACCATAAGGTATCTTAAACTTTTGCTTTTGGGGGTTATAAATATGAAAAGCATGGGCGTTATTAATAGCATTAAGAGTAGAAATTAAATAGTAATTGAATACGAGTTGTGAAAGTGAAAATTTTAAAGCAAATGAATGAGAGAAAAAATAAAAGAAAAAAATTAACTACAAATGATATTTAAGTGCTATAAATTAACTACAAATGATATTTAAGTGCTATACCTACGTGGGGTTTAAGAAAAACGTTACTTTATCAGGCTTTCTTTTTCTTTGTTATTCCATTGTGCTAAATAAATGGGTTAGGAGAATTAAATGAGGGATTTTTGAATTTTTCAGAATAATTAAGAGGAAAAAAATAGAGAAAAATCCAAAAAAAGGAGAAAAAAGATAAATAGGATCTACACACAGGTTTAATTGTTTATACCACAAAAGTACTTTATATTATATATAGATTCTTCCTATTTTTCTTTTGCTTAGGACGTGTCCAACGAACACGCCATTCCTTATATGTCTTTAATTACTTAATATATTAGACTTATTTAAAGGTGGCAATCAATCAATCCATTTGTAGTAATCTGCCAAATTTAAACGGATTTAGTTATGGTCCATCTGTTGGCTTGACCAACAAATGAAATTCAAAATGATCCATCAAACTATCTTAGCCAAAATGGGTCAAATTAATGTAATCTACAAGTCAAACTTCACCCAAACTCAAATATATAAAATCAAATTTGGAGACATGTTAACTTGGAAGAACTTACATTAACTTTCACAATTTATTTAAAGCAAAATGAAAAAGGATTAAAGTTTGGTCATATTAAATGAATTGGATCATGATCTATCTATTGATTTGACCTATTTTGGCCTCGCTTATTTGCCATCTCTAAAAAAAAAAATACTGGGCAGGAATTGTATCGAGTGTTTGGACATTTTATTTGGGCATACATCCGAAACAATAACATCATAAATTACAATATGTAATACTTTTACAAGTGAGAACCATGAAATATCCCAAAAGTAGCCAGCGAAAAGTGATGATTTGTAAATTACTTAAGTTCTATATTTTGGTTAACGAGTAGGGTTTAATCGAGTGGTGGATTAAAAATAATTTAAATGGTGATCAGATTTAATTAGGAAAAAAGGCGTCACGTAGTAATTTTATGTGGAGATATCAAGATTTAACAGAGTAGGGTAAATATAGCTTTTTTAAAGAGTATTAGGATAAATATATAAAAAAAAATTATAACTAAGGTGAAATATACTCCCTCCATCCCAATGTAAGTGTCTTACCTTTGTTTTTTAACTCTTCGTTGTTTGACTTTATTTTATTTAGTAAGTTAAACAACAAATTTAGTATCACAAGATTTAAAGATATCTCTCCCGTCATTAAAGTTTTCAAATATACTCCTGTTTTAATGGAAAACCCCAACATAACCCGATTTCATTTTTAAACCCGACCCAACTAAATGAGAATGTGTTTCCCGCTCCTGCGCCTAGTGGTTCCAGATTTAGTATTTGGGTTGGGTTTAAAAATGAAATCCGGTTATGTTGAAGATTTTCGTTAAGACAACGAAAATTTTAATGACGGGAGGATTATTTTTTATTCAAATTTATAATGGAGTATATTTTTAAACTTTTTTTCAAAGTGGAGGGGCATTTTTGACCCTTTTCCCAATTAAAAATAATCACTTTTGAAAAAAATAAACTCGGCCGGCCTGGAATGTTTGTGTACGAAACAATTTGCATACAAAATTAGGGCACGCCCACTTCCATATCCACTGAACTGAAGTATTTCCAGAAAGAAAGATGAGTAAAATTTCTCTCAATGGTATTATTCCCTTTAATATCTCTTTTCTTGCTACTTTACATTCTGGTTTGGAAATTACAGTAAGAGCTTATTATTCAAGTCATAGTAGTACATCCATTTCGGGTAAACTTTTGGTAAATAGTAGTAATTTTGAGAATGTCAAGTGTTTAGATGATGCTGTTACTCTCTTCCATCAAATGGTTAGAATGAAGCCTCTTCCTCCTGTTGTCGACTTCTCTAAATTATTTAAGACTATTCTAAATATGAAGCATTACTCTGTTGTTGTTTCTCTTTTTCAAGAAATGCAGAAATTGGGTATCCCAATTAACGGATACGTTTTGAGTACCGTGGTTAATAGTTATTGCCTGATGCATCGTGCTGATTGTGGGTTTTCGATGTTACCCATTTACTTGAAGAATGGCATTCCGTTTAATGTTGTCACCTTTACCATACTAATAAGGGGATTATTTGCTGAAAATAAGGTCAAAGATGCAGTTGAACTGTTTAAAAAAGTGGTGAAAGAGAAGATTTGTGAGCCTAACCAAGTCATGTATGGAACCGTCATGAATGGGCTCAGCAAAAGGGGCCAGAGTCAAAAAACTTTAAGTTTGCTCCGGTTAATGGAACAGGGGAACACTAAGCCTAACATGTATAACTACAACATTGTTGTAGATGCCCTCTGCAAAGATGGAAACTTAGATATTGCTATCAACCTTTTGAACGAGATGAAGCTGAAAGGCATTCGTCCAGACATAGTCACATATAGTTCACTGATTGATGGTTTGTGTAAGCTTGGTCGGTGGGAAAAGGTTAAGACTTTGTTCTCTGAGATGGTGAACCTTAATATTTATCCAAATGCGCACATTTTCAGCATAGTGATAGATGGACTATGCAAAGAAGGAAAAGTTGAAGATGCCGAGGAAGTAATGAAACACATGATCGAAAAAGGTGTGGAGCCTAATATAATCACCTACAGTGCGATAATGGATGGATATTGTTTGTGCCGTCAACTGGATAGAGCGAGGAGGGTTTTTGATTCCATGATAGATAAGAATATTGAACCTAACATTATTAGCTATAATATACTTATAAATGGATACTGTAAGGAAAAGAAAGTGGCCAAGGCCATGCAATTGTTTCATGAAATTTCTAAAAAAAGATCAAAGCCTGATATTATTACCTACAATACTATTTTGCAAGGTTTGTTTGAAGTTGGAAGAATTGGCGATGCAAAACAAATTTATGATGAGATGCTATCTGCGGGGCCCGTACCTGATATATACACTCATGGCATTTTGCTCAATGGTTATTTTAAGTACGGACTTGTTGAAGAAGCTATGTCACTCTTTCATAAGTTGGAAAGAAAGAGAGAAAATACTGATATTATATTTTACAATATCATCATTAATGGATTGTGCAAAAATGGTAAACTCAACAAAGCTCGTGCTATCTTTGAGACGCTTTCTTTAATTTGAGTGCTTCCGGATGCAAGAACATATAATACGATGATAACTGGATTTTGTCTACGAGGGTTGTTAGATGAAGGTAAAGATACGCTTAGAAAAATGGAGGACAACGGTTGTATGCCAAATAATGTTACTTACAATGTTTTTGTGAGAGGATATCTAAGGTGCAACAAATTTAGTGAGATGGCAACTTTTATGAAGGAAATGGTTGGAAGGGGCTTCTCGTTTGATGCAACTACAACTAAGTTATTGATAAACGTTATTAGGGAGAAACCTTCTGTCCTTGACATGATGCCACAGCTTCATTCGATAAATAAGAAGTGAATATTTCTTTCGCTTGGTTTATTCGGCTACGCTGTGGGTGTGATACAATTTCCTTTTTATCCCTGCAAAAGAAATGGCATGCAATGCAATTGCAGAAGTTGATGCCAATTAGAAAGCTGCCTGAGCTTACCAGGGAGGCTTATTGAGGAGGTACATCAATTTTGATATTTTAAGGTTTTTTCCAGTCTTTCTTTTTCTTAGAAATCAAATGTTTATGCACTCTTAATATGAGAAAAAATGATTTTGACTATGATTTTTTGAAAAAAAAAGGAATAATAGTGAGTTTCCTTATGTGTATACATTATAAGTCTAGTTCTAGTATTATCATTTTCAGTGCTATTTAGTTGTCTTCAGGAACATCAAAATATTCATGTTTCTGAGTAAAACCTCCCAAAGAGAAAAAAAAAAAAAATATCTACTATATTATCTTTTGCCGATTTCACCAGCGTTAACTATTTATAATTGTCTTTTTCATAGGTGTTTCATTTTTCTACTTTTTCTTTCTTTTAATGATTTTCGCATTATTTAGTGTTTGTTAATTTATCTGCAGGTTGCTGCAGGGCAAGTTGATAGTACTGGAATGCTTGCACTGAGTTAAGTTCAGAAATTTTTTGAAAAGGTTTTAAGAGTCACTAGTACTGTTGTTGTAGTATCTTAACGGCTGCATTTGTGACTTGCTTTTCTTAAACTCTTTTCTTCCATGCAGGTGTCTCTAGCATCAGACTCAATGTGCAACTACATGTCTAGAGATGTTACAGCAAGCTTTGGTTACGATTACATCCTTCTGCAGGTAGCCTTTTGTTGTAATTTTTCCCCCTAAATCTAACTTGATTTCAGCAGGACAGTGTTGGTCTTGGCACTTTAACTCCTGTGCATTTCCAGCAGTTTTACAGTTTCTAACCTGGTGATCTGATCTTGTGAACTGAACTATTTGCTGCAACTGTGTATAGTCTAGTGAAAAATGAAAGCTCCAAATATAATGCCTCCATATCTTTTTCAAAATGATTGCATGCAGATTCCAATAAATTATTTCTTGCCCTTAGGTTTTGACACCTTGATAGTAGAACAATGCTAGAATTATAATCCAGTTTAAGTTAAAGACTGACTACCGCCTCTTCCCTGTATATTGCATGAACAGACTTGGTCTGCGCCCTTGAGTCCCCAAATTTGTAGCAGCCCTTCGTTCTTGCTTCCTAATTTACCACTCTTCTCTTCATCAGTTAAGATGTATGTACTAGCAGTTTTTATCTGCTTTCTGTAGTGTTAGAGATTCAGAATGCCAAACTCTGGTATATCTTTTGTAGAGAATCATATCACTGCCTAGATTTTTCTACTTTTTTTTTTTTTTTTTTTTTTATACCACCTTTGTTCGGGGTGTTCTCCAGAAATGGTATACAAGGTAAAGTACCTAAATACCGGGACTCCCAGTTATGATAGAACTAGGGAATTATAGATGAATGGTCAACACCATATTTAGAATATTTAAGAATATTTTGTTTGAGGTTTACATATGATCCAAGAGTACCGGATGCTTTGCTGAAATAGAACTTATTTTCCAAACAGTCGTGGTCAACTAACTTAGAACATGGAGGGAAGGAATTTCTTTTCAAAACGTAGTTCTGTTTGTAATTCTCCTTCCTAGACATAATAAAGTGCATTTGAAGTTTATGAATTTTTTGATAGCTCTGTAATTGTTTGTTTCTATATAAGGGACTCATGTCTTATCTTATACTTCAGCACTGTGTTATAATGCTGGTAACTTTAGTTAGTGAGATGGACGCAGTTGAGCTTTCCATGATTATATGTCCACATGTAGCTTCGTCATAGTTGTCGTTAGGGATATTGAATCATGTGGATCTATCAGATAGTAGTAGCATATATCAATCTTCTTCCATGTTTTTGTTTTTCAGTGTGATCATGTTTCGTCACAAAAATAACCTCGTCTCTAGAATCATTTGAATAATCAATTGTCAGCTTTGATCTTTTGGTAATCTAATTCCCCTTCTTTGTAAATTGTGTTGAGTCAAACATGCTTCCCTTCCCAGTAGCTATGTGAAGCATTTAACCTCATAAGGGGCTTTGTTTCTCCATATCAATTTCCAAGGCCATATGTGATTTTATTTGGAAAATGCCGGATTTGTGTTCCTTCCATTTGGCCTTGTCTGGTTCTGCTTGGAGTCCTTGACATCCTTCATTCACTTGCTAAAAGTGGCTCATTTCAATCATTACACCTTCTTTCCAAAGATATGTTCCATCCATGTGGAGATCAATACATTGTATTGTTGCAAAGCTGAAAATCCACCTATCTTGCTAGAAGAGGGTTTTTAGAACACAAGTTTCAAAAGTCTTCATTTCATTCTTAAACTCCGTGCCCAGTCAAACACCTTCACATAAATTGGTACGGAGGGAGTAGTTGATTTAATTGAAAATATCTATTATGTTTGATTGCTCAGATGGCATTCTTGGTGTCTTCAGGATCGTTGTCTTAATAGAATGTATTAATCTGGATTCTTTTTACGAAAAAGGGCAAAAAATTCCCCTAACGTTTGTGATTTGTCTTATATATGTCCTTTGTTAACCTATCAGCTCATAGAATCCCCCAATGTTATCTTCTGTCTCAAATATACCCCTGAAATTAAAAAGGTCCAAATATGTTCCTCGCACTAACGGTGGAAGCCACGTCGGGGTATGTTTGGACCTTTTTAATTGTTTAGGGGTATATTTGGACTATCTCAGATTCGAATGGTGACGAAGTTTTGTAACATATATTGTATATCGATCTTTATCGAAAATGGAATTAAGGTTGAATGTGGATTTTTCTTTTTCGGGAATTGGACAGTTATTGAAGTGCATTTAAATATATATCTACGCGTGAAATATCTATTACACATGGTCACCTACTTATTGTTTTCTTGCAAGTTAATTTGATCTTATTTTTGCAGGTCCTTGATGAAATTGGAGTCGATGTTGCCTCACAGGTTAGTTTTTCATTATTGTTCACAGTGTAACAACTAGTCTTCTTCAATAAAACAACAACAACATACCCAGTATAATCCCACAAGTGAGGTCTGGAGAGAGTAGGATGTACGCAGATCTTACCTCTACCTTTATGGGGAACTAGTCTTCTTACATACAAGAAGAAAAGGAGTTGGGTGACGGAAATTACTGTGTTAAATTGAAGATCCCATGTTTTAATCTTGACAGTTGTCGGCGGCTCCCAAGGGCGAAGTTGCTGGAAAAAGGACCGAGGAATCAAGCAGGTTCATTCTCATTTTCTTTTGATATGGTCTCCTTGTTACTTTATTGCCCTTTTCCTTCGCTTGCGTGTTTTTTCAAGAGATAAACCTATGGAGCCAAAAAAAGAAGAAGCCTAGGGCTTTGGTGTAACAATAAAGGTAGTGTAATGGAGAAGGATGTGTAGTAGGCGCACATTATGAGTTCAAATTCTATTGGTGAATTAAGTTTGGTATATTTAAATGGAGAAGGATAGAGGGAAAGGGCTCAAATATCCACCAAGTTTTGAATCTAGAAACAACATATTTCTAGGTTATTCGGAAAAAAAAGGGATCCTACAGAGCCATGTTTCACTAACATGCGTCCTTCACTAGAAATTGCGAGCCTAGTTAAAGCTATACTAGTCGTCATTCGACTACGTTGGTGCTGGAGCCGTTGATCTGGGTTTGAGATCGACCATGACCAGTGAATATACACCCAAGCTCTGAGCTATCAACTTAATCTCAACCGAGCTCAATACATGAGTGTAATTTTTCTCAAGCTCTTGGTGGTTCAACCTTTCCAATTTGGTGAAACAGGTAAAGCCACAAAAATTGTAGTCCAACTTTGTCCGAGTTACTTTAAAAAATGAAAGTTGAGACTAAAAACAGAATACATAATAGTGAATGATGAGCTACTTTTGACTCAAGTACTATTGTATCGTCAAGCAAATTATTAGACATCTTTAGTGCACTGCTAGCTGACAGATCAAGTACGTTGCTTTTTTTTTTTTTTTTTTAATTTTTTTTTCTTCTCTTCCCGTAAATAATTGTATCGTATTAGTATGAAGTGCATTTTTCATGTTTTGTGATGTAAAGCTTACACTTTGTGATCTCATTAGATCGCTCATGTACTTTGTTGTTGTGTCTTCGTGTTGGCAGTTCGGGGATCGATGAACTGGAGGAGATTGGCTGCACTTTGAAATCCTTGATCTTAATATCTTGGACTAGTCCTTACGGACTTTCACCATATGTGAAACATAATTTAAGTTATATGTACATAATTTTGCTTCAAGAGTGATGTGATGCATCAATCCATGGTCTTCTTTGAGGTGAAGTGGGATAAATAGTTGTCCAAAAGCTACAAACAATGTGTGTGTTGTTTGATAAAATCTTGGCATGACTTTCTTTCATCTCTTGTCATGAAATTGTTTGCTCTCCCGTGTGCTGGTGTGTATGCGTTCTTTTTAGTGTCGGTGATGTCTGGACCAGTTTGTGCACACATCGACTATTTCACCAGGTATATGTTACCTTCCACCAGTACATGTATCGGGTAACTGTGCCACCAATATTTAGGCAAATGAAAAGTAATCACCTATTGTAAAACAAATCGGGTATTTATATTTGTGTTGCTAGCCCTCTAAGTTTTCCTTCCATTAGGCTAGCTGCTTTATCTTTTTACCAATCAAGAAAATAAAGCACCCCAATTACTTAACAAATAGTATGTCAATTACACTAAAAAGGAAATGAAGCAGAAAGTAGTACCTGTTATCAGCTGCATTGCTTTCAGAACTTTAGTTTCTGGTGTGACCTTGATGAGCCTGTTGCAAAACCACACATAAACAAAATTGACATCATACCATAAAATTCCTTGCAATCTAACTTCAGGCCTAGCTACTAGATTAGATTATAGGAAGCACATTTCAATCTTGCATATTTCCTCTATGACGACAAGAGCCCTTAAATTTACCTCTTCTGTCATAATTTCCCTGTACTAAAATTTTCCAGAGAGAGGAGGAAAAGAAAGAGAAGAAAGTACAAAGATCATTCGATAGTAAATTACATAAATCTAACCATGACCAACTATTTGTGTGGACAGTAGAAAATGGAGATTCAAAACCTTGCGTATTGGCATAGCTCCCCTTGTACGTGAGTTTGAGTCTGAACCCGTGGCGCTTTAAGGCTTTAATTCATGTCCCAAATTGATGTTTATCTATTATTTTTAATGTCGGCTTATTGTATACATGCATATTGTCTGTTTCTTAAAAAATACTATTCACATGCATATTTATATATATAGAGAGAGAGCGCATAATAATAGCTAGTTCAGTACCATATATGCGGAATAACACGTTTACATTGATAAAAAATTACCTTCTACCATATTAATTTACCATGATTAAATGATAAATTGAGATGGGAATGTGTACTGACTAACTGCAGTTTAGTGAAGACCAGAAAACTGCTGGAAAAGATGAGGATTTGTATCACTTCATGATCTATATACTTGTTTATGGTGTTGTTATCGGGCGTGCAAACAAATCTCTGCGATGAAATTTGATAAGAAAAAGAAACTATGGTGTAAAGCCCTTTAGAAAAAATTCGAGCATGCTTGACCTTAAGCAGACAGTGCCACTATTAAAGTATCTTTGAGCTGATTTAGTCTAAGAATGACCCTTGTGGAATTTCATGGGCCAATCAATCGTGGGCCTTGCCCATGTACAATCAGTTATTCAGGAATGCATTGAAAGGTATTCTCAGAATGAGATGACATCAATCTGATGGTTGTATTAAAGAGCAAGAAAAAGGAGATATATATATATATACACACTCTCTTACACTTCATGCAGATATCATCCTGTTATTATATTCAACAGTTTGAATGTTTTTGAACTTGTGAATTGATAAAACCCCATGAAAAAGGATATATATCTAGTTCCAGCAGATATCATCCAAATTTATGTTTATCTTGTATTATTTTTGGGTAGTGTCGGCTTATATATGCATATTGGTTTTTCTAAGAAAAATATTTAAAGATTTCTTTTTTGACAAAACAGAGTCAAAGAAGCATAATACCACACTTTTGACACATACTCCTGTCAATTCCAAAGAATGATAAAACTACGATAAAAAATGAGAGTTGTAATGACCTATTTCCCATAATAAAAGTAGCCAATGAAATAAGACTAAACTTGTTGCCCTGTCCACCTCGGTTATAATAAGCTACAACTAATAAAATAACACATATATACTAACAAGCAATGGTAGTATTTTGTGCTATCTGGTAACAAGTGATGCACTTCTTTAGACAAATACTAAAAATTGTTACTAAAAGAGTAGGGCTTCGAAATAGAAAAATGACATCTCTTCCTGTAGAGAATAAACAAAAGGAAAATACTAATGAAATCCCTAGTTCAGGTAATTACTTTTTTCACCCTCAAAGACACAAAAGATAATAAGCATTAAAAGCTTCAAATACAAACTTCATATCATAGAGGACCCAACAGTAAGATAAGATAAAAAATGATAACATAGATCAAAATCTCTTAGTGTTAGAGTTATGGGGCACATAGTGAACCATCTATGTTAGTATCGTATACCGGTGAACTGCACCTTTAGCACTTTTTTTTTTTTTTTTTTTTTTTTTGGATAAGAAATTACCGGTCCGGTTCTGTTCCAAGACCATCTAGATAGAACTTACTGATTAATTCCAAAACCAAGTAATGACTTGTGGTGAGCCACTTCAAAATTATCATGGAGCATAAAATTCAACAAAGACATCCTTCGTCTCCTCTAGGCTCTAGCACTATTTCGTAAAAGTTATCTGGAGATAATAGAAGGGAAACTTTGGGGCAGCAGTAAAGGTGTCTCTGTGAAATCAGTCACTAATGCTTGTGTCAGGCTAGACTCCTGCATCCCCTTTGGGTGCGGCACTACCTCGCACCCTGCGTGAATGTGGTATGCTTCGTACCCTGGACTGCCCTTTTTTTTAATCAAAAAAATAGCACCAAAACACTCGAGGGGATTGAGGAAATCTTGACATTAGTCCCTAAAAATAGAAGAACAAGAATCTCAGTATTGCTCAAGTATTAGATATCATCCAGTAAGTCCGCAAATGAATAAGTATCTGATGGTGGATTCCTTCTCATTATATGCAAATAAAACTGAGCAAAGAGTAATCAAAGCATACTAATAGATAAACACAAGCTTGGTAGAGTTGACAAACCCAGTAATATAGCACAAGTGCAAATGAGAAGAGTGAAAATATTAGTTATTTAATGTCAACAGCAAAGACAGGAAAAATCAGAAATCTTTAAGAAACTGAAGTGTAAAGTAGGTCTTCGTTAACTTACATAGTAACAATATATATATAAAAACACACACACACACACACACACAACGTTGAAGTATAAGATAAGACACAATCGTTTTCCCACAACTTCTTGAAATAACATCCAAAGATTACATTAAAAAGTTACAATCCATAATCTACAATATAGAAATAAACAATTACAGTAGATAAATGCAGAAATGCTTCTACATCTTCAGAAGAAATCCCTTCCCTCAATCTTCTAAGTTAGTTGAAAATGGCGATATGGAGACAACCCTTTCTGAATTCTAATGACCATAGTCAAAGGGCCAACTAAGTTTGACAATTTTATTTTTCTATAAAAATGCCGATTCCCAATAAAGCATCCAATACTCTTGCGAAGTTGGAAGTATGGCGAACAAAAGCATCTCTGCTTTGGCGATAACTGAATTAAGTTCTGACTAGCTGTTTTAAGCTAATTTTAACACTACTAAGAAGTTGTAAGTAGGTTTCTGGGAGTAGAACTGGTAAGAAAATGATTTGCGTCTAATATTTGGTGTATCTTATCTTATATGTTTTTACTATATAACCATCTCATTTCACATGGATTTGGAATGTAATCTACAGCTTCGTATCTGATTTGAGTTCATCCTTGACGTATACAATGATCAGTGGCTTACTTTCATCCACTAGACCCCTAAAAATTCTTCAGTTACATTCTCATGTTTCCCATAAGTACTAATAGTAAATATGAGTTAGAAAGAACTTCAATGTTAAACAGAAAATTAAGAAATGTTGGAGATTTTAGGTTTCTTTTTCTTCTTCAACTTTGGCATAATTGATCTGCAAGAGATTCTTAGCAGGTCTTCAGAGTATAATAATCTGTTCTAATTGTTTAGTTTCCATCCGGCATGGATGGTTTTGCAACCAGATATTATCATACATTTGTGATCCATTTAGTTGGAATATAGTGGTCGCGGACTAGCAACAACAGATGATGGATGTTGACTTTCTACAATATAGTGCATACTGAATTTTTTTTTTTTTTTTTTTTAAATCTCTTAAGTCTTTTGATTAGCTACAGATATATAATGTACTCCTATCATTTCATGATGGTTCAGATTGCAAAAAAAATGGCACAGAGACTGGGTATACATGCTATGACTCTTTGAGACTGATGATGGACGTGTAAACTGCAGGTTGTTGATAAATGTAAAGCACAAGAAAGTAAAGAAAATTGACAATATCTGAACTTTATCTTTCAGTATGAACAGGTACCTTCGTATTTGGGTAGATAATTAAACCATTTATTTTCGTTACACGTGACTTAAATATATCTGTACTGGACTTTTTGCTGACTGCTTTCTGTTAATAAAAAATTAACTAGCTCATCAAAAAAGAAATTTATGTACTGATTGCTTACATTCGCTACGCATTTGTCTTCAACTAATTAGTACCAATTTCCTAGAGAGAGAAGGGAAACTTCAACGAGGAACTAATATTGACGGGGTGTGATGTGGCCTGTCCTCCATTTATCAATTAGTGGTTGAGAAATTGAGTTTTATATATCTTAAGCTTTAATCCCTTTAAATATGTATCCAAATTCTAATGTCAGGTCATTAAAATTTCCAAAGAACTCTGGCATTTCACTACAGAAAATTTCTAAATGTAATCGGTTGTGATCAAATGACTGGATTAGCTTGCCTCATGGTCATAGGTCAATCACACAACTTTGGAAGCTTCCATTTTCGCAGTCTTGGAATGATCATTTAGGTTTTACTTGATATAATAGATGCTCTTTGTGTGTCATTCGTTACATTGAGAGAGAATTACACAAATAACATAAACAAAATAGTGGAATTATAGTTCTAAGACTTGATTTTCTTGTCCTCTATATTTCCTGTGAACGTTGATTTCATTAGTTAAAGAGTTTCCTCTTATCCACAAGAGTGTCAGAGAACCAAACAGCACCTGTAAAAAATGATCGATTTACATCCTAAAACTCTTTGTATTTTCTTTTTTGCTCTTCCATGTCGTTTTCTCTCCAAAAAACAACATTAATAACGTACTCGGCCAATTTCTCAGTATGTCAGTGTTACGTTCCTTGTGAACAAAATTTATTTAAGGGATGGTTGCTTTTGGAAAAGTAGGAGGTGAGTTCTCTTCTCTTTTCTTCAAAGGAGCTTATTGTTCTTTTAGTTTTTATTCTTTCGGTAAGTAAACGAGAAAAGCTTATTGTTGTCTATTGTGTTTTTCTTTCTTAAATTCCTTGCTATCTTGGTTCATTGAGAGGAATTCCTCAACTTCTCAACCATTGTCATGCTTCGTTGATTTTCTTCTAGCTTAACAGGAGATTTGCTTCATATTTTATGAACACAAATGTTATGTTGCTCGGGTTTTTTAATGTATAAATTAACTTGGTGACTTCAATCATTTTTCACGGCACATGAATGCACAGTTCTACAAACACCATGTTGGTAAGTGCATGATTTCCACAATAATGCACCGGTGGTATTGTTTTCCTTGCTTCTTCACCTGGTTCTTCCCTTTTCTCCCTCTATTTCCTTTGACACTTTTTTTTCCCGCTCTTTCTTGGTTCATTTTATGTTACTTTGCATCTATGAACTATGTATTGCATGCAGGTTATTGTTTTAATTTATATTTTTATAAGGAATTTGTGGCTTTAACCTAAGGTTCAATATTAAGTTTTTGAGAATTCAGTCAATATCTTATTTTACAGATGGACAAATCCAAACTATTGAAAGTTCTCCAAATGCACAGAAGGATTTTCTCAAATACAATGGGAATAAACATGCAAGGACTGCAATGAAGTTGCTTGGTGGTCTTGTGGACAACTCATATTGCAAGGTAAGGAATGAACTTTTCACTTTTTGGAGAAACTATAAGATTTTTTTTCATCTTAGAGACACTATAGAACCTTATTTAATCAGTTGATTGGAGCAGCCTAATATAGCTTTAATAATAATCTTCCATCTTCCCTTCTTTGCACATTTACGAATACTCTTGGTTCTGTATTCCAGAGAGTAATAATATAAGTGAACTGATGAGTATGTTCCGGAACATGTGGAAAAAAGTACCAATAAAATTCTGAACAATCCAATAGGCACATCTCTTATTTCTACTGAACAACATTGGTAAATCCCAAAAGATTAGACCACAAAAATGTTATTAGGAGGAATTAGCTTTGATTTATGGTGTTGGTATGTGAAGATGTTGCGTGAAAGTTTTTGTAAGATTAGAGAGTGACGGCTGATGCACTTTATATTGGAGGTCCTCCTCCTTATTCTGCAAAGTTGTTCATTGTAATTTTAAACAATGAATATCTATCCTCCATAATATAAATAAGGTTTTAAAAGTTACCAGTTTCAAAAAAATATATATATATATAAATAAGGTTTTACGGAAAGGGAAGAAGCGAACCAATCTCTACTTACGAAAGAATTTACTTTAAAAGCATTTCACATCAACAGTGAAATTTTTGCACAAGAGCTTTCAGCCAGAGCAAAATAAAGAAAATTAGAAACAAGGGAGCTTGATAGATATATCAACTGCCCGTTTCTTAACCAGTTAAACTGCAGGTCTTCAATCTGTATGCTTTTTTGCTATCTACTTGTGTCAGCTGTTGTCTTTTTATTTATTTCTTAAATATTTGCAGCAAGTGATGCATTTTTAAATAATACTAAATATCAAAGCTGATTTTATTTCCACATTATCTTAGTGCTTTTAAATTGATGTATAACGTGTAGGCGGCTCATATTTTATTTGAGAGGTATGGGATGAACTTCATACTTCATAAGAAGCTTTTGTGGTAACATTAATTTTACCTATAGATGGTTATGATATTTCGTTGATTGGGATATTAAAGTTAATGTATGAAAAGATGTTGATGGGCACTTTCTGGCTTCACAGGATAAATATTATTCCTGAGGAAATGACTGCGGGAAGGCAGGTTCATAGCACGAGGGAGAACTTTATCAGACAAATGAGCTTAGTTGATGTTGAGGTATTCCGCTGTTCTTTTTTCGAGCTCACACTTTAGTGATTTCTACTACGGAAATAGTTTCTTACCTGCAGGGCGTTATACGTTTTATGTGTTGAAATGCATATTGTGTTAAGTAAACTAAAAAGAAGGCAGCTTCAACTGAATGAATTGCTAATATAAATTTTTAAGTGCATGTGCATATTAAGCTGTACATTTGCACAAATTAGTTAGTAAAAATGCACTGGCTGCTTCTAATGATTAATGATGAAAAGAAATTAGACTGAGTTCAAGCTGTAGAGTTGGTGACAAAAGATTTGAAATGGTATCTTATGATCAAACTGATATTGCAACGTTAGCCTAAAAAGATGTGGAATTACCAACCAAGTAACATGTTGCATCTTCTTTCTCCATTTTTGGGAAAACTAAAATAGATAGTGGCATGTCTTGAAAGATACTTGTGAGCTGATTGTGCCTTCTGGTCTTTGCACAGGTATTGATCTTTCTTCAACTAAAGCAAAAGCAGCAAGGAGAAAGACATTCTTAGAAAATTTCACCATTTTCTTATGTAAGTTAGTCTTTATGGAAAAATATATTTTGGCATGCTGCTCCCATTTAAACACATCTTGAAGAGAAGGATATGCAGTCATAACATGTTTTTCATTCTTAGTTGAAGTGGTGTCAGTTGATTAATTTGACTAAGTTTCCTTTTGTTTTGTGCTTGCTGCCATCCTATTCTTATAGGATCATATTTTTAACTTATTGTAGTTTCATAATTATCTCTTTCTAAATTATCGGATTATGAAGTGATGTTGTTCACATAAAAGTACATTTAAGCCGGAATGTTGGGCCCGCGCTCAGTGCGGGCGTCACTATCTAGTACATATATACGGGCCCAAACAAATCATAGATACCAGTGATAGGATCGTAGTTTCAAATTTCAATCTGAGACTAAAAATATTTCTCCCTCTGACCCTCCCAATATGTGTGAAGGTTGATCAGTTTAGATTACAATTTTCTCCAATTCATTTTATATATTGTGAATTATTAATTACTATGCACACTGATGGCCTGTTTGGCCAAGTTTTTTTTTTTTTTTTTTTTTTTTACTTATAATTGCTTTTGGTGAATAACAGAAGCAATTTTTCAGAAACTAAAAAAATAGTTTTTACCCAAAAACATTTTTTTGAAAAGTATTATTGAGAAAAATACATTTAGAAACACTTTTTAAAAGCTTGGTCAAATACTAATTGCTGCTCAAAAGTAATTTTTAAATTATTTGGCCAAACACAAGCTGCTTTTATTTTTTTAAAATAAGCTGATTTTAGAAGTTTGGCCAAACAGCCTATTATAGTACTTTTTATGTAGTTTTTAAATATGTAAATTTTATTATAAAATATTCAAAGAATATATGTTTAAAATTAAGTCAAAGAAAAAGCTGTTTGACTCTCCAACCTTCAAATAAATTGGGACGAAGGGAGTAGTAATTTTTGACAAACTTAAAGGACCAAAATGGTTCAATACATATTTAAGGGGCTTCTTTAAACTTGCACTCAAACATAAAGATCGTTTTTGTCTGTTTGACTCTCCAACCTTCAAATAAATTGGGACGAATGGAGTAGTAATTTTTGACAAACTTAGCCAAAATGGTTCAGTACATACTTAGAGGGCTTCTTTAAACCTAGACTCAAACATAAGGACCACTTTTGTCATTTTCTCTGATTGTTTCAATTGAAAATTGGGGAATCAGAATCTCGATAAAATTTCTCCATAGTTAATAACCTGTTTGGCTAAGCTTATTTTCCCTCAAAAGTGCTTATTTTTAAAAGTGCAAAGCTTTTGGGAAAAATAAGCTTATTTTCCCCCACTATTGAGAAAAATATACGCAGAAACACTTTTTATTTTTTAAAAGTGAGGTGTTTGAAAAAAAATAAAAAATTTATACAAAAACAACAAATTATTTAAAGCCGCATGTAGAGTGACACATGTAGAAGTTATACAACAAAGTAGTTATTGCATCCATGAAGCTAGCCTTTTTCCTTTTAAATTAAAATTTTGGTGATTATCAGGGTCTCCACAAGGATAATGATGTGCCTCCTCATTTAACTCTAGAGATTCTACATATTGCATGTCGAACATATAGCTTGGCACAATAAAAAAAATTACTTTTCAAACCCTTAAATTAGACAAAGAATTAACGACATAATGTTTAAGAAAACACAATTGACTTTTAAAATATAAATTCAACATACATTATCTTCTGATATCTGAGTACAACCACACTTTTTAAAATAGTTTATCCTACAAAATTTAAAAAAAAAAAAAAAAAAATCCAACCTATTCTATTTTTTCTTATTTTAATTAGATCCTGAAATATTAGGAATTCTTACTTAGATCAAACAATTCAGAGAAAACGTTTTATTCGGATGATTTGGTTCTTATACAGTAGTTGGGCTTCTTTTGGTGCAATATTTTTCATTTTTTTGCAAAAGTTTACTTTTTTTTAAATTAACTAGTTTTTGCGTACGAGACTTTTTTTTTTTTTTTTTTTTTTTTTTAAACTTTTCAAGGCACACTTTTAGTTAAACCATTGCACGTATCAAAAAATTAAAAAATTTATACAAAAACAACAAATTATTTAAAGCCGCATGTAGAGTGACACATGTAGAAGTTATACAACAAAATAGTTATTGCATCCATGAAGCTAGCCTTTTTCCTTTTAAATTAAAATTTTGGTGATTATCAAGGTTTTTTTTTTTTTTAAAAAAACTCCACAAGGATAATGATGTGCCTCCTCATTTAACTCTAGAGATTCTACATATTGCATGTCGAACATATAGCTTGGCACAATATTCAATGCAATTATCAATGGCCTGTACACTTTTCAAACCCTTATTAGCAATTAGACAAAGAATTAACGACATAATGTTTAAGACAAACACCAACAATTGACTTTTAAAAATTTCTAAATAAATTCAACATACATTATCTTCTGATATCTGAGAATTGTGACAACCAATCCTCATTATCTTTTTCTCTCCCCGATTTTTGCGGAAATAGCCTTTTAAATAGCCTTTTTTTTTTTAAAAAATATCCTACAAAATTAAAAAAAAGAAAATTAAATCCAACCTATTCTATTTTTTCTTATTTTAATTAGATCCTGAAATATTTGGAATTCTTACTTAGATCAAACAATTCAGAGAAAACTTTTTATTCGGATGATTTGGTTCTTATACAGCAGTTGGTCTTCTTTTGGTGCAATATTTTTCGTCCCAACTATTAGGACTTGAATTATACAAATTTCGTAGTTGGTTTAATGTCCTTAATATTAGGACACCCTACATAATAGTTCAAATATGGAATGTTTTAATAAATAAAGTTTTAGTTGGTTGAAAGTCCTAAATCCCAAATGTTAGAAAAATATTAAATGAAAATTTACCTAATGTGAAATCTAATTTTAAAGAGTAAAACTAACTATATATTTCCTTTTTCTTATTAAAACTATTGTACTAAGGAAAACTAAACCTAAAGCACATAGAATAACGACTCCTGAAGCTACATCGAGAAACAAGTTAATTAATAATGGTAATTCTTTTAGGACTTCAAAACCTAGAACATATGGAATAACTCTTAGCTTAAACCTACAACAACAAATGTGATTAACAAAAATAGAAATTAAATACCTCATATGCGTCATATGTTTGGCTTATTTTAACTCTATTCCTAATCTAGAATAGTAGTAATTATTTTCGTCAAAAAATGTTATTTGGTAGTTTTTCAATATTTTCTTTTAATGACTTGAATCCGAATCAATGATGACAGATTAAAACCTTGAAATTTGAATTATTAGAAAGTTTTGGAAATTTTTTACAAGGAAAATATTTTATTGTTCTTAATATTAGGACTTCTTGCATCATAAATCAAATATGGAAATCTTTAACAAATAAGGTTTTAGTTGATTTCAAATTTAATTTCAAGTACTAAGACTCTTTAATTAATTAATTTTTAATAAAACTATCCATGATAGTAAGTAAATAGTTTTTAAAAATACGAAATAATGTGTCTGAATTATAAAAATATTAAATGAATAAAAATATGTGTTCCTGATTGTAAGAATGATGATTTGCTAGCTAAAAAGGTTGTAGGAAGAAAGATGAACTTATTATGATTTGTGGTGTTGCATACAAAAGAACGGAAGTTCCAACAAAAAAAAAGAAGAATTTAATTTTAAATTTTCATAATTTTGAAATGTCTTTCTTTCTTTTTAAATTCTAGTAATTAATCAAATTTCACCACATAACTTGAGATGGAGAATTTTAGAAGCTCAGTTAGTTGACTACCTGAATTTTCACGTGAAGGTTCAATTTCTCACCTTGTAATCTCTTCCCTTATTTGCCCTTCCTTACCCCCAATTTAATAAAAAGTTAAAAAGTAAAAACAAAACACATAACTTGAGATGAATAGAATGGTATACTGCTTCCTATATACCAGAAAATAATAAGCGTCACTGTAAAAGGCAAGAGAACTATTGTCACTGCAAAACATTTTCTCTTTTTTCCAAAGTTAGAA